>NC_135554.1:15835591-15930591 GCF_964340395.1 Glandiceps talaboti
TCTCCTGAAAAATATCTTATATACCACTCGATGTTTAGTCCTATTCGAATGGTATACCTCGAAAATACTATTAGAAAATAGTTGATAGAGTCCGTTCACATTGCAACATAAAAGCCCTTTACTTTTATGAACATTCTCCCTCGGGCGAGAGAATGTATAATACATGTGCATTTAATTCTGGTAAAGTTTGGCCATACACAAATTTCAAGATAAGAGTATGATTATTTTTCTTCGAGGCATATAACTTTTCTCCTGTTAATTTAGCCGGTGGGGTTATAACATCATGAGAAATATTATATTCTAGAAGGAGGCATAACAGTACCACTACTTCACAGAGGCGAAGGTCCCTCGGAACAAAATGGCCAATTGAATATAATTATTTATATCACGTGATCACTTCTGTTAACGGTTTCAAAATCTCCATACCAATTACAGTAAATCAACCAATCAGAACGGTTATATCGACAGGTCATCAACTATAGTTCCTATGACGACGGGGTCGGACTCGGCCTTGATGGCTTGACAGGTGCGTGACAGTTCAGCTACCCAGCATGTACGCCAAAGGAAAGGGCTCTAGTGTACCTTCGGACAGTCAGGCGAGGGAAAAGTAAGTTTCATTTACTTGTAGCACAAAACCAAGTGCATAATACGAATCTACATGTATGGATCTATGGGGTTTGGTACTTGTTTCGTCGAGATCCGATAACGGGAAGTCACAATTCGCTATATCGTACAACGGTGTCCTGTTGGTCGCTGTTCCGTCTTACAGTCATTATGGCCTCCTGGTTGCTTACCTAGTAAACAACGTGGGTAATTTCTGTCCCTTTCTTTTCTCTGTCCAGGTTAGCACTCTACGTTTATGAATATTTACTCCATGTTGGAGCCCAAAAAAGTGCACAGACATTTCTTTCGGAGGTAAGTGTAATTTTATTCGGTACCTTTTGTGTATGGTCTCGTCCATTTTGAATTTTTGTACGCTTCCCTCCACGTTTTTTATGATAATAAATACACGCTGTGACACGGTAAGCACAATGGCAGTGACTTGTAAATATACATATAAGTATACCGTTTGACACTTTTGTGATTGCCTACGGGATAATATTTTTTATTTTGTCTTTCAGATACGATGGGAGAAAAATATAACATTAGGAGAACCGCCGGGTTTTCTTCATTCGTGGTGGTGGTAAGCTTTGTATTCCATATACTGTATATACATATATAAAGTGATACAAAGTTATGCATTTAGTGTCTTTACTACTTTGTACACTGAAACATAGCTGTTCTTAGTGTTAATATTTTTCTTTGATAAGGCGAACGTAGTACTCGGTGAATTGAGTCTAGTTTATCGTTACGGTGCGACTGTCGTGTGTTTGCGAGGTGTCTTCGTTCTGGACACTGTTTATGGTGTTCAGTGGCAGCCCTCCATGTTGGCAGGAGGCCCTATCTTTTGTTTCGTTGTAGTGCCACTGACCCAGCGGCGCGTTATGAATAAAATCTGGTTAATATTAACCGCGGAAACGACGACAAAAATCCTTTATGGACTGTCTCTATGGCTGACCGGTCTGGAAATTTGACATTTAAAGAATCCAACAAGATGTTGGCGACGGAGTTCGTGAGTGGGGGATGTGACGGTTGTCAGTCCTTGGCCTCCCTGTAACTTATACCTAGATCATTTAAATTTACCTTTTGTTGAGAGGCTCCGCCAATTATATGATTTGCTATCAACGAAAATCCGAGAAATGCCTGTAAGGCCCGTGTTCTCTCTCGAGCCCCCGAAAGCTTGAAGACTTATTGGGTAACCGTTTGTACACAGAAAAACCAGTAGACCCTAAATCGGCATCTCTAAAACAGTTATTTTCTCTATGTGAACCACTTTTGTGTGAGTACGAGTTAGCCTTGTATAAACAGGCTCTGAAGGTGATCACCTATCATGTACCTCAAAGGTTACAATCATCCCGACTTACTAGCAGCACCCTAACTCTTACAAAATTCTTTGTCAAATTAGACCCTAACTGTCTACACCTTGTTCTTGTCCCCTTTCTTGTGAGTAAATATTATGTCACTAGAAGTGTCTTTTGTTCGGAAGTCAGTAAATGGTCATTGTGGTAAAACAAAGGAAGCCAGTTTCAAAGGGAAGAAATATTTCATGCTTGGCACTGTCGTCTGCTACTGGCAGAGATGTTGCAACATTCAAATAACATTCAGCAGAGATTTTGTGCTGTGGACTTTTTTGTCTGTAAAAGTGAATTTTTGGAATAACAATGGAAAGAGAACTCTAAGCTGTGGGAAGTGCTTGTTGCAGTGTGCAGATTTTTTTATGGGTGGGTGGAGGGGGTTTGTTTTTCTGTGGGTGGCTCAGGATATCCTAAATCAGTTATGATTTCCACACTGTTTAATTTTAAATAGTGGTTTAAACTTAACTGGGGAAAAACAAAATATTTCTCTATATCCAAATTTCATGAAAGCCAAATTGTATTAAAATTATTTTACTGTAATTGACAATATGACTGCCAATAATTGAATAAAATAATAAAAGATTAAACTATTTTTTTTTTACCTCAGATAATTATTTGCCTTTGGTTCACAATGATGCAATATTAAAGGATAATGATTATTCAATTGAGTAAATAAATAACATCAAAAATATTATGGAATCTGTTGCATACTGTTGTGTAGCCCACCTTTCCATTCTCAAACAAACTCACTGCAAACTTATTAACTGTATAACACCATCTTGAAAATGAAATCTAATTAATATATTATGTGTTACAATAAGTGTAAACATATTACTACATATTAGTGCTGGGAGATTGTGTAAAAGTTGATGGAAGGCTATAACTCTGGACAACATCTTATAACAAAAGCACCACAACAAATGCTAAATTTACATATATTAGCATAACAATAAACCTGTTAATGTCTTTGTTTTGACTGTTATAATAAGAGAATAGACTGATCTCCCTTGTATAGATCCCTTCTGTGACATTGTATGGGTAGACATCAGCAACTTAAATTTACCCACCTTTATAATTTTGTTTGAATTTTAAAATAATGAAGTGATGAATTTACAGGATCACTAGTTAGGGCTCAGAAAAACAAAATCTTTTAATTTGATATTTTATATGTGGAGCCTCCTGTCTACACCCCCCCCCTCTCCCCTCACCCCCATGGACGTGAGATATACATTAGTTTGCAAGTATATAAATCAAAGTAGAGGTGCATTCATAAGGAAGGTTGATTACATCAAAAAATGGTTAGGTTACTAAAACGACAGTTTTTAATTGCAAAAAACTTTCTTGTTCACTTGCTATTACTGTTAACTATTACTGTTGTACATGTTGATGTATGAGCTGAATGGAAGCACGGGTAAACTTACCTGCGATGTTGTGATATACATAATTACTTACCAATCTGAAAGTAAACTCCCTAGCAGTTTCCTGTGTCATTTTGTGGTTCTCTGGACTCTGTACAATGATGGGCACTCAAGTGTAGGCTACATCAAACCATTTAGGAAGATCTTGGCTGGGTTCACACCTGGGGGTGGCAGTGGGGTGGAGGAGGAGGTTTTTGAGTTTATCATTGTCATAAAAATGACATTTTGTGTTGATGTTCTGTTCAAAGTAAATAATTCAGCTACCTATAGTTACTATGATATTATAGTACCCAGGATAAAAATGTTTGTGATGTTTACAAGCTGCCTTCACCCAACAAATAGTGCCCATCTAGACAGAGAGATAAACAAAAGTATATTGAAATTGACCCTGCCTGCATCTGAAACTTTTGATTCAACAGCAAGGGAAGCTTCTGTAGTTTGAAGCTTCTACCCTTAAATATTAATGTAGTTCAAGTGTGTAGTAGAATGTGAGTCTGTTTCTGAGATCTTGTAATGACAGTATTTTTGTTATGGGTAGAAAGTAGGTATTATATAGCCTACTTAAGTTTCTCAGGAATTTGTTAGTATTCCTCCACCTCCTTCCCAATTTATGGCACAAGGTATAGGGAATCTATGCAACTTTTATTAAATATCTTCCTTCTGTTACCATGGTTTCGAAACCTTGGTTAAAAAATTAAACATGTAAAACAATATACTTAAAAAAAATCAGTCAGAGACCGTAAACTATTGATTCAAATTCAAACAATTAAAAACATGCTGGACTCTCCCCAAATGTGTAGTATTTGGGCTCCACTGTATGGTGGTTGAAAACAATCGAGGTTAATGAGCATAACACTACATGTTGCGCAAAATTCCTGTGATTTAATTTTTTTCTGTGAAGAGAACTGACAAGGGGGAAAGTAGTTGAATGTATCAAACATGTATTTTTTGTTGCATTGCACAACCTGCAGATATTATCAATATTAAATTCAGTCTATTTCATACAAAAAAATCAAAGCAAATCAGAGAAAAGAACCTTAATGTGTTAGTAATTGTCATCATTATAGAAAGTAATTAAGAGAAAATTGTTCAACATCATTTAAAAGTTACTTTGTTGAGATGACCGTCAGTTCTCTTCATATGCAATCTTCCAAGTATTCTACCAAGAACTTTTAGAGCATGATGGCATCCATTCTATAATGTCAAAGGTCAGGGTAATTTGCATAACAATAGATTATTTATGATTGAAATGTGGACAGTCTTGGCAAGTTTTTAATGTTGATAGAATTAGAAGGGGGAAATCTGGTAAAATGTGTACTGTTCAATGTTTTCCTTGAATAACTTAAATGATGATCCATCCTGCTAATTCTCGGCACATTCTTGGCTAAGTGGAAAATGTATATACCAAACCACTTCAATTTCTGTACGACTAAAATCAATCCTTAATTCAGCTCGTTTAGTTCCTCAAAGTCAAAAGCGCCACCTTGAGGAGGGAACATTCCGTTTGTAATATTTATTAGTGACTACTGACGTAGTACTGGTTGCGGTCATCAAACTCGTGTTGTGGAAACATTGTAAAGAGAGCGTTATAGTATGCATTTCACCATAAATTAAGTGGGAAGCTTTGGTATTAAAGTGTCTCTGACGCTATGGTGTAGTTGACCTGCAGTGTCATACTTCACACCAAAACACAGATCATTCAAAATATGCCTCCGCAAGCAGTTAGAAGAACATCTCACTTTAACAGTTGGTTTTGTTTTTGATTTGATTGTTTTTGTTTCTCTTTTGGGGGAGGTTAAAATTTGTTAATGCAAGTAAGGGGGTGGGGGGAGAAGTGGGGTAAAATGTTTATATATTTTACACCTGATACCTTTGTGATGGAGAACCTTAGTTAAGTATCTAGGGAACTCTGGTAGATTTTACCTACAATCCACCGAACAAAAAATTGCTTTTATGATACATCTAATTTGATTGTGTTTGTTTCTTTTCTCCAGTGTTTTTTGGGATTTATACTGTGCAGCTCCAGAAAGAAGGGAAACATGCGAGCATTCTAGCGAGGCCAAAGCTTTCCACGATTATGTAAGTAGAGAGTATAATGTAAGTACCCACCTCTCTCTTCTACCTTTCCCTTATTTCATTTTTATTTTTGGGATTTTCTTTTCCATGGGTCCAGGGCCCCTGACAAACAAACCAAAATTGTTCCCTCAAAATGAAAAAAAAACAAAGAAATAATAATTGAAAAATAATATACATATAAATGTTGAGAAGATTTGAATTTAAAATAAATGATAAATATTTTAAATCATGTAAACGTGAGTCTAAGTAGTGTAAAAGTATCTTAAGATGGACATATTGTTTTCCATTTAAGAAACATTTTCGTCAAACATTCAAAAAATGATTTATTCATAGTACTGAATAGAAAGCATTTCTATTGGACGAGATAGTAACTAATTTAAATATCATACAAATATGCAAAAGTTCTATTTTATAAAGAAAATGATGTGTACTTAGAATCAAATGTTCTTTTCTTGCTGAGGTTAATGTTCGGCAATTGTTATATTTTGATCAAGCTTGTTGCATATTACTAAGTATTCGGAGAAGACTTCATTATTCCAGGGATAAACTGTCCTGTTATACAGCATGACTTAGACAAGATGATACTATTCCCATACGGAATATACATGTCAAGAAACGGAATATTAAAAAATCTTGTACTGCAAACTGCAGTCATTGTCTTTCCTTTTAAGTGATAATATATAGGGCATTCACCGAGAGTGATATATGGTATTTGGAACTGAGAGCAATATATTTTGAGCTGAGAGCGGTATATTTTGAACTCTGTGGAGCAGCCTTGATTCCTAGAGTAACTAGTTTGAAATCAGTCAGTAAACAAGTGTATAATACCTGTTAACAATTTCTCAACTGGGCTTCTGATTGGCTGGTTTCTTAATCACTAAAGCAATGGTCCATCGATGAAATGAATTTATTTCATTACATTTTCTTAACATTTATGTTTTGTTGGTCGTTTTAGCCTAGCTCCCTTGAATATAATGATCAGTGATACTTACTTACATGTATGGAAATGAGAGAAGCCATGGGTTAGGTTGCTAGGGATAAACTGTGCAGTAGTTTGGCATATACCACACATAGACTTAGGTAGAGAGAAACACTGGTGGAAAACCTGCAAGTACAAGTTTAAGTATGGCTTGATCCAAATGTTGTGATTTCTCCCATTAGGTTATTATGTATTGTTGGTAATAACTAGTATGCATAGATAGTGTACATTGGGTTGGCCCCACTGTGTCAGCCAAGAAGACCACCTCAACAGGGCCCCCCAGTACAGTAAAGAAGACCACCTCAACAGGGCCCCCCAGTACAGTAAAATCACTGGAATAGCCTGACCTGCTTATTCTAGTTCAACATATGAATTCATCCCACTCACAGTGGAGGAAATATCAGTAGTGTGGACAAACACACACATAGTCACAAATCAGACTGAATGCTGTCAGTTGTATATAAAACATGCAGTGGAGGATTGTAATAACAATTATTTACTTGTAACTAATTTTGTGCTCAAATTAAGAAACTGTCTGAGCCGATGACGAGTCACAATTTGGTATATAAATGAGATTTGAGTTAGGAATTTAACAGATGGATTGCCTTCAGTGTGGTAGTACTAGTATTATAACAGCAAAGGGAAATATAACAAGAAACTTTCACTTTTATAAGGAACATGTTGACTATTAATATTGTCATGAATGTGCACTAGAAATATCAGTTTAATCAAGTGGCTGGTTGACTTACAAAGCCAGGCAATATTTATACAAACAAAAGCCATAACTGTACACTATGAATTTTGTGTGGCCTTGTATGATTGTTGTTTGACTGGACAATTGTACACATAACGCAAACATATTATGCAACAATGAAAAAAAAAAGAAGACGAGGGCTGGCCTAGTCTGTTAGAGCAAACAAAGGAATACTGCATACATTATAAGTAGAACAAAAGGACTCAACAAGTCCACAAGAGACTCTACAAAAGTCGAACATTAAAATATAAAAAGATGTCGTCGGTCCACTCATATGAGTCATAATTTGTTGAAAAATATAATATAATTGATAAAGTTATCCAGAAGAAGTGTAAATGTAAGAGAGACACAATAGTGCATATTATAAAGTGGTACAATTCTTGGGTAAGACTGAGGTTAACTAAATTCTCAAGTTTAAGTTTCTGAGTGTGGAATAAAAATTCCGTAATTTTAAATAAGACAACATTTCAGCAGTAATTATGAGGAGAATTTAATTCAGAATATTGGAATCCTAATAGTGGGGTATGGTTGAATCAAAATTGCTATTTAATTTATACAAATGGATAGAAACTCCTAGAAATTAATCCAGGTTTTCCCAACTTGTATTTTTTGTGTACAAGCAAATATTGTTGTGGTAGGAAGAAGATTAAGAAGATCAAGATAATAAAATTGTGATCATGTGTAGACATCGGGGGTTTCAAGGTTTTGTATGTAAAAGTAGAAATGGTAGAATTAGTTAATGAGTTTGACTTTAATTGTACTGACTTGTCAGATCTAGCTAGTTCTGATAAACTATACCTTCAAAGTATAACTAGCCAGTTAGTAAGTTTACATGTAGTAATACTAACTGTACCTTCAAAGTATAACTAGCTAGTAAGTTTACATGTAGTAATACTAACTGTACCTTCAGAGTATAACTAGCTAGTAAGTTTACATCTAGTAATACTAATTGTACCTTCAAAGTATAACTAGCCAGTTAGTAAGTTTACATGTAGTAATACTAACTGTACCTTCAAAGTATAACTAGCTAGTAAGTTTACATCTAGTAATACTAATTGTACCTTTAAAGTATAACTAGCTAGTTAGTAAGTTTGCATCTAGTAATACTAACTATACTTTCAGCATATCAGAACTTGCTGGTCAGTGAGTTTGCATCTAGTAATAAGTAAGTTTAATTTTAGTAATACTGGGTGTGCACCTCAAAGTAAGCATGGTTAGTAAATAAGTTTATCTTCACTATACTCCAACATGTTTTGTCAAACCAGAAACTACGGTCTCACCCTTTGTTGTACAATTTCTATGATATGTACAGTATCTACACTATCAAGATATATTACAGTTCTAAAACTATTCACGACACATTTAACATACAAGAAATTTTTTCAAACTAAAACTTTATTTTAGTCAATTTCTATTATACCGTGTGTGAACCAAGTTGATAAAAAAAATATGGAATATATACACTGGTCGTTCTATGTCACGACAACACACGTCTACGTCACTGATTCTGCTGTATTCAAAATATGAGTCAAAACGTTCAAAATTGCCATTACTTTCCCCAATTTTTATTAATATTACTGGCGCTGGTATAATTATGTTATTCTCCAATATTTTTCTTCAGTCAGTCGGAAAATACTCGTGACCCGAGGGTTGTCACTACTTGTCTTGCGACTCGTAGTGCCAAGGGCCCTTAGGTTACTCATATTTTCCTTGGTTGAATGAAGACAAATATTTGGGAATGATATCTAATTATCTCTTTATTGTGAAAATATACTAAAAGTGAAAACACTTTTTACCCAACATTTTTTTCTGACATCAGTCGGCAAGAAGGCCAAATTGAAATTTCATATGAAATTTAAATATTGTCATGTACATGTGTTGATCTGTGCCATGTGAGAAAATGATGATGAAATATTTATAATTCTACTTTCACACAAGATAATATTGGTACTTATGTCTTAATATATAGTATGATTATAATGGAGATTAATTTCTTGTAGTAGACACACTACTCACCTTTATCATTTGTTATTGAGGTGTTACAGAAATCAGTCAATTAAATATTTGGTTTATTTGACTGAAAAACACTAACTTGTTAAAGGGATGTCCCTTTAGGGTAAGGTCTTGTTTTCATTGTCAACAAATTAATTGTCATCAATGATTTCCAGCAGCACAGTGTGAGATCTTCAAGTATGTACAACACATTGTGTTTATTAGGTTGATTAAAGTATACATTTCTCAATTTCCCATTCCACCTTGAAAATACAATTAAAAAAACACGTACAAAAACCCTGTTTTGTAAAAAAGCAGATTTTGATCTCATTGGATTTTAATAATGAGAGAGTTTTTAGAGGTTGTTGTTTTGTGTGCCACAAGCTGGTACATGTGTGTCTGGGACACGTGGCTATGGGTAGCGAGAATCTAGGGTCACTACTGCATTTGTAAGGCTGTCGTTATAATGTGTAATGAAGGCAGAACAAACTCATTGCTTGGCATTGTATTCACATTGTAACAATCCCCCAATGAAGGCGTGTTTTTGGAGGGCATTAAATAGGTGTAAACCCCCTAAGTAGTTTACATTGGTTCGCGGGATCACTCTCACAGTCATAGGAGATAATTGACGGTATTATTAAATATAAGGAGTTGAATTAAGTAAGCTTGTAGGACACGTTCACACTCTTGACCTGGCCATTACTCTGGCGTAACAGATCCCAACTGCCGACTCCATTAGCATAGTGGTTGAGAAGGCAGGTTATATAAGGTGGAAGTCTATTTGTCTGTTGGAGTCCAGACATACATATGCAAATTAGCTTACAGCTTGGTCTAGTTGGAGACCCACTGTTATTCTAGGCAATTGTGCAATTGGTGCAAATTTTTCAAAATTGTTCTGTTGTGAAAGATAATGGTACTGTGTCAGCTGTGGGGTGGGGAGTAGTTCGGGGTGAGACGGCTGTGAATATACTCTGGGTATAGAAACTGATATGTGTGTGTATCATGTGTACAAGCACAACATGGTTTACAATATTACTGCAAGTGGGAGTGTTGACACAAGGGTTTATTCAAATTAACAACAAAGAAAACATTTGAATGTGTTGACTGTACAAAGAAAAGGACGCCTTGCATCTCTTTTTTGCCACACTATACCAAATAATAATCACAACATTTTAAAACAGTATTTTGGATACAGATGGTTAATTGCTGAAAGGTGTATTTCACATTATGAGAAAACATATCGACTTTTCACTCGTGTAGGTTGTTAAAGTACAGATGTAATAATACATGTATCGGGATGAGATGAGGGTATCATAAACCTAACAATTTCAACAACCACTTTCTCAATACAAAAAGACGATAAGAAAAAAAAATACTGGAAATTTTTCACGGTTTTGAAAATTTACAAAATTTTGAATTTTCAAGAGTCAAGAATGTTCAGTATAATGATAATAACAATAATGATAATAATAATGTATATGTATATTACTGAACATTCATCATATAATATCATATATAATATATAAAATCAATAAAATTTGTTGAAGATATTTTTCGTGTAAGTCAATGTTTGAAAAAAATATTCATATAAAATGATATGAAATGTGGCATTTTTAGATTTTTTGGTACAAGAAATTCTAACCAATGTTTCAATGAGATATCATGTATGTTTAACATTCAAAATTGGTGATATTTAGAGAAAAAACATAGAAATTACATCTTGTGTTTGCTAATGCACAATAAATATCGACATCATACTGGAAATTGTTTATTTCCATAAATAAATAAATAAATAAATAAATAAATAAATAAATAGTCAGTTCTGTAAAGTGTTTTACAATTACAAGGTTAAATTGTATTTTCAATGGTTTGTAAGTAAACAGTATCTCAAAGCCCAGTCAGATGGGGATTAAAATCTGAGTGTGAAAAACAGTATCAGAACTATAGGAAATGTTAGTCCATAACAAAAAATCTGAAGTAATCCTTGTATCTCCTGCGATAATGCTAATGTGAGGACCTGGGATTGAATACCTGGCCTTTAACAGTTCTTGTTTGGACTTGACATGAGATTTCAAAACATGTATACAGAAACCATCTGCTGGGATTTTTTGTTAACAGAAATATGTATACCCAGAGGTCATGGTTACCTTTTGATCATGCATCCTCAGTGATGCATAGCTGCCAAAATTAGTGTTCCCTGTGCACCCTTCCAGCATAAATAACTTCCAACCACCCTTCCAGCATAAATAACTTCCAACCAAATTATTCAATTATCATTTATCTATCTGAATGAATATGAATTTAAAAATTAGAGAAGTTCTGTGAGAGTGGTGTAAATATCTTATTTACTTTTGTTGGGGTAGAAATTACACCTCATCATTCATCAATTAGCTTTCAAGATCAATAACAGAATGGGGAAATAATGAGCATACTTCAAAAAATCACGGTCCAACGAAATGCTAAGGATTATGTTATCTGACTGATCACCTCTCTCTACTAATGTACAACATATGACCCCCTACCAGCTGGTCATAAGAACAGGTTAAATTCAGTATGCCCTCTATTAAAACCAATTTGGTGCACCACTGACATAGCAACTACTTGTGACCTAGCGAAATTTAGTGATTCTCATATCCCTTATCATGGGGTGACCTGCAAGATCCAGTTTCTATCATTTTGATCCATAACATTTACATATATTATCCCATCATGAAGATCTTGAATTTTAAACTTGTTCCAAAAAAAATAATAATCGAAAATCCTAGAAAAACATCAAAAAATAGGATTTAGGGTTGTTCGTTGGTGCAGTAAGGACAGTAAATGTGTTTGTTTTTTCCACTTGACACTGGTGAGAGTAATGGATGGGGAGTACAAAAGAAACTCTTCCCAAACATTAATGTCTTGAAAATGGTCTAATGTGCACGGTATTCTTCTTCCCACTGTAGCAAAAGCACGGTACAAACACCATCCTTGCCTCCTAGGGCAAACACCATCCGTGCCTCCTACGGCCAAACACCATCCTTGCCTCCTACGGCCAAACACCATCCTTGCCTCCCAGGACACCATGCTTGGCAGGTTTCTACCATGCTTTAAAAGTGTTCTACCCTCCTTGAGCTTCTAGTAATCATTGAATGACAAAATCATAATAATACTTTCACATGAAGAGAAATGGCTGATCCTCAATGTGTATGTGTTAAAATAAATACGTCAGAGTTTGTTCCAGTGTTGAAAATATGCATATTATATATGCTGATCACTATGCAAACCAATATGCAAATTACCATGTTCTTTATATGTAAATTAATTTGCAAATTAGCCACCTTTTTTGCAATCTAACCTGGGGAGAACCCTGCATGGCTTAAAGACCTATGATCCAATCCCATGACATCAGCCTCTAAATCATAAATGGTCAAAGATTCTTTACAATTTCAGGGAATCTATCACAAATTGCAGTTCAGTATGTAGGAAACTTTGAAGTTTATTGGATTTCTCTCTGTTTTGTCAGTAACTGAAACTATTGTAACTTTTGCGTGAGAAGGATTGGCCAATGCAGTATGATAGTTTAGCTTTTGTTGGGAGGAAAGAAATGACTTTCTTTCTTTAGACAATCCACTTGATAAACCCAGTAAAGGAAAGGACATTATTCTTTTATTTGTGAACTTTTACATGACAAGGTGGGCTTTTGAAATGTAAATTATCTCTTTGTCATCAAATTTTGCTTATGAAAGCTACAATGTGTTCTAAGGTGGAAGGGATGCAATATGCCCACAGTACTGAGTAGCCCGGAAGAAAAGAAAACAAACATATGGCAGGCAGTTTGTGAGGATATGTGGAAATAAAAAAAAAATATTGTAAAACTACTAGAAAAATCAAATTTATTTTGTGACTCTTTTTAAAATGTCCAAACTTCCTGTTGATTATTTCACTGTGTGTGGTTAGCAGAGGTCTGTAAGCTTTGTTTTTATTTGGATGGAGGACCTCGATAAAGTGATAGGGAAAAAGGAAATATTGCTTGGTCATTTTTTGTTTTAAGTGTCATGTTGAAATCAATTATATAAAATTGATAGAAATATGCATAAGGTGAAAACTGAGTCAGAGAACCACAGAAACATAGCTGGGAGACACGAATACAGAATTGTACAAATTTTATCTGTAATTTTGTTGCGTGTAAAACTGCACCAGCGATGTCGTAGTTATGTTTTTAGTAATATAATACTGCCTGTAAATTATTCAGCATTGTAATATTGTCATGTTATCAAAAATATGTTGTTTATGCCAAAGGCCAGAGTTAAATTTTGATTTATTTACCTGGTATTTTGTGTTGAGAATATTTGAACAGCTCTGATCAATGATGGTACCCTCTCAGGAAAGGAGGAGTTGTTCATTTTTATGAACGTTCTAAGTCAAATCTTGTGAATTATCCCCTTAGTATTTTCAATGAGTCATTTGAAGATCATTTACAAAATATAAATGAAAGTTTGAGAACTTTGTTATATGAAGCAATTTCTACAAAGATGCTGTTTTGATAGAATATTTTGTTTGTTTATTTGAAACACTTTTGAGAATCTACATTTCAGATGTTGAAGGGACACAGAATGAGAAACTATTTTTTCTTCTTCTAAATTTTAAATGCTTACATAAAACTCATTCAGTATTGCATTTGTGTGGATTTGTGATTTGAAATGAATGTATCTCTGTACAGCATAACAAATTTATGCATGCATTTTCTCTAATGTCAACAGCAATTTTAGAGCATGCCCCAAAATTATGTAATTTGGTCGATTTGCCTCTCATATGGTTACAAGCAATGCATTATAATCATTTAATTTGTAGAATACCAGTTTGTAATTTTTCACATGACAAAAACGACAAAAGAGAAAAACCATTTGCATCTGGATTAGTACCCCTTTAAGGTGTTAAAGGTGCATGTGTTCATATTGAATCTGTCTGGCAACTTTAGCTATGAAGTACAATATTAATAAACCTAAGAGTATTCTTGGACAAAATGTACAATGGAAAGGATGTATGGCTGATTTCAACAATTTGTTTATTTCTGTACTCTTCATAAATTCAGGAAAGATATTATGACTTGCTCTTTGCAAATGCATTTTAACACCTCTCCTAGTATAGTATAGGATTGTCAGTGGCTGAGTGGTTAAACCACTTGCCTCTTACCACTGCAGTCAAGGTTCGGACCCATTCAGGGTTTGATTAAATTTACCCCGCTTTAAGTAAGAAGAGTGTTGTTCAGTTTGACTTTATCGAACAATGCAGGTTTTCCCTGGGTATTCCGGTTTCCTCCTGAACTAACACTGAACCTAAGGAGCCAGTAAATAGGAATAGCTCCCCCATTGGTTATCCTGGAAAAAGATAAATGAACAAAATGAATAAATAGATAAAGTATGGAGTATAGTGCTATAGCATCAGTCACTGTATAGATGTTCTGATGGATTGGTTTTTATCAGACTTTAAAAAAAAATATCAGACAATTTCAGTTACCCTTTGAATAGAGCGCTTACAAAGTTTACACAATTCAAGAAATATTACTGGAGATACAAAACAGTATTCTGGGTACAGCGGAACTTTTTTCTTCTGTAGGGGGAAGGTGAGCAATCCTTACGACAAGGGTCTTTCAAATCATTCTTGCTCCTACCTTCAACATGTGTGTCTCAATTATATTCATTTGACTAAAATATTAAAAATTAAGTTTTTATGGAAATTGGAAAGGTTAATTTAAATAGTTGGCAAATGTCTGCACTTTTCACATCTTGTTAGTTATATCCTTGGTGTAGGAATATACACAAAGATTTGTCGTGTCGTTCCTAATTTACAGTATATGGTGACCACTTCAACTGTCCAAGGCAGGAAATTGAATAATATTTGGTATACAGATTCAAAAAAAAAAAAAAAAAAAAAAACCCTGAAAAAGGAAAAATCTAAAATTTATATCATGAATATCATCATACCAAGGAAATTATACTCTATCATGTTGGTCTTAGTGAGAGAAAAGAATTAATATTCAGCTACCAAAGTTTATATTATGCAGTTTATCCTTCATCTGTTAGCTTTGTTGAATTTGAATTATGTTTCTCCTCAAAAAAAAAAATAAAAAAAAAATATACAGATTTGCATAATTGTGAATGGTATTACCGTGTGAGTTAGGGTGTAGTGTCTTTGATATGGTAATGAGCATCATACCCTCTAACTTGCTTAGAAATGGCAGTAGACTGGGAGAAAATACTTCAGATGAAATTATATGAAAAGAAATGTGATAGATTTGTATGAGTTATCTAGATAACATTGACTGTAATCAGATTGCTTACACAGACCAATAATAAGTGGCTGTGATGTGCACCCTTACCGTTCTGATACAATAATTATCTACTGCCCTCTGTTGTTCTTATTAGGTAGAGTATTTAAACTAAACTGTTATTTCTCTCCGCAAAGAAAATTAAATGGATGCTATGTGCATGAGAAGTATTAAGCCAACAAGAGCTGTCACTTTATGGTATTGTTTCCATTGTTTTTTGGCAGTATTTTATTGTGTTGTTTTCTGTGTTATGAAGGTTGTCAACAAGACTAACAGGAATATTGTTTTAAGTATTTGGGTTTTGCAATAATTTCAGTGAAATACCAAAACCCAAATTATAATGAATACAAACTGATGCTCGTGTTGATGATTTTTATTTCCAAATTATCTCCACACAAACCTGAGACTTAACACCAGTAACTGGTATATTAAAATACCAAGTCAGTGATTCCTGTGGAGGATGTCCAGTGAATTTTCTTTGCCATATAGGAAAAGGAAAGTAGTTACAAAATGTATGTCTTCTAAGAATATCAACCAAAATGAGTGTAATTTTTAAATCTGTTGATTTAATTGAATGAAAAACATGCCAATTTCTGTACAAAATGACTCCAACATTATGTGGTCTTAGACTTGGTATAACCTGCAAGAGCCCAGAGATATGTGCATGTGAAAATACTGAACTCTAATAATATTTAACTTATATGCTTGCTACAATGCCAGTCATATTTCACCAAGTGAACAGTTTCGGCTACAATTTAATATTGATGTGTCCTGGACTACTGCTATTTTGGAGTCAAGATACAATGTTTAGTAGTCTATGTGTCCTGGACTACTGCTAATTTGGTAGTCTAGATACAATGTTTAGTAGTCTACGTGTCCTGGACTACTGCTAATGTGGTAGTCTATATACAATATTTAGTAGTCTATGTGTCCTAAACTACTGCTAATTTGGTAGTCTATATACAATGTTTAGTAGTCTATGTGTCCTAAACTACTGCTAATTTGGTAGTCTAGATACAATGTTTAATAGTCTGTGTGTCCTAAACTACTGCTAATTTGGTAGTCTAAATACAATGTTTAGTATTCTATGTGTCCTGGACTACTGCTAATGTGGTAGTCTATATACAATATTTAGTAGTTTATGTGTCCTAAACTACTTCTAATTTGGTAGTCTATATACAATGTTTAGTAGTCTATTTGCTCTGGACTACTGATAATTTCGAACCATGAAATAAGATATCTCCCATACAAAACAGTGATGATGGTAGAGCCACAGTGATGTTTCTATGTTGTATTGTTGTTCTATGGTCTTATAATATAACTTTCTATATTTGACAGAAATGTAGGCAAAATCCTGTTGTGAAGTGATAAAAATAAATAAGATGACATTAACATGAAAAAGTGACACAAATTTACAGAATATGAAAGTGAGATAAATTCAATAATGTTGTTTTTTTTGGTTGTGTACTGTGATCGACATTTGAGCACAGTCTATTTTGACTTTTGACGGGTTTCTTTCCCTTTCCTATAAGCAGAGGCAAGCCTGCACAAAGTGTTTCTCTATCATCAAGTTTTCTGATTGCTGTTTTAAGTAAGCTAAATGTCGCTGCAATGACACAGCCTCAGTTCTTTATGACCAAGTAATTTGGTCAGCTTAGTCAGGGATAAAATAAAAATGAAATTACTACAAACAAGAAGGGGAAAGTGTTGATGTGGTCAAAATAAAATTAATGGGGTTGATGTACAGAAATTACAGTATCTTGAATCCTGTGACTTTCCTGTAAAAGTGTCTCCTGGAAGATAAGTCAAAACTGTTTTTCATGGCTGTATGTTAAAATGTCAGTGTGTAATTCTTGTTACTTGAAATAGAATTTGACTACTTGGCACGTCATTTGAATAATGATCATTTGATTTCTTGATGGACACTCAGATTTCCACACCATGTGCTGTATACGCATTACTTTATGCGTTCAGATCAACATAATTTGTCAGTCGGTACGTAACCTGAACATAGTATGAGTTGTTATATTTTCTATCAAAGTCACTCTGACCTGATAAATATATTCAATGAGAAGAAAGTTGATTGCTTACAAGACTTTCTACACAATTAAACATAGTCTCTAATTAAGGAAGAAAATTATCAAAAAAGTAAGATACGAATGGAGACTCCTTATTCGTGCTATCGTTTGCAAACATTAGATGTCACATGTTAAGTGAAAGGTCAGAGGTCACTGTGATGTTCCAGAGAACATTATCTCTTCCTTTGAAGGCCACTCATGTACATACATAGATGTCATGGGTACTGTTATTATAGAGTGTTAACAATCTGAACTAAGGACAACAGTTCAATTGTATTTAATCTAGTATCAGTGGTAATCCAGTATAGTTTGAAATTCTACATGGCAGATTACAGATATGCAAATGAGATCATGTAGCCATTTGTAGATTGCTACTCTTGTATTTGAATATATTTGCATAATATTGTAGATTTGTGTATGGAAGTAGACTGGTAACTAAAAGGTTAACAAGTAGATATCAGTGCTTGTGAAATAATTTGAAGTCCAGACAATTTTGATCTTGAGATAATTACAATGAAATATAGATTGTCAATGTAGATGAAGAAGCCTGATAGGGCTGAACAACACAACGTATCTTACAGTCAATGTAGAAATAAAATGTTGAAGATTTGATAAGGAATGTAGATGGCAAAGTATAGCTTAGAGGAAAGATTTGTTGTGTACATTGTTAAAAACATTTATTAGTATTACTCAGTGTTCAGTTTATGTTGCAGGAGTAGAAACACTATAAAGTACAACTGTGGGGAAAAGGAGATACAAGATAGTAAATATAGGGAAATATAAATATGGTATTATTTTTGGCCTTGAAAATCAATATATAACAGACATTTCAAGCCATGGCTAGTTCTTAGTGTAATGACTATATCAGTATTGGAATTAGTGGAACCACACAACCTATACTGGGGATATAGAATTGGGACTAACACCAGACATTCTCAGTGGGTACTATGGTTGAAACTCACCTTGACATATGTAGACAGTTGGTGGGTGGGTGGGGTGGGTGGGGGGTGGGGGCAATTGGAAATATGAAGATTTATATAACATGATCATTTGTTAGTGTCAAAATCAATTCATCACAATCATACAATACAATTAATCTATTTATCAGTTAATTCACAAATCTAATAATTTATCAATCTATCAAATAATAAATCTAGCAGGCAATCAATCAGTCAACCAACCAGCCAATCAATCAATCAACAAATCAAGTAATCAATAAATTTATCAGTCAGCAAATTTCTCAATCGATCAATCAATAAATCTAGCTATCAATCAGTCAGTAAATCTATCAATCAATCAATAAATTAATGTCGCCAAACCAACAAGTCAACAAAGTGATTAATCAAATCAATTAATCAACAAATCTAGCAACCAGACAACATATCTTGCTATCAATCAATCAATCAATCAATCAAATCAATCAAATTCAATCAAATAATCTGTGATTTAGTCAATCACAAATCAATCACCCAATGTAGCAATCAATTAGTCAACAAATCTGTCAATCAAATCAATCGCCCAACAAATCTAGCTGTATCAATCATGAATCAGGCTATCATTCGATAAAATCAATTAATCAACTAATATAGCAATCAATCAATCAATAAATATATCAATCAGCAAATCTGTCAATCAATCAATCAATCATTTAGAAAATGAATCAATTGGCAAGTAATCATCAGACATTGACGCTTGTCACTTTTATTCATTTTATGCGTGCATATATGATATAGATTTGATAGCAATCGGTTTTTACTATTTATTATTCAGAGAAAAGACATCAAATGTAGAATTCTATGAACTGTTCCAAAGTTCACCTTACGTCACACAGGTCCAAGTCAAAGATAACTATTAGTTCATTTTGGGTGACACCCTACGTCACACAGGTCCAAGTCAAAAATAACTATTAGTTCACTTTGGGTGAGACTTTACATCATCCAAAATACAAGTTGCTGAGGTCAGAGTCCTAGTTACATATAGTTATCAAGATTAACTTTATTTCAAGAATATTCATCAATAAACATTGCAGAAAAACTGTAGTAAAATAGTTCGAGAACTTATACTGTTGGTAAGTTTGAACTTTGACCTTAGTGTCCTTGACAAAAACACTGTATTGTTTGGCTGTCGTTCTTGTACCAGTACATGTTGATGAATTATTGTATTTTTATGTCTAACTATATATAAATAGAGACACATAGATGTCATGACAAAGACAGACAATTTTATATACTTTATAAAGTACAAGTGGGAAATTGTTATGGAGCATTTTTGGCTTATTATAACTATTTCTGATTTGCAAAGTTATAACACACAAGCAGACCAAATTTTTTTAGCATTGAGCTTTCGGTCTGTCTTGGTTGATGATCCTCATCAGAGTGACAATTTCCATAGTTACAGCTGATCCACTAGGTGGACCACTTCGAACTGCTTGTGGGTTATAACCTATGGAGATTATTTGATTTACCAAGCTGATGAATATTTTGGGTCATAACTATTTCTGCAAATGACATTTATGTGTATGAAAATATGTATGAACAAAAAACAAAAAAATTACGGCATGGATTTTGTTCATCAAACCATTATAATCAAATAAAAATAGAAAACCGTTTACCTTTTGTAAAGATGTATTTTATGACTGGAATTGAAAACACATGTAGGTATGTCTGTGGTATCATGTAGAATATTAAACAATGAATATTTTAGAATAGGCAGTTTCTGTAATGTGATTTTTTTCTGAACTGTCCTAGTCATCCATTTGATAATAATAAATTACCAATTGATGAGAATCAAGTGATTGTAATGAACACTTGTACAATGATAACGGTAGGGTTTTAAATAGGGTTGTTGGGTTTTCGGTGGCCGAGCAGTTAGCTCTACGTCTCTTACCTCTACAGTCTGGGTTTTGAACCTACCTAGCCCTGTCTGTGTTTGATTAAAAAAAATTCACCAGGTATGTATGTAAGAAGGGTGATGCTCAGTTTGACCCTGTCAAACTAGGCAAGTTTTCCCCCAGGTACTACGGCTCCCTCATGCTTCAACAATGCCAGGGCCGTTACCTTGCTATAATGGTACAAAGTGGAATATTGTTACATGACATCGTGCTATGGTATAGTAATGCTAAGATATATGGCATGACAGTAGTGGACTTGCCAGGACATAATAACAAACAGATGCTATGACATTTGCATACATGTATGCAATAATATTTTCGATATTGTACTGCAGTATAAATGCCAATACTGTAGTATGCACCAATGCAAGTAATCACTGCTACATATGTTATAATGAACAGTTCGTACTAAATAGCATATGTTAGCATGGCATTGTAGTTAGCTTTCCGTGTGGATATGCATGTACCATTACACAATAATCAGTGTATTACATACAAGTCACATATGATATATATATATATAGTTGAGAAGATTAAAGTATTCCAAAGTGAAGCATAGAGTTTACAAGATTCGTATTGTGACGAGATATTGTCTTTTCTTGGTAACTTCTTCATTTCATTGTCACTGTCAGACCAGTGTGTCATAAATCATATATGCATTATATGTGAAATGTGAATTTCATATGAATAGTTCATGTATTCCATCTGAGTCTTTTTTCACCAATATTTCAGTAGCACTTTTGTTTTCATTTTAAGCAAATAATATTGTGTATATATGTAGATGTTATTCCCCCAAAATTTTCTTTGTACAGCCAAGGAAAATATGAGTGACTTAAGGGGCTTTGTCACTACGAGTTGCTTGTATTTTCTGGCCGAATGAAGAAAAATATTGGTGAATAACATAAATATACCAACGCTAGTAATATAAAAGAAAATCAGGGAAAGTGATGGCAATTTTGAACATTTTGACTCGTATTTTGGACACAGCAGAACCAGTGACGTAGTAGACACACGTTGTCATGACATGGATGCACTCTGTCATGCCGAGAACAACCGGAATATATATTCCATATTTTTTGTTCAACTTGGCTCATGCATGGTATAATGCAGTTTGTCTATCTTCGACATGTCCTCTCGGTTGTTTTCAAACTATTCTAAACTGATAGAATTCTAACCAAAATCCCGCCTGTCACCAAGGTACTCAGGAAGCTGTCATTTTAGCTGTGGTGAACACCACTTTACTTGTCTCTGACCAGCAACCCAAGAAGTAGCCACCGGTACTCTCATACGAAAACACTAGTTAGGATAATGCAACACTTGTCAATGAAGTAACACAAAGTGTCACTTGGATAAGTAGATGTAATTACTGTGTATCAAACAATGTCACCAGATAAAACCCCAACCTGTTGATTACCTGCCATATTTGTAGTTGTATACTCTCAATGTCTGATTAAATTATCAAGTAGATTTTAAGACTACAGAGGTGTTCTTTCAGTTCCAACTATCAGTTATTTGTAAGGTATCTTAAAAGCAAATTAAACTATTTACTGATATGGCTGATTAATCTAGTGTCTCCTGTGTCATGTACTTGTAATGTCTGCAGTGTGAAATACCAGAATCTGGTTGTATTTATGTATACATTGCCATGTTACCACATGAATGTCGACAAAATCCTTGAAAATGGTGAGCATGTTTTCAAGCCAGTGAACTCAAACTGTGAACACTTGAGGAAATAGTAACTGAAAACAACAGTAAATGTCATCCACTCAGATTCTCAGAAAAATAGAAACAGAAAATGAGTTTAGGCACTGTTTTCTATGCACCCAAAATTACAGGCAGGTTTGCTAAAAACCAGAGGATCAACAAAGCCTTAAGGAGGTAGATTGCACTATAATTTGTAATATTTTGTCTCCTAGGCAACAGTAGTCATAGTACCGATCGTACCTCAAGGGGAGATAAAGTAAGACTACATCTTATCTTGTAGGCTTGTAGTCTCCCACTGACATCGTGCTGTTGAAAAAGGCCAACATGTCGAGGGGACCATGATAGAGATATTGTTTCATAACACATATGTGAAATCATCAATCCAACTGTAAATGTAAAATAGACAAAAAGTGTATTTAAATTCAGTCTAGTATTTATTTTGCTGTAGATAAAATCAAATGTACTTATTATCAGTACATATTTTTATTATTGTAATTGTTCCTCCTAATACAGAATATTATTGTAGTAATGTTGCATTCTTGTTTGGTGTCAGGGGTAGGGGTAAGGGTGAGGGTGGTGGGGACTAAATTCCAAACAAGTTGCAATTCCAGGGGAATATTTCAATTATTTTGTATGAGCTTGATTGAAAGATTACTTTATTACGTGTGTTTAATATTGTATCAAAATGGTGTCTTTCATCCTTAAAATTAAAACAAAATAAAATTTAAAAAAAAATAGAAATAAGAGAGTAGTTAAAGAGAAATGAGACATGATCCCTCAAACCTGAATTTCTTTGTGTTTTGTAATTTAGTTGTCAATCTGTGCAAAGATTAGTTGTTTACAAAACAATATTTGATGTTTTGGAATGTTACATAGACTTATGTGTACAATGCCAAGAAGTACCTTGTTAGTAATTATGAATATGACATGAAAAAACCATTCATTGTATATGCCAATGTATCAAGTAGGCCAAATAGCTAGAAATAATCATGAAAGCTAAGAGAGAGAAATGGTTGCCATGACAATATTACATTTCCTCTTGTATTCACACAAGTGTGTCTGCCCATCTTGCTTTCTTCAATTTAGTATCAGGGAGTTGATAGACCTTTGACCTCAGATTCATGACCCTTGACCTTTCTTTATATAGCTCCATATACAGAGTAAAATTTATGTTGTTTGATAGGAGGTTGAATTTATTTCGTAAGAATAGGGCTGGGTACTACCCATCATTCTTCAATATAAAGTACTATCAGAACTCATGACAAATAATATGGAAATTAGAAAAACAGCAGTGTCTTTGACTAATCCCGCTTTGTATACTAAAATAGACACAAAAAATGTTTTGTTGGTTGACGAAAGTAGAAATCATTGTCTTATTTTACTGTTACAGACTTTGAGAAAATTGTGTATTTTTTTCTAAGCAACTAGTACTCACAGAAAGGACAATATAACAAAATATGGCATTCATCTTCCAATAGTTATATTTATACCAACACTTTCTCCTTCTCCCTCCAAAATACGACATCTTTTTCAGAAATAGCTTTACCAGCATGTCTGCTACCTGACCTGGTTTTCTTTGTAGATGGTGATTGTTTTCTATTTTATGATATGATGGGTTTTTATAGGTACTAGGATGTCCCTGTGTGAAAATAGCACCAGAACAAAATTTGAATAATTGAGTCAGTGGCCATCTGGTGTTTCTGCAAGTTATTCATTTCAACTAAGAGAACACCTGTTTTGTAATTGCTTACACACGAGTACTACTTCCAATTTTGTCAATTTTCAAATTAATATTGATATACTTTTGTGTATGTTGACTATTAAGAGTTGCTTCTGATTGTGAAAAATACATTTCACGTTTTATTTATTACGTCAAAAAATAAAGACATTTGTCCATTTATATTGTAATTCTTGAACTCCAAGGGAGAGTAAGAAACTGTAGGTTAGAGGTAGGGATGTTGAATCTGAGGAAAGGTTACTGTAATGCAATGAATGCTAAAAGACTTGATTAGTTTGTGGATGCAAAATTTGTGACTAATTTTGACTAGTCTAGGAAATGGGTGTCCTTCAGGAGTACTAGTTTTACTTGCACTGCTTATTCAGTAGTGGCTACAAATTACAGAAGATGCAGATTGACAGTTAGAAGGGTTACGTTTTGTTGACTTCATTGTAAAAATTCCAAAGTGAGTTCAGTGTTATTGTGGGTGTCTGTGTGTAAATGCATGCAGGGCAGACCGGTGCATTCACGCAGAAGAAACTTCAAGATTGTTAGGTGCTCCATCATCAACAATGCCGTCAGCTCACAACTAATTTGATTGTTTCCCCGCCTTCTAATTGTTTGGTTTGTTAGCTAATAATGCTAAATTAAGGGCAGTTTTAGCAACAGGGAAAGTGTCCCATGACAATTTCCTTAATTTAGGCAGTGTGAGAAATGTGTGGTTGTATTTACTCTTCAATGAAGCCTTACCGGTGAGACTTCCAGTGTGAAGAGTCTATCAGATTTGCCATTGTCATTTTGTGTCAACTGTTTACCATATTAATGAGGGGCAGTCATTGAGAGTATGGGACGATCTTTAGACTGAGAGTTGCAAAAAGTTGGCCAATCTTGTCCCGTTATTTTGTACCATAGAGCAGAACTGGTGGTGTGAATCCAGAATGCAATCTCAATCTAAATCTAGGAATAACTTCAAATTGTTCAGTGATTCAGAAAAATTGACATTTGACATTTAGTGTTAAAAAAATAGATAAAACAATCCAAGAAAACACGTATCATTTTGCCCATACTTTAAAATTGATATTAAAATTGATGTTAAATGAAAACAAAATCTATAAATTAGAAAATGTCTTGCATGATTCTTAATGTACATGTAGTAGAACATTATGTTTTATGTCATGAAGAAACTGGCATTGTGCCAATCTTTGTCGCATTTTCCCCCATAAACTCCCAGAATGCAATATTTTATATGTCCAGCTGATTTTTGTGAATAATATGTAAATGATCTGTAACAGTCATCGAGAAGTCATGTGACATACATGTGTACATATGTGTTGACTTGCATCATCTCTTGGGCTTCATCTCCTTTCCAAAAAAAGAGTACATTTTTCAAAGAGATTGTTAATTATTGTTATTCTTTGGAATGGAAATAAGGTTTGTTTTTGAAGAAAAAGCAAGTCTGATTAGTGAGATTGAAAAAAAAATCAGTTTTCTTGAATTGCCACAAATTTCACTAACTTTAACTGTTTGCTATCATTACAAAGACAAGCTTAGGTAAGCATTATGAATATACAAATGTATAGCAGGCCAGTGTAGTATTGTTGAATCTGTCATGTTTTAACAACAGGTGTGTAGAAAATGATGACATTTTCATTCATACTCTGTCATAACAGTTTATATGAATGAGACAGAGTTCAAATTATTGACGTCTACCTTTGCTTGTTATCTGTCATCAGTATTTGTCCTCCCCAAAATGACCACTACCATGATAACTAGAAGCCATCAAATTGTGAAATGTTGTCCACAGTGTGCTTCCTTCATTACATTGGTATGTGTTCTGTGTGATTACAATGTGGCTATTCATGTCACACTCTGACAGTAATTTAGGGCTCAATTTATGCATTGTCAAGACTGTATGAAAGGGACCATTACTGGCACAGTATGCCAGCCAGGTATCTCTATCCACAAGTTGACGTGCTAAGTAGTCCTCAGTGTAATTTCCACTAACTGCACCAGTAGAAGTTATATTTCATTTCATTTTGATGAATTTAAATTATTCATCAAGTTTTATATAACTTTGTAGAATTATGATTTTTTTCCCGTTATTCTATGTGTGACTACAAGGACAATGTGAGTGCTCGGCATGTGGCTAATGTCACCCATTGAGATCCTAGTATACTTACTACTATACAGGTTGACATTGACAATATACTTACTTATGCTGCTTGGCTGTTTCAATACTTTTTACTACTGACGAAATGGTACTACTACTACAGACATTGAGATGGGGGCGTTGAATGTCACAGCTTGAAGTAGACCTCTGTCTTTGATGATACACGTGCTTGTAGCTGTAGGCCATAATTTGTTCTGGTGGGACACTTTGCTGGTAGACTGGAAAACAAGAACAGAGGGGTAATAGACAAGATCGTGTCACACTGCTATTTTGATAATGCGTTTGGGGTCCACCTTTATTATTGGTGTGGTCTCACCGGGAGGGCTTTAGATCCTACAATGCTGTAGATGTTAGAAGGACATTGGTATACATGTCCAGCATAGGTTAGTTGTCCAGGGTGGTGGTAAATGATGACTCCTCAACACCTTTGTCTCCATTGAGAAGGAGAAGTCATTCTCTGTTGACGTGAATTATTGCTTACTGGGCCACCTGAAAGGAGCTAGCACATGGCATGTATTTTCAGGATCATTGCGTTTCTTTTCTCTCGACTGTGGTGAAAATAACCAGGTTGTCAGGTGAACACATTCAGCATCTGTAGAAGGTAAACATGTATTCCTATGGTGACGGTCTAGAACCAGTTTGGGATTTCTGACAAAGTAGAAACTTTAAAGAAAAAAGAAGTCCTATTAATCAAAGGTTGACACCTTCGAACACACTGCTATATAAACTTACTGATCACCTGGGCTGACCAGACTAATAAAGAGAGTACTCCTACAAGTGGCTATTGTACCATTTGTGCAATTTCACTATCAAGTAGGGGTAGCATGGCCATTGAAAACGTTCTACGAGAAAGACAAATAAAATCGAAATATTGTGTGCAAGTCAAATGCACCCGTTAAACATAACATACTCTAATACACCTGTTATAGAAATTATTGGGTAAACAATGGAATGGAACGCTGCCAGTTTAGCATGTTCTTTGCAGCAAATTAGCAAACTGTGTTTTATGATATATATAATGCACTAGTTATTTCTTATAAGACTACTATGATACTGTTGAGGACAGAATAGTAACTTCTAAACGATTTGGACTTTATACAATTCAGGAAAGGAAGGTATTCATAGCAAATGTAGAGATGGATTGTTGATTCTAGTACATCTTGAAAGTATTGGATGTATTATCACATTTATCTTGCAGTGATTTGGAAACTTGAAACATATCTTGCCATCATGTATAATTTGTATCTTTAATTTCATCAGAGAGTAAGTAGTTTAGGAATTATATTACATTATATGATGTAGGAATATATGTCATCTCTTGTACATGCAATGTAGCTATTAAACTGAAAAGGCAAAAGAGTCAACAAATCATCTTGTCTCAGCCAATTCTTTCAGTTCTTTAGGATCACTATTAATATTTAAAAAAAATCATACTTTTTTAGCCAATTCTTTCAAAGGGTCTTTGTAATCAAAAAATCATATGTGTTTTAGCCATTTCTTGGATGGTCTGTATAATCAGCAAATGAAACTGTCTCGCCAATTCTTTGGGTAACTAGAACCATAATAGTCTCATAATGTGAAAGTCAATTTTTTTTAATAAAAAGGCTAAAATACTGAAAAAGACTTAGCCCAAACTTATGTCAGATGAAAGGAAAGCGCAGCCTATTAAGTGTGTGTTAAATATTTTATAGAAAAGTAGCAAAGGTGTAGCAAACATTCATAATGAAACATCAAGAGGTAGATATCCTTCAGCATGGAGAATATCTTAAATTACATATAACTTGATAATGGTGGAAGGGAAAAAGTGTGGTTTAAAGCACCTGCCTATAAATACCTCTCTCTCATTGGGTGCACTTTGATATTGTGTTCATAGGAATACATACTGTCGATTGTTACTGCCAACTGGACAAGAAAGTAACCTAGTTTAACTCAATATGTTTGGTTTCAAGTTTACAATTAAACACCACACAACACTTGTAGGTACTTGACCAATACATAGATAATATTTCACTCTATCTGAACATTTTCAGGGGGTGTTGACAAGTACAGGAAGAGCCAACATAATGATTTGAAGGTCCCTCTGCCATTACTTCATGTGTTCTTGCCAAGTAGTAGCATAGAAATGAGTAACTGTCAAAGATGTGTTTGAATATTTTCAGAAGAAAAAAAAATTGTGATTTGACTAAATACAAAGGATCGTTCCACTCACAGAAATTACCTCGATAGAGGTAAAAAGAAAAGATATTTTTATGAATCCCTCAGGGAAAGAGAAATTTAAAAAATCCAAGGATATCATTAATTTTACAAGGGACAAATCAGAGAATCTGGTCAAGGTCTCAGTATGTTCTAGATTAGATTCAACTTGAAAAAAAAGGCTAAGTTTCAACAGAATATGTACATCAAAGCTGTAACCAGTAGTGATGATTGGCAAGCTAACAAAACAACTAAAGTAGCAAGGGAAATCATGTTCAAGGGTTCTGTACATGTATTATTATAGTTAGATCTGGTATCTCATCAGTATACAGAATTCTTCCAAAATATCCAATGCAGAGAGATAGAAAGTGCGAGAGTGTGAATCCGACCTTGACTTCATGAAATATACATAGTGAAAGTAGATTTACAAAAGCAAAGTACTGGAGAACAGACAGAGAGACAGTTCATTTATGACACGTAAGGAGAATTTAATCCAATTTGATGGTTTTTCTCTCATGCTTTTGGTATTTGTTATCTGTTGTAAGAAGAGTACTAGAATACCATCAATTCTATGTGACAGGTGCTCTCTGATTGTCACCTAAGAAATTTAAAAAAAAAGAGAGAGAAAACAGGTAGAGAAAACAATACAAAATTATACCCATGGAGGTTGTGTTTGTAAATCTACAGATACTTCAGTAATTTTGGTAAATCCATGTGCTATAGTATTGATTATACTAACATTTGCAGTTATATGACTTTTTTAACAGTTTTTCAAATACTGTATTTTTGTTTTCTTGTATGTTTGTTTTGTTTTTCCTGTCAGTTGTACAGCGCATTGTGATTATTTTTAAATTTTAATGTAATGTGTTTTTATAAGAAATGAAGATTATGATTAAGGTATGCCTTAAACCATAGACCTTGGAGGGGATTAAGATCCATGCCTAAACCTGCACTAGCTGCAACCGGGATATTTTTTTCTAAAAATAACCAAAGATATATTCAGTAAAAATTGGTCAATTATTTATAAAAAAGACTTTGTATCTGTTAATTAGTGGTCAATGTTATCCATAGGTAGTGTAGTGGTAAGTTTAAATCTTGAGTGAAAGCACCGTTTTGAATCTGTCACCATGTGAAAACTGCACTAGTTTGTAACTGTAGTAGCATTTTAAGATCAGACACCCACAGTATATTCGCTGAAGATTGATAAACTGCCAATAATTAGGCATTGTACATGTTAATCAGTGGCTGATATAATCCAAAAACCGTACAGAAACAGGATGAAATCATGATCGCCATTGAGAGGGCTCTTAGTTTAGGGTGCGGACCCAAAAATCAATTTGATTTAATTTGTATGCAGCTACAGAAATACTTGTATCCACAGGTAATGCAATACTGTTCACAGTGTATGATATTACAAGTAAGTTATTATACCTAACAAAACATTTTTTTTTGCAACTTTCCAGTTACAGCTACTACATCTTTGAATAGATTTAGAGGCTGAGAATTAGAATTCAAATGTGGGTGGGTGGGTGGGTGGGTGGGTGGGCTTGTGGGTAGCAATTGTCTGGCAGAGTTGTAGAAAAAGTTGGTTCCAAGATAATGAGTCCATGATGGCTCAACTGATATGATAACAGTAATGTTAGAATGTTTGCCTTTAAATTCCAAATTTATGTGTTTCTATGGTGATGATTGATTAGATTTATTGCAAGTCTAAATTTACCATGAAACTGCAAGTGCTGATCAATAAATATGTCTGTAAATGGTACAGGAATTTACAGGTCCTCGCTATCTTCATTGAATTTTTTTCAGAAAATAGGTCCAAACTAAATGAACAGCGATAACCCCTAAAAATGAAATGGAAAAGTATAGTAGATATGGTAAATAAAGCAATTTGAGACTTGATTCATCTTGGTCAGGTTTTAATTATATTTGATTTTCTCTTTGCTGTAATATTTGTGGGTTTTGCTTTGCTGTGGAACATGCAGTGTTCGTACATGTGGAAGTCAGTCATAACCAGGATTCTGCCTTTGTTGTACAGTGGTAGTACAGTGGTAGTAGATATAAAAGTCAGTCATGATATGTGTTCAATACAGGCAACCAGGATTCTGCCTTTGTTGTACAGTGGTAGTACAGTGGTAGTACATATAAAAGTCAGTCATGATATGTGTTCAATACAGGCAACCAGGATTCTGTCTTTGTTGTACAGTGGTAGTACAGTGGTAGTAGATATAAAAGTCAGTCATGATATGTGTTCAATATAGACAACCAGGATTCTGCCTTTGTTGTGCAGTGGTAGTACTAGTACAGTGGTAGTACATATACAAGTCAGTCATGATATGTGTTCAATACAGGCAACCAGGATTCTGCCTTTGTTGTACAGTGGTAGTACTAGTACAGTGGTAGTACCTATAAAAGTCAGTCATGATATGTGTTCAATACAGACAACCAGGATTCTGCCTTTGTTGTACAGTGGTAGTACTAGTACAGTGGTAGTACATATACAAGTCAGTCATGATATGTGTTCAATACAGGCAACCAGGATTCTGCCTTTGTTGTGCAGTGGTAGTACTAGTACAGTGGTAGTACATATACAAGTCAGTCATGATATGTGTTCAATACAGGCAACCAGGATTCTGCCTTTGTTGTGCAGTGGTAGTACTAGTACAGTGGTAGTAGATATAAAAGTCAGTCATGATATGTGTTCAATACAGGCAACCAGGAAGACCAATATCATGTCAGTGATGCTTTGATGGCCAATCTAGTTTGTATTATATTGTTATATTGAACAATAGTTTCAGAATTATGAAATGTGCCTTTCTCTGTTTTTGTGGTCCTGAAAGCCACCTACCTCTCTTTGTTCCCCTTTCATGTGTGGTCCTGGTTTTTGAAATCATTGGAGACATAACATTTTATGCATTATTGGGCATTGTATACTTAATAAACATATTATATCACCACTATTGAAAGGCAGAGAAAGCTGTATGTAGAGCCCTTCAATAAGTATTCAGGAATAGTGGTTGATTTAGCTTCATAATTTTAATGTCAGAATAGGTATTCATTCTGTTTGATATTCCAGGCATGTCTCAGTTCATTCACATAGTCAAGACATTTTTATGACTGATAAAATTGTCGGTTTCAAAGAATTGTCATCTTTTATAACTACACAACAGGTGAATCAATCGGTCTAGGATGACTTCCCTCACAATTAAAAAATCATTAAATCCTGTGACCCGACTAGGATGTGCTGGTCGACACACTTGGAATACAGCCACTCATGTGAATCAACAGTCGATTGACTAATTGTTTATCTATGGGGAATACTAGCAGCTGTTGGAACAGCCCCAGTTAGCTGCATGCTGTATTGTGTCCCATGGGTAAAGTTAGCTTGTTGTCTGTGACTCCCTAATTACATGAAAATGAGAACAGTGAGGGTGGTGGTAGCAGTTCTTTGTCACATGGTCTCATAAAGAAATAAATACAATAAAGTGATGACAGAAACAGTGGGTGGAATTAAATTTATTCCAATGGCAAATTTTCATGGCTTGATATACTTAGATTTTACAATGTAGTGGAGGATGTATGTAAATACAGAACATATTGTAACATATTATTAAATCAGAAATATTGTGAAATACAATCTTTGTTTAGAAATATATTGCTTGAATCTACCATCAAAATTGTACAGATACAGATAGATGTATTTAATAGTTGTATGTGTTAATATAATACATTGGAATTTGGCACACAATTGCCAGTGTCTAAGTTAACAATTTAAAATCTAGCGTGTAATTACGTAGATCACACATGTGATGTAGATAGATTGCGTCTTTTCAGTTCACAGTGAGAATTTAGTCAGAATTATAGTCTGTTCTAGAAGTTGAATAATAATGCCAGGTTGTAGCAAACGAGTAGAGGATGATTGTGTAAGCTGGGTGTGCTTGAATGTCCCTGAAAATAAAGGTCATTCTTCTAAGGGGTCCTCCGCCATCAGTCACCAGGCTCCACCCACATGCCATCCCATAATAATCACCAAGGCTAAATCAATAGAACAGTGAAGATAGAAAACTGATGTTTGGGTCACGACCTTACATATAGTGGAGCCAACGTCAATATAGATGTTGGCGGAGGTGGTGGTACCATAACAGGCCCTTGAGGATCCCTCTGAAATTTAACCACAAGACAATGTGCTATCAGATCATCAACCATGTACTTGAAAAAGACTGTACATTGATAGCGGACTTGTGAAAATTAAATTGATACTTCATACTAGTAGTACCATTGTATTGTGATAGCGATGTGCTTATGCTGTAGTCCAGCATGATTATTTACACAATATTAAGCACTTACTATAAATTTAATGTTTGTGATAACAATTTGTAAAAATCATAAACTCCCATTTATTAGGAGAGATTACTAGTCTTATGGTTCAGTGTATAACAAGTTGTATACATGCGATATTTTCAACCCACTGAAGAGAATGGCTGATATGAAGCATAACAATAGTATTATTGAAGAATATGTTACATATAATATGTCGCAGTGCATTCATTGACTAAATATAAAATATCTCAACAGATACGTTAATAAAGACACTGCAAATAACAGAACTACCACAGTAAGATACAAGTCACAAATCATGTGTAAAATTCAATGGTCAATGGTCTTGCCAAATATAAAATATAAAAAATGTCGGTAAATCGGTTTTGAATAGATGGAAACATTATGTCAGTATGACTTCTGCTTGATGATTTGATGTATACTGTTGTGATATACACAAGATTGTAGAATGCTCTTATTTCCAAAGGATTTTTTTACTTTTATGTAAAATTAAAAAAACAGGAAGTATCTCAATAGAATTCATGTTGGTTTGAATTATATGAAACTGAAAATGGTATCGGTCACAAAAATATCTCTTAAGTTTGGTGGACTTTACTCTGTTGTTGTTAAAACAGTTTTCTGAAAGATAAAACAAAATATGTGAAAAAAAATATTACTAAAATATTAATGTTGAATGTTTTACTGTTAGTCCTACAAGTAGCACAATTGATAGAATAGAAACTGTCAGTTGGTGAAAAGTAATTGGGATAACTCTTAATTAGGAATATTGCAAAGTAATTTGCTCTTTGCTGTTTTGTAGGAAATTTGACTTGTGTATCACCAGCTCTGTTTTCTGGGGCATGATGGGCAAATTTACAGAAGTTTTCTAGTAATGTTATAGGTACTCCAGTATTATGGTTAAGGCATAAATTGTAAAATTGTGAACAAGTATTAAAATTCCTAAATATTATCAGGGTTCTGATTTAAGACGTAAAAAGATTATATAAAATTGTGTGGTTCTGATTACATTCAATTTTAAAATAGGTGGGGTAGGTAGATTTTTTTATTTTATTTTATTATATATTTTTTTTCATGTGTGAGTGTGTAGTTCAGGTTTTCCATTGTTTTCCAAATGGTCTCTGTGTTGTTTATTTCTTTCTATCAGATGTACAGCCATTACAGATTGGAAGAATAGTTTTATTTTGTCTTTTTAAGTTGATGTCAGTTTCCGCACCCACTATATTGCTTGCGAGACACGATTTTATTCGCAATTTTATTATTATTTTCTCGAATACTTAAAAAAAAATTTTGGGTCGGCATTGAAAAACTAGATGGGGGGTCGGGTAACTGGAACCAAACAACTTTTTTTATTTGGCCTAAATATTTTCTGAGAAGAAAAAAAAAGATATTGTCCTTCACCTGACCTACTTGACTATAAAAAAGGCTGAAGAACCTGCCCTTTGTTGTAGCTATGGTCTGAAACCTTGAGGAAAAGCCAGGCTTTGCTCTCACTTCATTCTAAGTAGTGTGAAAACGGACCAGCTTTGTTGGACACACATGGGAGAATGCTGCCTATCCATTTAGTTGCCTTGAGCCCCTCATTAGTCACATGGTATAACACTAATTGGTACACATCAACAAATTTGTAAATCACTGTGAAGTGTGAAGTAAATAAAGAGAGAATCAAGTAACTAATGGCCTGCTAGTGGTTTACTCAAAGAATATTACAAGATAATTCCAGTCTAAACTGTTATTTTAAGTGCAATTCAACACACAGGGGCTGTACTAACATGTACTATCCTGCTGTGTGAATGGGGGAATTTATTACACTCACTTCACTATATGTGTTGTAGTGTACTGTATATGTGCACTTGACCCATTACTTATTAGTATTCATGTGGCATCAGAGCTGTCTAATTTTCCTCTTCTTTTCATTTCTTATCAATAAAATGTGATGACCCTGAGATTTTTTAAAGGCATTTTTTTCATGGCTCTGACCTACTTCCTTGATCTGTCGACTGGTTTTGCCAATCTGTATAAAATTTATGAGGTTGTGGTGGCTTCCTGTGACACCAAGTATTGCGTAAATGGTTTGATTCTGAAAGCTACTAAGCCAGTCTAGGATTTAGTATCATTAATAATTTCTGTCGTCTGTTATGTGACATTTGCTGGTTTCCAAATTATTGAAAAGTGTTTCTATGCCTTCAAGTGTCTTACCATATGAGGGAGATAATATGTATTATATGTATATGTACAGTATATAGTTCAATGGACAGAGAGAAAACAATTGAGAGCAAACTTGAAGAAAGTTTAAAATCAATCTCATTTTGTGGCTAGAATGTACACCAGAACAGTAATTATTTTGTAAATACATGGAATTACCAGACCTTCTTACAAGTGAAGCTTAAAATCCTCTTTGATTTACCATTTACCTTTGTGACTCCAGATTCTAAGATATGTGAATTTTATAGCCAACCCAATACCTCTACACAAACTATGGAAGAAATTGTTCAAACAACACATTTTCTCAAATTCTTATGGCGTAATCTGTACTTATTATCTGTACAATAAACAGTTGCTTTTATAATTTGAGTTTTAGACAGAAAAATGTAAGTGATGTTACTCTAAATTTTGTTTACAACTGTTTCTGTTAAAGTTTAATCTTCTTTGTACCAGGGTATTTGTTTGTACACAACAAACTACGAGTTGGGAAATTACAGGGTTAACCATAGTTGAGTTGTGAAAGTATTTTGACAATAGTATTATTAACCCATTCAGTACTGAAAACTTTGCCGTCAAAATTATTTGAACAAAATTATTGTTTTTACGTAAGTTTTTGGCATATATCAGCTTCATTTTAGACTGGAATTAAAGAAATGTTACTTCGTAATGAAGTAATATTATTATAACTATGAAAATGTTCATATAAATTGGGTCCCAAAATTATTTAAAATTTGTCTCCAGTCATGAAAGGGTTAAACCATTGCTATCTACCATGTCATCTATGCTAGTATCGATTACATCTTTGTGCCACTCTCGCTCAAAAACAAAACAAAACCACACATTTTCTTGAAAAACTATAACTTTTTCCCATAAATCACATCAGTGTGAAGTACTTAGAAATTTTGTTTCAAGTTAAATATTTTGCTGATGTCTGTTTTCTGTTAAAATAAAAGATTTACAAAATAAATTTAAATATGTGACAGCGGTGTGCATGTCTCTAGAAATCAGGAAAAAATAAAGCAGAACTGGTTATTGTGCTGTCATCGAATAATAAATCTCTTTAAGATTTAAGAAAAACAATCCCCTGTTTTATAAGATTTACTGTTCATTTGTCTTTTTGAGAAAAAAATGAAAAACAACGATACAGTGAGAAAACGTGAAGAAAATTATGAGAGGAAAAAATGACTGTACCAATTACACTGTACGTGATGCTGTATGTTTACTATAAAAGTGTAAGTAGTCAGTTACATGAACTAGGCCAAGTGAGTTAAGTTACATGTGTTTGTGAAATTAAAGACACAAGTATCAATGTATTAACACAGTTAAATAGAAAGCTGGTCAAGTGGTACAACAACGCTAAGTAAATGTCTTGGTGTTCTAACACCATCAAAGTGTTACTTTACAGAACAAGAGATGTGTAACTTTGTATTTTACAATGTTACTAAAACTAGCCAGCATTACAGTGAATACAGTTGTGGGCTTCTATTCTATATCGGTATGCATACAGTACATAGTAGTGTATGCATACAGGTGATATGCCAGGCCTTGGTGATTCCAGGAATAGACAGTTGACTGACTGGGAAAGCCTTGACAGTTCCAAAGCAGTATTATGACAAACATGTAGCATAACTTAGTCAGTATCTGTAAACCTAAATGGAAAAGCTGTAAAATTGTGTGTTTGTATTCGTGTATTTGTCTGTTTTAAAAATATTGCTCAGTGAGATTCATGAAAGCACAAAAACAGCAGTCGTCAGTATCATAACGAGAGAAGACAGATATCTATATATGTTTCTACGACTCCATTTTTAGCGCATCGTTTGTTACTTTGTTGTATTGACTTAAACAGTCGTGTGGTTGTATTACACCTACTCGTGTCATGAATACTAGATGTTGAACAATACATGTGTTGTTCATGTGGAAACCTCGTCGCCCCCTACCTGTGAAATTACGATCAGAAAAAGGCGTACAGATTATCCTTCGTGCATTGTATATAAATGTTCATTAGTTCTGTACTATTGGTGTGAATTGTTAGATGTTTGAATGCGTTTAACATCGTACATAGACTTTGTTGTGTTAAAGGCGGATTTCCCTAGTAGAATCGTAACAAGAGAAATAGTGAAAAGATGTAAAAGAATTAGGTATAGCCATTGTTAGATGCGTTTTGATAGCCAGTTGTTATTTATAGGGTATGTGATATATACGCCCTATTATGATGTCAGAGAAGGCGGTAGTCTTACTTATATACAATACTCTGCAATTATATCGTTTTCTTACGAAAGGAGAACAATGGAAGCGTGTTAGTGTTGGAAGCTCAGCCGAGTTTACATACCTGTGTTGGAAGCTTAGTGGAGTTAGGTTTTACACATGTGTGATGCTCACTTAGAGTTTATATTTTGTGTGGTTTCTTTCTGTGGTTAGGAGATAAATAGAATACACATATTTAGTCATTTGATCATCAATAAACTTAACAAAGTTAACAAAATAAAACTGACATAATAGAAATATAAGAAAGACTAATGATATTCTCTGCAACAGGTGTATGCATGTACATGTATATACATAAAGTGAACTGAGAGGTATTTGGCCTGGGAGAATACATGAACTTTGTACCAATACACATATGTGTACTATTAAACAGTACTATGTATTAACAATATGCTTCTGAAGTCATAGAAATTCAAGCACTTCGCAACCAAACTTATTTGAGTACTGTATTCATCTGTGCCCTAATGTAGTTCATATCTAGTAAACTTCCTTATAAATATGCCTAGCAATTTGACAAAATAAAAAATTCGGTTGAAACCAAATGTGAATGTGAACATAGATCTACAAGTCACGACTCCAACAATGTCATTGTTATGTAGTCTGGATGCCAACGTGATCTCTAACCCTTGTTATTAGACATAGAAATTTTGTCCTAAATCTATATGTATATCCACTGAACATATCTACCAAGTCAGTCTTGTGAGTGTTAATTCATGACACAAGTGAATGGAAAAAGTCTTGGCCAGGGTGCTTGCTTTACAGCAGACAAAGAAGAAACATTTATATGTATGTACACCTGTTGGTCATAACACCATGTATAAATGTTTTACTTCTGAAAATTCTTATTGTTGAACATCTGGTCACTTGTGTATCTGAAGCAATTGTATTTTTATCATGAATATATGTACATTACGACTAAGAAATAGGAAAAGAAAAAGAAGTAAAATTTCAAATGTTTAGAAATCTTTGTTTTGCCGTATTAAAATCCTGTTTCTACCATGGGGCTATTTATTTGTATACAAAAAAATATAAGTTCAGTAAAAAAAAAGAAGGCTTTTGATAGTGTGTTAGAGGTTTTTTTTTTTAAAAAGTCCAGAAATTTCATACTGCTAGATTTTCAAGGCTGTGAAGTGTATGTATATTGTGAGTTGAGGCATGGCAGTTCCACAAGTGAAACCTGTTTGAATAGACCACCAGCTGAATAGCATTGAATGGGGGTTCTTTTGTCCACAGTCAGTGACCCATAGTTTACCTTGCTATGCCCTCCTTCATTTCAAGGTAACACAAATGTAGGACACAGCGGATACTGTTACAACTTGCCTTGTGTATTGAAATTATGCTACTCAGAACACATGTAGGTAAATAAAAGTGAGCAGCTATAATTTATAAGAAACGTACAAAATGTAGACGTGGTTAGGAGATGAAAGTAAAAATCTTTTAGAACTAGACTTTTCTGACACAAAAAACATATATGTGATGGATAAAATTATGATAAATCATCAGCCAAGTCAAGTGTCTCCAAAACAAAGCTTTAGATTATGTTATATATATAAATTTCAAAACATTTGAACCAATATGGAGGCCTAAAGCCTGGAATCCATATGTGCTGTTCTGTTGTATAAGACAAAGTTTGACATCTTTCAACAGATAAAGTTACAGGTTCCAGGTGCTAAGACTGATAATTTAATAGAATTGTGTCCACCCAATTGTATGTGCTGCTGATGTTCACCGATCAAGAAATTTGTTTTATCAGAAATGATCACTTTTCTAAATTTTCAAAGAATACAAGATTTACACAAGAGACACATACAGTGCCGTTAGTATTTTTCTGAAACTTGGGGCTTGTTAGATAGAGAAAAATAGGATTCACAAAGCAAGGTTGTGATTGGTTGATTCAAAATTTGTTTCACCAATCAATGATTGTTCAGTCCATTTTTTTCAGAGCAGGGAGGTGATTGGCGTATTCCATTTCTGTGGTGAACAATATGTATTTCTCAAAACATAAATTCTTTAAAATTAAAACATCTGTTCTGATTAGTTGAAAACAAGAAGTAGAGAATTGTTTTACTATATGTATATATAATGCCAGGATGTGGTTTTCAACACCAGGAAGTGCTTCTTTCGGCTAAAAAGGTGATGTATTTGGGGGAAATATCTCCTTCTGGGATTTCAAAAATTTGAAAGTCCTAGCTGATTTATAATGCCACATTTTGTGAACATTATTTTCTGTATGCTGTATCTTTAGAAATTATCCTTTAGGCCTAAGAATTTACTCATTGTGAGTTAATATGATGTAAAATTATTTGTGTGTTTTTGATCGGGAAAACTAAGTTTTCCATGTTGTGGAATAATTTGTATAGATGCAATTTTGAAATATTGTGTTTTCAATGATTAAATGAATTATTGTAACTACATTGGTATAATAGTAATAAAGTAGGCAGAGTGAGGACCCCTTAACTTTGGTATTATTTTTTCAGGGAATGTTTTTTTTTCTCCATGAATAACACAAAAAATTGTGAAAGTATCATTTTGGCCCAAAACTTGACGTAATTTATTAACAAAAAATTATGTATACTATTATTTCTTAAGTGAAATGAGTAAATGCCAAAACAAAACGATGATGCTTGCTAAGTTCTCAAGAACAGCAGACGATAGCACAGCATGAGTGTTGATAATATATAGTAAGCTAGATGGTCCAGAAGCCATTTGGCCAGGGAAGAAAATGATAGTATTATTAGCATCTCTCCACATCTCCATTATAAAGTCACTTGTGTCCTCAAGGGCGAAGACAAAGATGTACAAAATGAACTCGTGAACAGAATTACCATAAATGTTACATGTTCATTAAACAATAACAAATCTTACTTTCTCACTTCAAGTTCCACAATATTTGATTTGTTTTTAAGGAACAGATGTTAAGAGTGGCATATTTGTGCAGTGATAGAGTAGTACATTCACATGCATTGACAGGTAATCTTTGTTGGGTTGTTTGAACAAAAACAGCAGGCTATTGAAACGCACAAGCCTACAAACTGCCAGATCACTGACTTACAAGAAATTATGCATAATTAAATGTGTCACGGTTGTAATTGAAACGAGGGGATGACTATCAAATTAAATTAATAGACTAAGACAGTGTGTAAACTTTACAATATCAGTCTTCTCGGTTTACTTGTCAAAAGACAATTTACTAATTTGACATGAATTCCTAGCTTGTCATCTCGTGTAAAGCATAATCCTTCGATCGTGCAGTAGTTGAGCATTTTCAGCTTTGACAAATTTTTTTAGTAATAGTTAAAAGGAATTTATCCTAGATATTTAAATGGACTGTACCAAGGGGAACATTTATTAAAACCAAAGTACTAGATGTGTTTACATAATGAAAGCAATACATAGATTTATGTTATAATACTGAAAATAATAAACTCCTGGAAATGGTTGTCCCTTGGTTTTATGGACAACAGATTCCTTCAGAATTACATGTGAAATGTCACTTATGAATAATGAATAATAATACATGACAGAGTGTAACTATTATGAGGCAACAGAATATTGTGTTCAGAGAATAAAGATCCTGAGAATGATATCAAGCCAGAGTTATATTTTATAATTTTGAATTTATGAATTATATCACAGCTGTTAAAAATAGAGAAGTGCTTAGAATTTGGTTAGGTTTTATTGTTGTGTGTGAAAGAGCTGTATTTTAGATGCTGTCGTCTTTCCAAGATTATGTTGTAGTTTTTGGTAATGTGATAATTTTCAGTTTTAGTGTTTGCGAAATTCTTTCAAGGAAAGTTTTTTTCTGATTTGTGTGCTTTTGAATACCTATTAATACAAAATGTATTCTAAACCCGGAAATTTTCGCCAAAGAATTATTTTTGTTGATTTTGTGGGAAGACAAAAACACAAGAAAACAAGTATAGTGACTAAAATGCCTTTTTTTAATGAATTATATAATACAATGTACCAATATTGTAATTTGTAAAAATTAGTCTTGTAATTTGTAAAAATTAGTCTTTGAGAACTAGTTGAAGACTGTAAAATTGCAAAATTTTCTAGTAGTGAAAATATCTAGTGTATGTCTAGAATGGCACAAAATGATGACAAAAGAACAACTACTCATAAATATCTTCCACGTAGTGAAATTTGTAGTCAGTTTGTACTGCCAGTATCATTTGTTTTCAATATTTTATATGAAATCTGTAACATGATACATGATAATTACGTTAAACCAGCCAGAATAGTTGTAAATACAATATCTACACAGAATAGTTGTAAATACAATATCTACATTGAAATCACTGTTCCCTACAGCAGAATATTTTAAATGACAAAAAATTGTGTAATATCCGTGTTGTTTTCGAAATTTTTTTGTCTTGAAATGTATGTATGTATGTATGTATGTATGTATGTATGTATGTATGTATGTATGTATGTATGTATGTATGTATGTATGTATGTATGCATTTGTGTTTGTATGTGTGTATGTATGTATGTATGTATGTATGTATGTACGTACATGTAAGCTGTCTACGTATCAAAGATTGTGTATGTTACATTTCTAATTCTCATTTAGCTGTAATGTTTTACATGGAATCATTTTACATGTATAATGTAGTTGTTGTAGTTGTTGTAGTTACCAGTCATAACAGAATAATGATGCAAAATAATCCATTTTGGGCACAGTTTTGAAATGACTAAAAATGACAATTATATCGCCTATCCACAACATTTCAAAATTTGCCATTCTATAGTATACATGTAGGTACCTGTAATTTTCAGTATTTCATTTAAGAAATTCTTATTTTTGAAAACAGCATATTTATTTTTAGCCAGGCATAATCAGAGCCTGTTCAGGATTCGTTGTTTGGATGTTGGCATATGGCCAACAATATTGATTTAAACATAGCGACCAGGCTTCCAACCGGTTGGTACCATCTGAGGCAAACAATCCGTTTTGTGTGTCCACTGTCTTTGTTCTTGTTTAACTTACAGCTGAACGTAGTATAATGTCAACATTTATCAAATACCAGAATCTTGTGAAAAAATGTTCAGTACCATTGATTATAACAAGTGAGAATGTAAAAAATCCCACAAAATTAAAGTTTAGAGAAAATTGAATTCCCTATGAATTAAGAGTGAATAGTTTTTAGGTTTAAGATGGTTTATTGTGACATTTCTAATTAAGTGTTCATAGGATAGTGGAATTGTGTATGCTCCCAGTGGTCTTTATGATTATATTTGTCTGGATTTTTGGTATTTTGACATTTGAAACAATTAGGGGAAATTAACACTGTTTATTACAAAGTATTTGATTAGCAGTCTGTGTGATAACACACTTTCAAGCACATTAGTTAAAAATAAAAATATTAACACTCAAGTGTAAAAGATAGGTGTAATTTTGAAAAGAAATGAACACAAGCTATTCCAGTCAATGCTTTCCATCCCACCTCTGTGGCCTTTGTCATCTTGTAAGCCATTGACTCCTATAAGAGTACTCCCCCTGAATTGTATGCAAAACTTGGTTACAGAAGGTGATCTGGTGAATCCCTTGAGTAAAACTAATCATTTATTCAAACCTAGGAGGGTCTTGTGAGCTCCCTAGTTGAGTGATATTTAACATGATTGCAGTCACATCCTTATGTGCTCTCCTATTGTTTGAGATTTTTGCTGGAGGGCATTAAATGGAAGTTGTAAAATTACTCCATAAATGTTGTAGTGTTGTTCGATCAATAAAGAAAAAAAATATTTTGACATATATGAGATAAAAAAAGCAACAAGTCTTCTATTGTAGTTATTACTTAAAGTGTTTATTACATGTCTCAGTATACACATGTAATCATTTTGTTGTTTTAGATAGAAACAGAGGTAGGGTACCCTCAGAACATTGTAAAATAATTCAATTTGTCAGTTGGTAGATTAGAACAAATAGTACCTCATCTAAATCGCAATTTTACAAAAGTCTAACTTGATGAAATCTTAATTACAAAAATTAATGTACATTTCCTCACATTCTCAATATTCACATGGGATGTGTAATGTAACAGCTCAATACAGCTGATTGTGCCTTCAATTCTGAACGTTGTTAACTGCCCTCACACGTCAGCAGATTACCATCCGATCCTCATGTGCGAATGCCCATATTGGGTGGTAATATTTTACACGTTGTTGAACACCTCTGAATAGTGATTCTAAGTGACTTATTATCATTAATATGTAGAATTTTATTGAATTTAATATTTTTGTGTGAAGATCGTCTCTATTTTAACGTTATATTGTATACATGATGAAATAATATTAGAAATTAGTCTACGTTCATCTTCAGTTTCCCTTTTGAAACAAACCGCCTTAGGTATGAAACTAAGCAGAAATTTGTCCTGTTTTTGTACTGTCTTATGCAGATTTAAAAAAAAAAACACTACATAGATTTTGTTATTAAAGGTGTAAAGTGTGAATAATGTATCTTTACCATGGCTTAAGTTACAAGATGAAAGACATGGTTGATTCACAATCAGTACAGGTAAATAAATTGTATCAGTTTTGCCAACTTCCATACTTCACTTGTTTCGGAATTTTTTCATTCATCTAACCACTCCACTGATCATCTCCCCGGCCCCCACTTACTTTTTGTTCATCTTTCTCTTTATTTCCATACTGAAGGGCTGTCCAATTCCTATGTACAAGTTTCTCTTTGTACATTGAATACAAGCACAGACCAACCTGAAATGACAGTCAGAGATTAGACCTGAAAAAGAGGCTGCTGACCTTAGCAGTATTAGACTGCAAAAACTGTCATAAGCCTCTCTTTCAGTTGTGATGTCACTTCCGGTTAAATAGTGCAAAACCTAAATTGAAGAAATATATCCATTGAATATGTTTAATTTATTTTCAAGTTAAATGGGAAATACACACTTTGAACAAATTTGATTTTGACCGGAGTCGAAATTACAAACAATACTGAAAAGATCTGGATTGATATATTTGGTGATTATTAATTTTGTGAATAACAGGCAGTTTGTTTATCTGTCGACATTTATGTATTGGACAACCTTTTCAGTTCTTTTTCTTCTTATTTACTAATATCAATGTGTATATTTGAGATTTTTGTGTACATTTTATCATGCTATGTTGACATGTTTTCTTGTAAGCCTACAGAAATCACAGATTGCTGATAACTAAGTTGAATCTTTATTGGATCAAAATATGATTCAGTGGAGGTGATTTAAAAAGACAGGTTTGGTCGGTTTTAGAACAAAACTGAAAACATTTTGTTTGTTCACCAAATCTTATGGTTATAGTATAATTATTCAGCACCACAGAGCAAAACATTACTCTGGACAGACTGGTGCAATATTAATTTGATTGTAAACAATGAGATTCTTTGAATTTCCTACACGTCAATTTTCACTATTTTCATTCCTCTTTACCTGTTATTTACATATTTTTCAGTAAAATATCTATTGTATGCAACTTTTTTCCAATGGTTTTGGTCTGGTTTGGTTGACTCTCTTGATATATACTAAACCTCCTTGAAAATAGTTGTTGCAATTTGAAAAGAATATAAAACAAAACTAAGAACCCCCCCCCCAAAAAAAAAAAAACCCAAAAAAACCCCAACAAAAACAAACAAACAAACAAAACAACAACAAACAAAACAACAACAAAAACACATAGTAAAGTAAAACAAAATTTATACGGTGCTTCTAACATCAACAAATTGAAAGCAGCAATCTGTGATTGTTTGTAGTAATACAGTTGGTATGTTAGAATTTGAGAAATTCAGTCGTCATGGTAACAAGAGAACATGTCAGCCAAAAGATCATTAACCTGTGTAACACGACAGGGTTTGAAATATGTGACTTTATTGAAATAGGACCCCAGGAATGTACCCATCTATACCAAGGTCAGGGAGAGTCTATTCATAGGTGGTATGGCTATATGTGTGAAATGCCATGTTTTGAACATGAACTTGTTGATTTGTTGTATCTCAGTGTACTGTACTTGGAGCTACACTGAGTTTGTTCATTCAATTTGTAATATGAGTACCTTTCACAGCTATGCTGCACAAGGGAAAGATTGCCGTTTATAGTGACAACAAAGTACATTTTATAATCCTGCAAATTCGCCAAAACTTGTTCTATTTCAAATAAGGTTACTTCTGTCGTTTCTGAAAATATTCTGAATACACAGTCACAGGTTTGACAAGTTTTGCTTATTTACTGGTTTACACATATATAAAAGACATTTTAAAGTCTGCTGTACGTGGCTTAACCTTGTGCTAGATGCGTGACCTGGCTTGACCTGGCTTTTGTATAGATGGCGGGGTCAAAGAGCAGCTCTACCTAAGTATGACAGATTTTTATTTCATTTGATAGTTTGGTATGTGCCCACTACATCCAAACAAAGAAATTACAAGAAAATTGTCATCCATATTGGTTGCTTTCATCACTTTGCAAGTCCATCAGTCTTTCAAATTTATGATTCATATGTGTAGAGGTAGATTATATGAACCACTGAAGCAGAAATAATGGACTATTCTATCTAGATATGAAAAGAATTTTGTCTTCATTCTTTTCTCAGGAGATTCTCATAACTCTTGCTACTTTACATCACAATTTTATGTAAATTAGTTGTTGTTTTGCATAACTGATGTAAATGTATACTAGTTTGCATAACAAATTTTATGTAAATCATATTTTGCATAATATCTGAATGTGTATGTTTGCATAACAGATGTTATGTAAATATAAAATTTGCATAGCTATTGTTATGTAAATATATTCTAGTTTGTATAACTTGTATTGTAAAGGGTGTATTGTTTTATTGAATGTGTAGTAGAAAGGCACCTCTACTGGAATGGAACAAGAGGAAACAAGTATCAATTTGATGTTTTTACCACATTTTAGAAGGGCGATTAGTTTTCATGTATTGTTTGTCTTACAGAGTGCAGCCGCTCCAAGTCCTGTTTTAGGTCAAATACCCCCAAATGAAATGCCTGGTGGCCCTATGCCGCCGGGTTTCTTTCAGGCGGTAAGTACTCCTTACGTATCAATGTTTTACACAGTCTTACTATTCTGCTTTTGATCCCAAGCTATCTTTCCTTCAATTGGCTGCTTTTTATCATCAAACAAACCACTGGTGTACCTGTCTCTGATTGGCCAGTCATGAGGTAAATCAAGTCACATGACCACAATCACATTCATTAACTGTATAGTTTTGAGCTAATCTTGTATGGCAACTGTTCTGAGGACTTTTGACTAAATATTAAAAGCATAAACTTGCAAACATTACTACGTTAATGCAGGTAGCTGAAAAAAATTACTAAATTTTTCAGTATTTTAGAAATCACATTGTTGTATAATCTGTAAAGAAAAAAAAACCTTGAGCAACACAACATAACAAATTTTGAAACATTGTTAACCTTTCGTGGCTGAAAAAATTAAATAGATGGATGGCAACGGTACATCTTTAAGGATTTCTTTTCAAAGAAGACGAAAGGATGCTTCCAATGTTGTTTTTGTGGTTGCTAAGTGACAGGTTTATTGCAGGGTTAAGAAAACTAACAGTTGTGTCAATAGTTTGGTGATACAGCTGTCTTTCAAAATGTATGTAGAGAATTTCAAAGGATGTCACAGACAGACAAATACATGTATAGTCACAAGTGGCATCAAAATGAGTTAAAAGAGAAAAATTGCAAATGCTGACACATCGTCTCTTTATTTGTACATCAGCACTTGACTACCACAGTTCTTGCAATATGTGTAGTGTTTGCATAAAATATTCATGACTTTCTCGAAATTTGTCAAAAACTATTATACATATTGTTATATATATTATATAACAATTTGAAATCAGTAAATGAAATAAATAGCAAATACTGCTTAAATACTGCTTAAAAGGTGTGAAAAAAAAAATATTATTATTTATTCATTTTTTCTTTAAAAGTTATCCCATGAATGGGGAAATCCTTTGTTTATAAAGTGCACTCACTTTTCCTTTGGGAAAAAAAAAATTAATACTAGAAATAAAAAAGAAATTTAGACAAATGGTTAATTAATCGGAAGCAGTTTTTCACAATTTTAAAATTTGATTGGAGAAAAGAAATTAGAATACTTAATCTTAAAAGTGACGAACTTAACTAGTCTGGAATATGGGGAAGTATCGTATGCAAATAAAAGACAAGTCAGACCAAATTATTTCCATGGAAACTGAGATTCTGTTTTTTTACTTCAAAGAATACAAATTGTATTGAAAGTCTAAAAGTATCCATGCTAAAGAATAAAAAACAGAAGCTCGAAAAAGTAACCAACCATCTAAAAATATAAACTTACTAAATAGCAGTTTATGGGTTTATTTTTAATGGCAGAAACTACACTATTTGGAACTTCACAGGTAGTGGTTGTCCCATCTTTAGGAATAGACTAATTGTAGAGTACATAATCAATTTGTCCTCTAATGATAGCCAAAGTTTGTTGTTGTGAATGAAAATGATAAAAACCGGCATTTCTTGTGGGTCACCACCACAGAGTAAGAGATAGGAAACACCAAATTTTGGTGCATCACTTGAAATTCTGTGTGTCAGTGGCACGTTAAATTGGCTTAGAGGGCACACTGTACATAATCATTCAGAAGTAGAAAGACTAGATCAAGCACTGTGAAATAGTATTAATATTCTGATCAATAAATCTGTCATGTACATGTATCATTGATGATGACATTCAATTCACGATGGAAAAATACACCTGAGAGAAACAAACTCATGATCAGCGAGATAGGGGGATACCTGAGAGACAAATTCATGATAACAAAGATAAGGAGATCTTGACCTCTTGTTAACAGATAATCAAAATTCACTGCAGATTGTCGTGAATATACCTGTTGGAAGTGCATTTGCGTTGCAGACACTCGGGGGTCATTTCGCAATCCCAGATCACATTTCATGTTCAAATGTAGAAGACTGTACTGTATCGATGGTATTTGCTGACAACTCTGTTTTCTCATCTTTGAGTTGAGTAACAGTCTTCATGAAAATAATTTACACTATTTGGGTCAATATTTCATTTTATGGTTTGATATCGTATCATTTTTAGTTCGATTTTTTACCGTGCATGACGCTTACAGTTCATGAGATAGTTAATTTGATAGTTATGTTTGATAAAATATATAAACAAAATAAAATAAACATCAGTACATATTATGACAGACTAGAAAATATTAATACAATACATGGTGCATGTCTTAACTTGACAATGTGTGATGAAAATATGATGTAAGAAGAAAGTGAATCTAAAAATATCTAAAGCCAAAAAAATCACTGGAAATGCAGTATTTCTGTTTTATGTGGGCTAGTTTTTGTTTTAATTTATGGTTTCCTCGTTAACCATGTTTTTGCTAGGTTTTTAACTTCAGTAATATAAAACCGGAAAATTGGCATATTTCAATAAATGTAATGTCATAATTTTGTTTTGGTATAGTGTTAGGAACCATGGTAAAGTGATTGGCAAACCCACATAGATAGGGGACTGGCCCCTTCTCAGTAGCTTTTACCTACCCACCGCCCTTCCAAGTTGATTTTACCATAGACCCGCCACGGTCTATGATTTTACCTACCAATGGCAACTGCCCTTCCAAGTCAATTTTACTTATAACATAACCCAGAATAGAATGATTTATAAAAGGAAGTGACACTCCTCTTATTTAGATACATTGTAAAATGTGGAATTTTGGCAGATTTACCAAATGAAAGTTACATTTTCGGCCCGTGTCAGATTAGGATGTGAAAAACAGACAGTTATACAGAACAATTCTAGAAGAAACCTAACAATCCTGGGCATGATAACACTAATGCAAGATCCTGTGTTTGAATCCTGAGTCTTCAAATATATTCTTTTCAATTCAGCTTTCTGTTAGTTTGATCTGTTGCTGCATTACCAGTTCGTCACCAGATATATACTCCAAAACGATGATTACCATCCCTTACCCTTGAACTACAGAATTAAATCATATACTTGGTTTGATCCCATTTTGATGTGATCCTGTTTTTTTACAACTTTTTTTGAGTGTGTACAAACAACTACTCCCCTAGTAGAGAGAAGATTACTTCTGTCATCAATGAATTTTGAGTCACAGATTCAGACAAGTTGTTCTTCAAAAAGAGACAATAAAAGCAGGATGAAAGTGATCTAATAAATGATAAATTTGATGGTATTAGATTAAAATACATAAGTAAGTTTAGAAATCCAGGTATTTACTGTTTATATTCACTAACTAATTCCTATTTCAATCTAGAAAATGTCAATGTATGTCTCGGGCAAGTAACACTAGAAAAGTTATCAAGTGATATAAAACTAGATAATGAAATATAACTGATTGAAAATATGACTTTGAAGATAGAGAAGATATGGTTCATCTTTCTTTTTGCTTTAAATTTTCTAAACTTTTGTGATATTTATGGTATTTTTGAGCACGATAGTTTGTGAACGACAACCATCCATTTTGTTTGTTGAAAAACAAATGTACAGAAATTTTGTAAATCATCACTGATATTTGTATGGTTTTGGAAATGTTCATAATCTTGTCTCATGAAATACATTACAAATAATTCAAAAAAAGGGCAATAGCATGGAAAGTTAGGTTAAAGACTAGAGATGTTTTATATTTTGACATGTCTATATTTGATGATTGTATTTTGAACACATTATCCCTAGCCGCTTGCAACTTCCTCTGTCACGTAAAACTGACTCAGCCAAGACCAACGAGAGCTTTTAATTCATTGCCACTGCTTAAAAGCACAGAAAGGGGGATTTGCAGAACTTAGCTTTGTATGGCAGCAAGACCGGCTATAAACTGATGTGAAAATTAGTACCTAATGGATTAACAGTAGCATGGGAATTGAATTAATCCCTTACCACTGATCCGTTAGTATGGAATGCAAATACACTAAGCCAACAGTCGGTAACTTACAAAGGAAAAAACACAAAATCCTGTGAAAATGATACAAGTAAATTTTTTGAAAATGTCAAGTAGTGTATCGTAAAAGGGTTCAGTCTTTCATGTGCTTTGGACAAAAACACATCACGGTATTTTATCTGTGAAAATGAAATTATTATGATATTAATTAAAAGATGCAAGTTCTGTATAAGATGTTATCATGTTTACAATATACATCTGACCAGTATTTCAAATATAGAGAGATTTCTTGAATGAAAAAAATGTGTTGAAATAGACTAAATTGAAAATTCAGCCCTATCCTTCCTCGTTGCACAAAGGTTAAAGAATGAAAAAAACCCAGCAAATCTGCTGTCCCCAAGGGTTAAGAGAATTTTAAAAACATGCAAAATGTAAAGTCGAAGTGAGAGAAACTGATTTTAATAACAGAATTACTTGATCTGTACTCAAGCGAATTCAATGTATCACAGATGAAACAATTTATAAAATTCAAATGTCATATTTGTTGTATTCTATATCTTAGGTTTGGTATAAGGTCAACATTTTGTAAATACATGGAAGCTATAAAAAAAGTAAATTTCACCGTGAAGAAAGTTTATTCACAGAATTGGTAGTAGAAAAAAATATTTGAATCACAAAACTGTATATATTTTTCCTTATATTAATATTGGATATATTAATATATTTCAAAGGACAACAAATTATTGTCTTTTGCAAACTTAATTTTACTTTTTTACTAAATTTTTTTGTGACATTGAGGGGATTATTTTTTTTAAAATCACAATTTCATATTTTTCCTTTGAATACATGTCAAGAAATCAAATTGTCATATTTCAAGATGTTCAGTCATTTCGGAGTTTACGATAACCTTCAAATTTTTCAAAGTTTATTCACAAAATGAACAAATTTGTACATTATGTCTTGTATAATGTGTGTATGTGTGTGTGTGTATGAAAGAGTGGCCATCATACATTTATATATGATTTTCTGGAAAGTTATGAAATTATAGACAAAAGTTCATAAATCGATAGATAAAAAATTACATTCTAGTATAGTAAATTGTAGCAGTATGATCCTCCCTTGGTCTCTGCAATGCTAACTAGACTAGAATCAGCTTGATTTCAGTACACGAGATTAGATTCATATTTTCGGAATCGATATGACTTCAAATATATGACTGTTTTTGGTAAACGTGAGGGTACATATATGAAAAGTAATGGCATTTATATAATTTTATCAGAACAATATACTAAAGTGATAATATTCTGTGATAATGACTTTGAAATATTTGATTTCTATGTGTGAAGTATAAATGAAACATAAGATTGTATAACTAAAAAGATATAATGTTTTAAATGACAGTATTCTGTGAAATATCTCACCTCCCCTTCCCATCCCTCCTCAAGCCCCCTCTGACCACCGACTTACCCTTGCCAATTCCCCCCCCCCCCTTCAATTGCCCATGAAAGGAAATGCATTTTATGTCACATTATCAGACTGAACAGCAACTACTAGTATGATTCTTCCGAGACAAATTAAGTCTCAGGGTATCCTTAGTGGTGTTGCCATGGTGATAGGCTGTCTATTGAATATTGTCTTTTACTGTTCACTCTTGAGTAGAAGTTAATCAGATACTAAAACACATGCATTATGACTGACCTTTGTCAGTTTTTATAGACAATATAGTCCCAGTATCGCTGTAAATTAGTGTTCTCAATTAAAAGAAACTACAAGAATGTAGGGTTTTATGGTTGATGAAATGGTACCAGTAAGGGTTTTAATACACCCATGGTATAATAAACGGTTTATGGGTTATGTCTGTTCTTTAGGAAAAGGAGGATATGTTTTCCTGTACAGCTTTTTTTCACAATGTTTTTAAAGCAATGAATATACTGGGAGATTAAAACCCTATCGGCAGTGTCATACTCACATTAGGTTCTTGTCAAATGAGATACGTCCGTTTTTATTTTCCCTGAACTGAGTAACTGCACGTTATTAAAAGGCGAAGTGTTTTGTTTGGCGAATGATGATGTCTATTAAGAGGAGTTATTTCAATGTAGTATGAGTTTGTTACGTTTTGTGAAAGAAAAACTCAACTATGTAATATTCCATGGCAACTCTACACACCCACGTGTGAGTTGGAAAAGTTCAATTTCACAGAAGCCATATTGTAAGTCACAATGTAGACATCATACTACTTTCTTACAGTGGTATTTGACTTTCTACATCACTAGGCATAGAAAGTCAGATGTAAAATGGATAAAAGTGAAGTAGTGAGAGGCATGTACAAACCCCGTTTTAATAAGCAGTACTTCTGTGGTGTTTACTACTGTAGTCTTATGTTTTTCGATGCTGGATTTATTTAGGTGAATACACTCAAAATCCACAGAAATAAGTCCAAAGTAACATATTTTGTGGTTGTCATATTTCTATAATCAGCTGTTACAGCAGTTACACTGAATATGGAAAGCTGACTGGATGAACTATTTACAAGTATTAGTTAACTTTCCCTTTGCATTGTCCGCTAAATTAAAGTGCACCTGAAACATTCTCAGGTCGTTGTACTATTTTATCACCCAAAAATCATATGTAAATTGTAATGAATACAAATAGTAATTTCTGAATAGTGTCAAACACAGTAGATACAACAGATTCACCGTTGTTGCTGTCCCAGATCAATTTTATGCCATCTATGATGGAAAAGTCTTAGGTCATGGTATTTTGCGAACCGAGACTGGTCTCGGATAGATTTATTTTGTCGTCTGAGACTGGCAAACTGAGACCAGTCTCAGATAGCTATATTTTGCAAAGTGAGACTCTCATTTCATGGTCTCAGTTTAACATTGTAAGTACCCTTACATACCACCAATACAAGTGTACTAAAGGCAGAAACCCTTACGTAGCACCAATACAAGTGTACTGAAGGCAGAAACCCTTACATAGCACCACCACAAGTGTACTAAAGGCAAAATTAAGTCTGGCTGTACTTTTCTCTGTTTACAGTAAAGTACACAGATATAAGTTCATAGTTGTGTAGTAGGTCTTACTGCCCTTCAGCAGTAATTTGCCTCTCAATATGTCACTAGTTAGTGTAAATGGAAAACATAACCCCCTAGTTGGATAACACTTAATGGAAGATGTACTGATGATATACACTCTAATGTTTTGTGTAGACCAATTAATTGTGATTAACAGATTTCAATAATACAGATAATTGAAAACAGGCAATTACACCGTATGTACAGCAAAGTTGAAGTAAAACACACAGTAAAAATGTTGATAAAAGTTTTGAAATGAATGTGAACATCATCACATTTGTTAAGATAATGAAAGTTGATGACTTCTAAAAACAGTAGTCAAGAAACTGAACAATTTTCAGTAAAGTTAAGATTTTTCTGTGCCAATTTAAAAAAAAAATTTTCCCTGCTATTTTGGTTTTATGAATAAGAAATGTCTTTAAGAAGATGTTTTTTGTGATTCCTAGGTTCAACAACACCGTGTAAGGAAGTTGCCAATACAAAATCATTAAATTCTTCTCTGTATGTATTGCAATGTTATAATGTTTTCACGAAGACTTTTACTACCTGTAAGTAACAGTGTGTCTGTTTCGGTCACCTGACTCTGGTCTACACTGTCAGCTAGCTTGCATTTCTCGAGTGTTGTCTAACAGAAGAAAGTCAAATGGTGCTTGTCAACCGAAACATATAAAATACTTGTATATAATCAAAGTACTGGCCTTGTCATCAGATTCTTGTAATGCTAAGTTTACATTTGCCAGACTGATAAACATTATTTAGGATGATCATCTTCTTGTTAAGTACACATTCATATGAAATTAGTTATGATAAATTTTAATATTCTATGACCCATATCTTGATGATCGAGCTAATATGAAATAAGTGAAAATGTCACCGTGATGTTGAATTGAATTTGATTGATATAAAATACACCACTCTGATGGACATTTCACTTTCCGTTTCAACCTTTTGGTAGATATTTGACACAAAATCTTTGACAAATCATCATGTTCCTAGAAGTAGACTTATCAGTTCTTCCATCGTATTGTCAGCCAAGATTCTCTAACAAAAGACAACCGATAACAACATCAATTTCAGTAATTGATGACGCAAATTTTCTGATGTCCGCGATTCAAACATTAAAAATAGTGTGAAGAAGAACTATTGTATCAGCAGTGCTGTAAAATACTCAGTGGTTCAAAAAAAAAACAACAACTGTAGACGAACATTTGTACATCAGTGTGTATAATAATTGACCTGTTTTCAATTTTTCGCCGTCTTTCTTTTTTCGCTGAAATAGTAACTCTCAAAATACAAAGTACCTGTCCTAATTTTTGTAAGCCTATTTCTAGTACTGATTTCATTATAAGCCTACCACAGATGGCAACGAAAACTTTAATCCCAGTATCCAGTTTTTGTAGTAGGTCAGAAAATACAGGATAAAGCTGGAATCGGCTACATTTATATTATTAAACATGGATCTAGTATTTCCCATATATGTAAGGGGATGAAAAGAATGTACTGCTTAGCTTGTTATTAGTTTTACACATATCTGTCTTTCACTCTCACTCTAGGTAATGAATACATCATATTAAACAATATCTTGTATATTATAGTACTTTTGAGTTTTCTCGAATTGCTAATAAGTTAAAACCTAAATTTCTAAAAAAAAAAAAAAAAAAAAAAAATTAAGAGTGTGATATTATTTGGTCATCTATGATACAACTTGTCTCTAGTCAGAATATTTGTTTAAAATCTAAAATGCTAAATCGGGTACGAGATTTGTCAATTTTTGGAGCCTTTGTGATATAAAACCTTTTGTTGATATCCTTTATTTATGATAATGCGAAGTTTTGACAATACTGGTATATTTATTGACCTAGTTAAACTTCATTGATTTTGGAAAGTTTTTTGAATATTAATAACATAGAGGTAGATATGTAAAAAATTTGGTGGCCATATATTTTAATTGTTATGTAACATGATATCCAACATCTTTGTTTGTATCCATATTGTGTTTGAGCTACTCGGAGACTTTTTAACAAGTCCTGAATGATTGATGGATACATCTACTCATCCTGTAAATATTGATATTGTTTGTTTTAAGTCAATTTGTTTGTTTTAAGTCAATTTCTAAATTTCTATTGTATGAATAAAAACATGAAATAACTGGATCAATTTTATGATAATCGTATCTAATATTTGAATGAAAAAAATGACAGCTGAAACATTTCTAAATTAAAAAATTTGTGAACATGACATTTGCTTCATTGGCGTTTTTTTTTTGCCCGAATGATGGAGTACTGTAGTTGTATCTATTGTCGTGCATGACAAATTTGGTAGAATCGCAATTTAGGATGTGAACTTTCATTTGGTGGACAGTGCAAGGGACAAGTAGATTCTACCTGTAAATAACAATCCGGTCAGCCTAACATATTCAGTGTAACTGTTGTTGACAGCTTTAACAACAGCAGAATATAGAAATATGACAACTCATAAGGTATGTTAGCTGGATTTATATCCGTGGAAGAAGCTTTTGCGTGTATTCAGCTGAAAGAAATCCAGCACCAAAAAACATAAGACTATAGCAGCAATTTTAATTGTAGTTTCTAAATGACTATTCTATATTTGACTTGTTTTATTTTCCTAATGCATTACATAAAAAGCATAAATGTAACACAAAATAATCATAAGACTAGTAAAAAAAATCATTATTATTAAGATACACAGTGGTTATTTCATGATAAAGCCAATATGCACAAACCACAATATTTGTATCCAGGGACAGATAATGAACTAAGTGCCCTTTGACCTCGGTAAATACTAGATGCATAACAAACATACAACCAGTGGAAGTAACTGGCATTAGAATTCAGTTTGTGAATAATATGATATGAATTATTGATGGCTGATTTGACTAATGGTTTGTTGGTCTAGTGGCCTAGTAGTGTATAGTACTTTTTGTTATCGTTCAACCCAACAGATACAACAAACAACCTTGTTACAATTGTAGACATTTTCACCATCGTACCTGAGATAATAATAATTTTTGAACTATAGCACTGGCATTCATTTTCACTCTCAAATTCACATCTTGGTACATATTTTATACACCTTTTCTGGAATTTATCATTTTTGCACCAATATTCACTTTGTTACTTGAATTTATTCAAATGATTTAGGTCATCATAGCTTATGAGGATAAACAAATACACAGCAAAATTGGAGGAATACACTTGTAATATGGAAATAAAACATTAAAGCTGTACTAAAAATGACTTCAACCGTGTCCCTCGTTTTAAGAACTACCATATATACAACAAATTGTGTTCAGAAGGGACACTTTCATGTACTAAACCCTAAAAAATGTCATTATTAGAGCTGCTCTAGTTGTAACTGGAACATTTTCTTTTAAAAATTAAAAAATATTTTTGTTTGAAAAAATGACTTAAGTGTAAATCTTGTAAACTCTGACCAGTATTGAATCATCTGTTGGTAAACACATTTGTGTAACAGTATACATAGTATGGTGCAATATATCCAATCAAATTTTTTTTTTTTTTGGTCCATACCCAAAATCCATTGTGAATATTTCCAAAAATTTCATAACTCAATAGAAAAGTTGAAATAGAAAGAGTAAAAGTTACCAATATTTGCAATATACATGAAGGATATTTAAAAAAAAATGATGTTAAAATTTCTATCAAAGTATGAATAAATTTCAAAAAGTACAAGTTCACTTTTTTTATTTAACACTGGTTTCCATACCAGAAATGGGTACACATATTTACAAACTAAGGACATTTCTCTTTCACAATCAAAAATCACAGCAGAATATGTAACATCAGTAGAAAAAAGAGAATATTTTAGTTATTTTGGGTGCTGGGATAGAACTGATATTTCGTACCTACAACTCTAACCATACTGTCTAACATGCACCGTTGTTCACAACTGACTCGTTAACTAGACCAGACTGTTCATTTCAACATGGTGACTTACCGCTTTTCATTTCTGTCCTGTTTCCATAGCAACCTCAAGTATCACAACCATCCCCTCATCCACAACCTCCACATCCAAATAATCCCATGATGCCACAAAATCAGGTGAGTTTGGTTGTTATATATTTCCTCCATGGCACACATAGCTAATATGCATTGTCTGCAATAAAATTGTGAAACGTGAACTTTCATTTTGTTTGTTTGTCAATAATTGTGAGAGTTTCCTAGTTTACTTTCATCATTTAATTTGTTCCGTCTGCCTTTCCTACCATCAGCTATAGCTCCATACATTATGTACTAGTTAACTGTTTCAATGTTATTTTAAAGATTTCGATCTGGGCCAAACATGCTAAGAACTCAGATCTGTTTGCTGAATTATTTTGTTGAGATGTTTGTTTGCACTGACGTTTTCTTGTTTGCTTTGATTTTTCAGTTACCTCCACATAGTCAAATGATGGATAATAATCAGGTTAGTAAATAAATTACAAACGATCACACAGTGCAATGTAATATTGGCTCTCGCAATGTATTGTCAGTGTGAGAGTATGATTGTACAAACTCATAAAAAATTTTGTATTCCATGAAAAGAAACTGAAACACAATCGCTACAATGCCATTTACTGAAATGTCTGTGAATTGCAAGTTACTGCCTGTGTTACATCAAAATGCTAAATCATGCCTAGGGTTTGAAGTCAAGAATTTAAAAGAAATTTAGAATGATCTGGAGATGTTGGTGGATATGTAAATTATGTCAGGAAACAAGGAATCGGTATTCCATGAAATTCACATCCTTTGGTAGAGACCTCTTCGCAGTCTTACTTGTCTGTCTGTCTGTCTGTCTGTCTAGCTGCCATTTTGAAAAGAAGTATACTTAAATTGATGCAGGATGATTAGAGCTTGTCGATCACCCTGGCATTTCTTGGAATTACAAGGGCCAAGATTTTTTGTTTTACATCATACTTATTATTCAGTGCCATTTATTTCCAATTGTACCCTGTTTTTCAAATCACCAGTTCTTGTCTCCACGGCAACAGAATATCCATCTTTGCCCTTACTTGTTATGTAACACCTTGTGTTTATATCCGCTGTGTAAAATTTCAATGTTAGACCTTGCAGCTATTTTAAAACAAATTTCAAAGCTTTTAGAATTTGAAGAATGGAATTGCATCATTTTAAATGTTGATAAAATTTAGTAAACAGATATTTGGTCTGTTCATTTGTCCTTTCGGAGAGGACGGGAAATTGGTATTCAGAATGAGAATTATTTTCTCATCACTAAAATATAAATTATTCTATTGTACTGAAGAAGAAGTAAAAGATTTTGTGTGCTAATGTAAAAATATCGTTGCTTTCACTTTCCAGCATTTTGTGCCGAGAAAAATGTGGTATATTTTATCAGAATCATTTTGTAAAATACCTTTGTGTGAAGTCACTGGTAGTTTAGGATTTAGAAATAAAAAATTCTTATGAAATGAAATGAATATAAAGATTAAATAAGGAACTGAAAATGGGTTATCAAAAGTGAGTCAATTATTGACTGACAGGAGACATTCACCTTTGGTATTTTGCTTTCCAGTGGGTAAGTCTGACCCTGGAAAGCAGTGTATGCAACCCCAAACAGTTGAAACTGTTAATTTAATGATGATGATGATGATGATGATGGTTATGTAGGAATACAAATAAATGTTTGTAGTAGTTTTAATAATAATGATAATGATAATAATATCTACTTTGTTATTCCAAATTTAAATTCGGAAATTCAAATATAGTCACAACTTGTGCAGCAGCACCCAAGTATCCTAGTGTTGAAGCAGGAGGAAACCGGAGTACCCGGGGAAAACCTGCGTTGTTCGGTAGGGTCTTACTGAGCATCACCCTTCTTACATACATACTTAACTTAACTTACAAACATAGTGTAGGACCTTTGGTGATTGATTTTGACTGTCATGCTTAGCCATTGATTTTCCCAACAGTTCCGTTTTCAAACTGAAAATTAGATGTAGTACATGGCAACAGAAAAAAATAGCTTCTGACCTTCGCTATGTCCTCGTGATTCATGTGAGTTTTACACATATGATTTCAATTTTTCACTTAAATGAAGTGTTGGCCACAAAATGAGTGCAAATTTGTACTGGGTTTTAAATCTACCCGCTGTGCTAGATATCAATAGCGCCCTCGTTTGATGTGACTATTAATGAATTGTCCACAAAAGTGAGGATCAGCCAATCACAAAGAGAAATATATTTGTAGTGATGCAATCATATCGCAGTATGCGATGTGACGACAATTGTGAAATTTAAAGCATATATTTCCATAAAAATTCTGCTGTACCTACACGAGGCAAAACATTGCTTTCTAGTCGTTGTCAGTATCTAAGTGGGTTTTGTCGTTGCTATGTGAAATATAATTTTAGGGTTGAAATCAAAACCGTTGGACAAATGTCTAAACGAGCATTGAGAGGACAGTCAAAATCAAGCAGTAAATGTCTTTAGCTGTGTTTGTATTAAAAGTACAGAAAATAAATCAAGTGTACAAGTTGCAAGGGGAAATGTACCTACCCTTATGACTTGAATGATTAATAGCAAGTTTTGAATAAATGAATGGATATTATTATCACTTATGATTATGCTATTACAAAGAGGAACAAAGGCAATTGACCTCGACATGTATCAGTTAACAAGTTATTCAAAGATGTACCAAAGACAGTGTAATAATGGCATTCAGAAATTAATTTAACAAGTGGTTGAAGTAGACAGGTAATGGTTTTACTACTCTTGAGGTCTATCAATAATCAGGTCCTCCCACATCTAATGTAAATTGAAGTGGCCTCTCTCTTAGAATAGTTTAGTCAATGTTGACCTTGTATCATAATGTTCTCGTGTATCATCAGTATTTTTTTTTTTTTTTGGTGCGACAAAAGAGATGTGTAAATTGTAGAGAATCCCGTACTCGTGATAATGAGGTGTATGAGATCTGAATTTTAAACTGCCTGACCTAGTTGCAGTAACTGTACTTGTGGTGACATTACTTTAATGTCAAGACTTGTTTTTTGTGAAAAGATCGCTTTTGTAGATTTACAGTCAAAATGAGTGCAAAATTATAAATTAAGATTATTACTGAGAGCAGAACAATATGGAATATTCATTGTTGAATGTAACACTTTTGATTCTCAAAAAAAGGAGAGCTGGGTGCCCTATATTTATACATACTTGTCTACCTGTAGTGGAAGGAATAATGTTGAAAAAATAGTGTGTGTGTGTGGGGGTGGGGGGGTGGGGTGGGGTTAGCATCATTTTTACTGTCTGAGAATAGTGGCTCGAGACATCTCAAATCAGTAATAGTTACTCTCAATTGTTAGTTCTTTAGCTGTTTATGAGGTGTAATATCAGTTTGTTATTTTACGCCATTCTAAATTATTGTGTCTTAGGTAGAACAGTTGTCAATAAGAATTGTACATGGTATTGAAGATTTCATTTCATGTCAGATGACAGAAAATATGTTTATCTTTAAGAGCTAATGAAATTACGTCAGTGGTCTATTTCTGAAAAGTTTATCACTAAATAACATTCTAACGTCACATCATTCTGTGTTTGTTTGTTTTTTGTAGCCATTTATGTCACCAAGGTATCCAGGGGGTCCTAGGCCTATGAGAATGCCAAATCAGCAGGTAAGGCAAATGATGTTTACTTTCAAATTTCAACCACGACTTGTGTTCAAGTGGTATGGCTTTTGTTTTTGTCACTGGCACTAACTCAACACCAGAGGGGGCTGTTTGCTATGACCTGTTTGAACATGTCCTAGCACACACGCATTAAAATGGAAGGTGGCATTAGCAAGGTGTTGAATGTAACTTACAATTTTACTTCACAAAATGGATTATGACATGAATACGCATAAGAAAACATGATAGCAAAACGGTCACTCCCACACAAAATTCTAAAACAAATGAACTATCATTTACATCCAGAAAAAATGACAATATTTTGTATGCAGCCATTTAATGTTTATATTGTCAGGATACTATATTTAGTCATGTATAGATTTTGCTGCAAAGTGTATGTTTTGATATGTAATTATTAAATAGGAACAGTTGGTAAAAAAGTGACATATTGATAAAAGGTCAGTGATTTGTAACCATTAATAGTGGAGTATGTAACATCGTCATATTGCTGGTGGGAAATTTATGTATTTAGGACAGCCAACAGAGGCGCACAAAGAGAGATAAAAAGATTAAGCAAGATAAGGGGCCTTTCTTGTTTGTCAGGGAAGCTAACCTTATTTTTGAACCCATCACTGCTCCATGGAGTCAAATGGAAGAAGACACAAAAATTTGCATAATGACTGGAACATTCGAACATAATTTTTTTTTTTTTTTTTTTCTTTTTAGAAATTTTGAATATATGGCTGTAATTTTTTTGAGCATTACAGTTAATATTTCAGTAATGTTTGATTATTTGTTGTGACAGGCTTTGTGTTTAGGTATTTTACTGCAGAAATATCTCTGTTTGATTTATATTCAGTTATAATTCAAAATGTGAATGTTTTATGCTACATTATATAAAAAATATATTGCTATGACGCACTGTACCAGAATTAGACAAACGAAAGGATATTGAAATATTTTTTCTTTTCAAAATTCAGATTTGACTTTGTAACAAGCAATTGTTCTAGAAACACCATGTCAATTTAGAATTAATAAATTTTGAATGAAACTCTAAAATTACCTCATAGAAAAACGACAATGGTAGCCAGTTGAATTATTTTGAAAATGTTCAATTGTTCTTTAGGTTCTTATTTTTGACTGGTGAAATGCAGCCACTTGTTAAATTCTGAATTCTGCCAAACATTGTCAGAATTTTGACATTTGGAATTGTGATCAGAAGGAAGTGGTTGCTATGAGAATACATGTAGAGTATCATTACACAAAATGAGATTAGACAGTGATCAAACATGGCCGACATGTTGTTGGGTATTGACCTTTGACCTTGCTCTGATACAGCAGTACTATTTAGTCACAGATTAGATTAGACCACTCCAACATGTAGATTTTTTTTTACACACACCACCAGATATCATTGTGTAAGAACAACATAACATGTCAAAATATTTATCATAATTGCCTCCATGTTGTTGATAAAATGATCTGGTAAGCTTATAAGTATGATCACAGGTGAACTCTGTCAACCACTTAGTCAGTGATATGGATATTTGTAGAACTGTATTGGTTAATATTGCAGCCATTTTTTTTCTAACACAACATAATCTTAGGCATTTAAAATGTACAATTTTATTGTCTGTACATTGCCTCACTTATTACCTAATTTTAGAGAATAATTGTGAATCAAAATATTTTGTGGTTACTTTATGAAAATGTAACAAGGTATTAATTATATATGTGTGTGCTTGACTAAATATTTATGTCAGTTTTTGAAATTCGTAAACACTGACAAATTTTCAGTAATTTTGTACCAAAATGTCAGAGGAAGAAAAAAATATTTTGAATTGAGTCCTAAATTTGGCTTCTTGACATTATAGTGGAATTATGGTGAAAGTGAAATGGTCTACCTTTTTGAAATGTGTATAACATGATAACAGTAAACAAGAAAATATATTTCAACCTCTTTGTTTATGAAATAGAAGTTCATTTAAAAATACATCACATTTTGAAAATTTTCTCATCGAATAGTTTTATTTTCTATGTTTACTACCTGAGTTGTGTCATCATTTTTACATAAAATTTTTTTTTGTTAATTATGTAGCTTTTTTGTTGTTTTCCAAGTTTTAATATAATTTGCCATGTTATAGTTCATTACAACCAGAAAGTTTAATGATGTTGTAAAAAAAAAGATGACACATTTATCATGTTTGGATGTATATAGTATGCTTAAATTGCCACTCTGACCTAAATATTTGGTGTATTATGGTCAAGTTCAGAAATTACGACAATACCTTTGTTTATTGAAAGGCATGCTGTAAATATCGGTGCCACCAGCTTGCAATGTGAATAGCGCCCTCTATCAGGGAAAGAGTGTGGCAAAATTTCTTTTGTTTTGATCACTGTCGATTAAGACTTAGACCTGTCATTATCTATCCCAGTACAGCATTAGGAATGATCAAGTTTATTAATTTAGTCACTGAATGAAAGTAATATGTCTATATTATAATTTTATGATATTGCAACCGTATAATTTCAAAACATTTCAATACCAGGTCTGAATTGTTTTGTCTCCTTAATTTTCAGCCACCAGGGGGAGTCCCAGGGTCACAACCTTTACTACCAAACACAATGGATCCCACAAGGCAACAAGGTCAGTGTCATATCAGCATTCTAAACAATACAACAATGTTTCAGTGTAGTCTTTTGTTTTGTTACACTCCCTCAGTGTACATACCTATGTTTAGTTTACATGTCATGTGACAATCTGATTAAAATCCAATGTGGTGAAAGCGGCTAAATGTCCTTATTTACCTCTATTCATCGTATTGTGACGTTTGTTTTTGTTTGGAGTGATCGCCGCCTTTTTTGTGGGAAGGCGGCGGCGATCACTCCGAACAAAAACAAACGTCACAATACGATGAATAGAGGTAAATAAGGACATTTAGCCGCTTTCACCACATTGGATTTTAATCAGATTGGTCATGTGAGATAAAACATATCCCTAACTCTCTAGAAATGACAGGTCAAGTACTTGAGGTCTCCTGCTACCTTCCAGAAAGCGACATGGACTGTAGTGTACATGTATGATTGAGGATATGACACACAACAATCACCATTGTGAAGGTCTCTGAAAATACTTCTATTGGCTAGCAATGTGATCTTGATCAGATGGATGCCAAGACATGAACACTTATGATAGTCTTTGTAATGTGTGTTCAACTTCTTTCTTTTCTTAGCCAGTATTTGTAAATGTGCGTGTTGTTGTTGTTGTTGTTGTTGTTGTTGTTGATGTAAATAGACATTAACTTTGCATACTGGATTATGTAGTATTCAAATCATGTAGTGAGGTATTTCACAAAATATATTTTGAATGATATAGATTGTAGAACTTGTAAAACAACAATAACTGTGATATTGTGTGGAAAAACAACGACCAAGATATTGTTGTCGAGACATGAACATGTTTCTATAAATGATATAGATACATTTGCTAGAAATCTGACCTATACCATGTGCATTTCTTGTCATACAAACTAAACGGTTTCAACTACACTTGTGGATTTGGATGTTTGTATTTTTATTGTTATTAAAGATGGGACTTGTACCCTGATGTTTTCTTGTATACTGTTACTATAGAAACAAATACTGTTAAGACTTCAATAGCTATGACATTTTTGAAAGTTATCATTTGAATGGAATTGAAAACCTGTAGCTGTACCATAGTTATGTCTTAAGGTCTTAAGTAGTTATTATTGCCATGGTAACATGTTGATAGTTAATACTTCAGTTTCTGTAGCATTTCAAACATCATCATTTGAACATATTACAAACCCAAATATTATGATTTCTAATGTACTACTATCAGCCTACTACTTGTACTGCACAGGTTGCATTCTGATTATGTCCGTAAAATGCCATTGATGTGATTAGCGCCCTCTAGTGGCCATATTTTGCGTGGGGCCTTATCTGTACAACATGTGTGATCATTACCTAATTATCAGAAGAGTAGAGATAAAACTGAGTGTATGTCTTGTGTCTTCCTAATGGCACTCTGGGGGTATTAAAGCTGACAGCAGTTGTATGCATGCAGAGAAAATAAACTGAGGATGAAAGATAAAGCAAACTCAATCAGGGATACAAGCATGATAGTATGTACAGACGTGATGACTATAGACCATCAGTCATGTTCACTATTCAGTCAGCGTGACTTGAAGTAAAGACAAATCTTTTGTCATCAGATTTGAAAACATCAATGATGTTTACTAAGATGTCTAGTCAAAGAGGGGAAGTGGGGAGAGCGGGTTTAAGCAACAATATATTCAACATATGTTGACTAACTAAAATGTTTTCATTAGATTTTGATACAAATAGTACAACTGGTAGTGATTTTGCTTTGGTCCTTAAAATTTTGAAAATGAAATTGATAAATGCCAAGGTTATCATTAAAGTATAACGTTAGTATTACAAATCATGCACAACAGCTGATTTCACACAAATTTAACTCCAACATGCAAGTATTGTATTGGTACAGTAAAACCTTCTAAGATTGGATGACAAATACTGTAAGCTAACTTTTATATTACATCATGTAACCAGAAGAGTTTGGCTATCACCAAAGACATTAACTGTATAGTGTTTCTATACTTGAGGTTTCATGACTTGGTTTCTTTAACTCTTTGTAATTGCACCCTATATATAGGGTATCAGGCTTTAAAGGGTTTAATGTGGGTACATTCTTCCCAATCTGCTGTAGTATTAAGGAGAGAACCACAACCCTAACAACTCAAAATCTTGAACCACAATAAATAGTGATAATTAGTCAGTTAAGTGTTCTGGTTAGACAGAGACCCTATCAATCACAGAAGTGCTAATACATACTTCTATTGAAAGCCAGGTGTACTTTTCAGATTCAGCGATGACAAACAACTACATTGATACGATCACTGAGCTTTGATAAAAAGGACACAATCCATGCTTACCTCAATTCTCTAAATGAGTACTTTGTCCAACTATCTTGCACCCCTATTCTCTACCTGACAGATAGAGTTTTTCATGATTTTAGTTTTCTTTGTTTTCTCACCAGACAAGTTCCTCAAATAAATACTCTAAGCTGATCTGATAGCTTTAGTGAAAAGGACTTGAGCCTTGCTTCATTCTATTCTCTATGCAATACTGTTTCATAATCCTTGATGTAGTATGTCCAACTGGTAGATTCATGTTTTACCTGCCAGAAAATGACAAGTCCCCCCTCCCCTTCCCCCTACAAATACTGACACCTGATCTCCTAGACGTCACTCAGTTTACACCAAGTACTGTTACTGATAATCCCACACCTCGAAATTGTATTTCCAAATGTTTCTTTTTCATGGAATTATTTTCTCTGCAGGAGAAAATTCCCAAACAAGTATACTGAACTGATCGTATAAACTTGATAAATGACATTCACCACCTTTCAGTCCAACTTGGTTTCCAACAATTTTACACCCCAATACAATCCTACTCTGTTTAATATTAATTTCTATTATGTTATTTCTCGACTGATGATATCACCCTTCCTCACAGAAAAACAAATCCAAAAACCCACACAACTCAACAACTTCCCACATTAGTGAAATTGTGAATGAAACACACAACAAACACGACTTCAACTAGAAAACTGACAAAAGTGTAAGAACTATATTATTGTAGCCACAGCTTGCTTTCTTTAGATTTCAATTTTTGTTTAATATAGAAATTATCAGTTTTAATTTAAATGTGCTTATTTTTATATGAATTAGATATCGGAAACTAATATAGTGATAAGAAAGAATTAGTCAGAACAAATAACGGACAATAACTGAGTTGTTTTAATTAGAAATATAGCTGTACATGCTACCATGTTGTGACTGAACTAGCCCTGCTATGTCATGATATTAAATTTTTATTTGAAGTAGATAGGGTTAAAGAATGCTCATGTTTCTGATCCATGTACACTAATGTGTAGATTTATTATAATGTTATTGGTCATTATGCATGTAGTGGCACCCGGCTATTGATATCAGGTGGACAGTTTTTTAAGGACTTCCTCGTGGGAGTCTATGGAAATAGAAAAATGGAGCCAGACAAACTTTTTGCCTGTTTGATTTCTTTCAAATATTCACCCACGAATACAAAGTAATTTCATGTACACCTAGTCATCTTTAGTTAAATGATGAAATAACTTTGTTCATTTCTCAGTGATAAAATAATAATTCATTATGTTGAATTTCGTACCGAAAAAAAAACCAGCGATAGAATGATGCGACTGTTTGATATATCAGTTGTAGGAAATAAAGTAGCAGTCACAGTTTGGACTTCACAAAACAAGTGTGAACAGTCTAAGAGTCTAGAGTGTTGCTAGGGTAGTTCAGGTGCAAGAGGGTGGTTAAATGTTGGGTTAGGTTTTAAGCCAGCTCAAATTTATGAGTGTATGAATACATTTAGACCCACTCTGGTCCCAGATGATGACATGATTGTCAGTAATCACTCGGTCGTTTAAACCAGGTCTGACATAGGTAGCATATAAAATGAATCATCCAGGCTGAACACAGCCCCAAAACCAGTCTATCAGTTTTACAACGAAGAGTTGAATTTGGTCCCCATAAAATGTATAAAGAGACTCAGGAATATTAGATCCTTGAAACATATAAGTATTGACTACAAGTATCTTGATGTGAACCTGGGTATGATGAACACATGTAGGGAGCCAATAACATGATGTAACTGAAGCCTGAGTATTGACACTTGTATCAGTTGGTGTCTCTCTTATAAACCAAGGATACGCTATTTTATGACAGACCAGTATATTGTATATATACATTTATAGTGACTTGACACCAACTCACGGTGAAATAACATAGATGATATATATGTTTTGATATACCAAGGATTTTATGACAAAACAGTACATCCCTACCCCCACCCTCGTACATTTTATATACATTGACAGCAACTTGACAACATGGTGAGAACTCACATAAAAATAACCTAGAAAATGTCTCACAGTGAAATAACCTAGGCGATGTCTCACAGTGAATAACCTAGATAATGTCTCAGTGAATAACCTAGATAATGTCTCAGTGAATAATCTAGATAATGTCTCAGTGAATAACCTAGATAATGTCTCACAATTAAATAACTTAGATAATGTCTCACAGTGAAATAACCACAATAATGTCTCACAGTGAAATAACCTAGATAATGTTTTGGTAAACCAAGGATATTGTGTTTTACAGTGTCAAACCAGGATATTGTGTATACATTGATAGTAACTCACAGTGAAATAACCTAGGTGATGTCTCACAGTGAATAACCTAGATAATGTCTTAGTGAACAATCTAGATAATGTCTCACAGTGAATAACCTAGATAATGTCTCAGTGAACAATGTAGATAATGTCTCACAGTGAATAACCTAGATAATGTCTCACAATGAAATAACCTAGATAATGTTTTGGTAAACCAAGGATATTGTGTTTTACGGTGTCAAACCAGGATATTGTGTATACATCGATAGTAACTCACAGTGAAGTAACAGATATATTTTTGGTAACAAAAACTAACCTTCATATGTATGTCAGTGTTGTCTTAATATATATCTTCTATATGAGATGATAATCCAGTACCCGGAATTGAAAATGGTGACATGGTTATGACATGACATCTATTGTAACATTTCCCATGGAAAACAAGTCATTCCCAGGCTAGTAAATGGTGGTATGTTGGAATTCACACATTGAGGGTGAATCACCTCTATGGTCAACTGATCTCGAGCCACGACTGAATGATTAGCCATATCCACACATACACACTAACATGCTGCCTTAGCTCGTGGTCAGCTGTAGTAACTACCGAGATAATGAGTTAAGTGGCACTTTTATCAGCTCACAGCTAATATTTGTAGCATCAAAAATTCCGTATAGGAGATAGAAGGATTACCTTAATTAGCTGTAACCTAGCAGAATCAAGATGCATGGTGCACTGAGATAAGACATGACACTGGAGAGAGGCAGGCTTCTTGATAAGATTACAAAAACATTACATCTATCCTATCATTTCTCTGTTGCCTAGTGCTGTTAATAGACAATTCATCCAAGGCCTTAACCCCAATCCTGGACTGGAAATGTGTTTTAGAAAAACATATTCTATCAATGAATTTTCTGTTAGTAAGCACTGTCCTCAAAATATTTTTTTTTTATCTTATGAAATATATTAGCAACCATTATCAACCATTTCATTTCTTTGACATTGAGCTGTTATTGAACGACTGGTTCATGAATTTCTCACAAGTAGAAATTGTTAAAGAATGGAAATTTGATTTTTGAAGATTTTGGAAATTTAATTATGACTTAACTTTTTGATAGAAAAGTTTCGAGTGAAAATTGATTACAATGAACAGCTTCACATTTCCTGTCTAAAATAGTGCTGATAACATGCCAAATAAATGGAGAAGTACGACAATTTTGTGAAACCAGTTTTTGGCGGGAAAATTTTTGTCCTGCCAACTTAACTTGTTTGGTGATTCCAGACACTGTCAGTAGGTTTCAAGCCTGTTTATTTTTCTAGCCTTCTGCCCTCCACCATAAATTATTTTCTAGGTCTCTCTTTTTCTGACTCATGACTTCCAGAACTACTCTATTTTGTAACAATGTGAATTGTGATGGAGTTTCCAGTTAAAGGCAGTAACAATCTGGTGAAGTTTCTAAATTCTAGTCGCCTTATGTATGATGTTGATGTGGCGCCTTATTCATTCATTCATAAAAGTAATCCCTATTTCCATATGTATGCAAGATAAAATATCAGTGTCAGAACTAAATCTTTTCATTAATCTTCCCCAACATAATAATGAGAAAATATTTCAAGTTATGAAATTTTGATAAGAAGTTATTAATATTCCCCCATATCAGTGTTATCATCCCATCCCACCTGTCATTGCTTCTCTCAAATTCTCTTACCAATTATGGTTTTGTTGATCGTACTGTCAAAAAAGTAACCAAAATTTGTTATTGTTATCCATCGCATTAAAAAGATATGTTGAATTGTGTTATTTTGTTTGTCACATTATTGGAGAGACGAAATTTATTATTACTTTGTAGATCATATTGCAATGAAATGACAGTCATGTATTGATAACATTGTTTAAAAAAAATGAATTTCTTAAACAGCGACCAGTAAAAAAAGTGAAATGCACCAGTTAGTTTTAATGAATTTCCTAGCCAGCTTATCAAAATGAGAAATAAGGTAATTGTTTTCTGTTGATATTGATCAGTTATAACTGATACAGATGGGGGTGTTGGAATATTTTTGATGGTAGTAGTGATATGGTGCAAATTGGATATACAACACCATGTAATTAGTTTTCTTTCTTATCTTAATTGTTTGCTTATCTGAACTGTCACCACTTCCCTAATATTTTCATCCTTCTATATTGATACCATCCATCCATTTATTATTTCCAAAAGCCGTTTCCATATCTGTATCAGAGATTTTCTTCTATTTAATACCCAATAGATTATTGTAAAACGTACCAGCAACAACTCAACTATTGCAAAACTCTTGCAGTACCTAAACTATATAGATTGTCGAGAGGTGCATAACACCAATATTGCAAAACTCTTGCTGTCTTAAATCCCCATAGATTATGGTATAAAAGCATACCAGCATCACACAAATATTGCAAAACTTATGCATTCCCTAAACCATTTAGATTATTGTAAAGTGTACCAACACCAAACAAATATTGCAAAATTGTAGTCCTCTAAAAAATCCAGTTATAATTGCAAACTATCCCTAGAGAGAAACTAGGACCAAAGTGAACAGCTGTGTTTGCCTGAAAGCAGAACTTGTTTTATTAACTAGTGCCAAGTGAAATAAATTTTGTGTTCATTTGGACTTTCACTCTATTTTATCGTGGTGGAAAACTCAATACCAGACGACATCTTGACATCCAGAGATTGGATCTTTTTGAGTTTAATGGATCTTAGCTACTCAGTAAAATAAAAGTGAGATATTGACTTTCTGAAATTATTTGTTGACGTTTTAACAACTCTTGGTATTTGTTTTCAATGAGTCACAGCACGGGAATGATATGTAAGGAACTTAGTGTTTTCAGCATAGTATAGATATAGTTTTCCTTATGAGCAAACTGCATGTTTTGTACTTTTCTTTATAGACCAAAAATACATGGTAGTAACATCAAATGGCCATTCTCATTGAACTCTATTTATCTGTTCAACCGTAACTCTCCTAAACAAAAGATGGTTCATTTCAAACCTTGCACAAAGATGAGACATATTGAACCTCATGGATTGATCAAATCCTGTGTGGCCAAATGACAGCAAAAATTGTACCATTAAAATTTACAATTACACAGTATCTCATGAACTGTGATGGACACTAAACACTCCCTTTATTTGTACATTTTTGAAGCATTGGCATTTCTTACTCCTACATATTCACCAACGTTGACCTTGATGACATTGAAGGTCAATTTCCTAAACTAAGTTATTCTGGTTGTCCTTCATGTCTAAATGTTGAAACACATATGTAGGTCATCAGTCGGGTTCAAATTACATGTTTACACGGATGAACATCTCAATAACATTGATCCAGTTCAATAGTTTAGCAGTTTTGTATATAAGAAGAGTTTTGTAACTAAATGTGGTTCAAGTGTCCATTACCATGTATAACTGAAATGTAGTTTCTAATGGAGATACTGATCTTGACCCCCTGACACCAAATTGAACCCATTATTTGTGTACATATAGCACACAAAGTGTATAGAACTATGTGTTTTAGCAGTGTCCTCAAGGAAGACTTGTTAGATTTACATGTTTTCTCTTTTTCAAACTTAATTCAACTATTATCACATGACTTACTGCCAGCATGTAATTGGCTGAAAGCCCTTGCTTTGTGAGTCGGAAGAACAGGATATTAAATGTGAAGAGTGAGATTAATTTACAGGCAGCAGTGTTCCTATGTATCCTCTCTCTTGGCAAGAAAAATGACTTGATGTGACTACGATTGTAATTAGAGACACGAACCCTGATGGAAATGCAGGAAAACATGCAGCAAATCAATAAAGCTGGTTATTAAAGCCACAGTGAGCAGGAGTCTTATTGCACTTTGATGGTGCATTTGTATCTACTAAGCATTTAACCTCGGCTTTCACCATTATTTCAAACAAAAGCACAAAAATGGAGATACTGGCCAGGAATGACTGAAACTGCTATTTATTTTAGACTAGTGTGTGTGCATGTACATTTTTCTGTATATTTGGTCCAAAATTAACCTAAGGCTCGAGACATTATTAGGTATTATCAGTAAAAAGTGAAGATTTTTTTGAAACCGGAAAGTTCTTTTGACTGTGGTGTTGATTTCATCGGATGAGATTAATAGAGTACTTGACAGAACAGGTGGTCATTATATGATACTATGTATTCGTTATTATCTGATTTTGTCATTAATTCTCTACATACACTAGATGAGAGCATAAAAAGCTGTCTGCAATGCCAATATCACTGCTAGCCATGGGGAAATTAAATGGAAGACAGTCTGCAAGTACTGCACTGTGCTATTACGTTTTAGAACACTTGAATAATGGTCTGTGATAAATGGTATCCGTTAGGCACAGGAAAAGAATGCTTTATATGTACCTGATACATACTGACTGTTAAGATGCTATTTAAAAGTGTAATTTCATTACCTGTGTGTGCCTGGATTCATAATGCTATATATATATAACTTGTCATAAAGGAAAAATTTTTGCACTGCTATCATGTTTTATAGTGAATAGCATGTTTGACATGGTGGCATGTAGTTCCTTACTTGTTTATCAGACTTGTTTAATATTATTTAAATATTGTGAAGTATGGGGCAATTAGACTACTTGAAGTTTTCCACCTGTTTACTAAGCAGCAAAAGCTAAAACACTAAAGGGCAAACATGCCAAGTGAGTTTCAAAATACGCTGTTGTTTAATCAAAACAATCCCTTCACACAAACTTTTCCTGTAGGCACTTGTCATGACTTGAGTAATTATGTGTACGCCCAGTTAACATGAGTGCAGGGGAAAGAGAGATAAAAGTTTGACATGCATTTCGTAAAACAAGAGGAAAAAAAACTTACCGAGTGTGTGATACTCCTGAGATTCTGTTTGTAGTGTTCAAAGTGTGGTGTTAAGGTAATATCCTCCCTTGTAGATTATAGTACATAGGGTGAGGCTAATGACCGGAAAACAGGAAGTGAGGTTCCGTGAAATGGGTCACGATCTGCTTGTCACATATCACCTCAATATGTTGACTAGTTAGCAAAATGGCAGACATGAACACTTCGTATGTATATCCAGGTGATGGTTGCCGTACATATTCCCAAATGCAATCAGGACAGAGCTGTGAGTAATCCTCCATTTTTATGGATGTTACTTGCATTGGAGTAGGCCACACAATGTGAAATCTGACAGCCGTCGTTCCCAACACGATCCAAGAACAGTAATGAGAAGTTGGAGGGATTGCCAGATGAATCCAATATCCTGTGAAAGCTGCAGTTGACATATCAAACAAAAAACAGCGTCGGCAAGAGAGAAGAGCTCAAGGGCATGCTACATCTAGGATGTTTCCTTATCACTCCTATTATGTACAAATAATGGTTGATTTGTGATGTACTCCTAATGGAATCGAGCCATGCTGGTGCTCTTCACTTTTCTCCTGGAGGAATGTTAAGTTGACAAGAATCTGTCAAATTCTCTCTTTCTTCTTTAAACCCATCACTGCAGCAAACAATCTCTGCAATGATGGGGTGTGGATTGCCACAAATCGTTTCTTTTCAAACATAGTCTTCCTGTTTTGGGGGCAATGTTCATCACACATAGTACCAACACAATCTTGAAAATTTGCAAAGTGGATATTTTCCCACGGGCACCCAAGGAGAGATGTTGGAGATTGGCAATAGAAGAGAACACAGTACTAAACTCCAAATGTGTACATCCACAGCTACTTTGATATCCATCCGTAGTGCTAGTTTGTTTCCATAAGTAGTCATGGTTCTCCTAGATCACCAAAACAACGTAGAGAATCCTAACATGTGTTTGCCGATTGGAGTTCTTTGATGACAAGGTATACAGGGGTTCAAATGACAGCCTATGTAGTCCTTCAAGGATTAATACAAACATTGTAAAGAGAGTTTTGGTGTAGACTGGTGACAATACAAACAACATGATGAGGTGTGTGTACATGCATTTTATGCCCCACCAAAAGAATCATTGATAAACCCAACTTGATCACACAGTAGTAGTAGTGAGTCAAGTATAAATGAGTGGAGCAGTATACATGATATATATGATCATATCCATAACCAGAGCGTTGTGCTTTTACAACTCGGTATAATTCCTGATATTACCTGGGATGCCATTAGTGTCATATACACTTGCACTTCCATCTTTTTTACTAATCGTAAAGCTACTTACCACTATCTATGCAGTGAATCCATCATACCACTCTGAATGGTTGACAGGTTGAGATAGTCCACACTTGAGCTGGAGGGACAAAAGCACTGTCTCCAATATCCCTCTTAATACCTTTCTGATCTGTATGGAATGAAGCGAGCCCTGTGAATGGTTAGCAACTTTCCAATTAGAGCAGACAATCTACAAAGACCAAGTGAAATTAACTGGAACTTTACGTCTGGTGTCATATCGGAAGGAAAGTCGGACTTGACAGAATTCATCTGTCATGGGCTCAGCACGTCTTAAAGTTTTAATGCAGTCCCCGTTGTGCATGTCAGTCTGTCTTTACTAAGTTTGATGGGGATTTCCACCCAGCAAGGAGCTGAAATGCAAGACAAATGCACCTGGCAGCAAAGCAATTGTGTAGTGGACCGTTTTCATGGTCTCATTAAATTGCCTTGTATACCTCATAATGGAGAGGTAGAGTGGATCGACATGCCGTTTAATGAATAACAATTATGCTTCTTAGCTTGCCTGCTGTGTGATTCCTCAGTTCAGGTAGATTAATGAGACCTGACACTTCTAGATCATTCCAATCATTTGTAGGGAAGTGTAGGTAATTATGGTAGGGTGTAGGGTACTTCATATATCAGTTGTAATATCAGTCCTCCACCCACTGTCTGTAAATAGAATCGTCTGGTTGTTGATTTGTGTCATGGTATTTAGACCCTGTCAACAAATTCCCCAAACTCAAACATGCATCTCATGCTGACAGCCTATTATTATCACCATGTATCATGTCTCTGATTTCAATACATAAACAAAAAATTTTTGCCAGAGGACAAAACTACCTGCAGCAGAATGGAATCTTCCAATAGTTCATTTCAGGCAAAGTAATGAGGTAATACCAGATACTCGTGTTTGGTTGCAAGATAGTTAACTAATATTCCGCCAAATTTTCCATGGTTCATTTCTAACTGGGATGAGTGCGATCAACTGTGGAGTTTTGATATTGAATCATAGTGATAATTCTGATGCCTAAAGTTAGCCAGTGGTATGACAGGGTAGCAGTTACATTCGAGGAATATTATCATACAATATGATCAGAAAAGTAGGTAGGTAGAGAAGAGTATGCCACTGTGGATGTCAGTGCAGTTATTGATGAGTTTAGGTCTGTCATAGTGCAAATGCCAATTGACTAGTATATTGCCATCCATAAGTGGACTTAGAAAAATCACGCAGCAGCCAAATTATGCATTATTTCAGCATCACCAGTTTATGGGAAAGTCTGTCCGTCCTTGTTTTCATAAACCATCCAGCAGATGGTTTTGATTTTTGCAATGTTTAGGAGAAATGGGGAAACTATAAACCCTGGCAGATATGTCACAATAATAACGCATGATCCAAATTGTAACCGTCATTTCCATATGACCACTCAATTTACAACTGTTCTCACGGGTTGTTGATTTCAAAGTGGCACATCTACTTTGGATATTAAATTTGCTTTTGGCTTGTATTTTTGTTGCTCAATGTCATCCATGAGTTTAATACATCAAGTGAATTGATATACTTGTCAGCAGGGGCAGTCTAAATGACAATATTAGTAAGACAGTGGGCGGCACACTGTGTTTCTCCAGTCAACATGGTCAAATTATCAGAAGTGTACACTTTATAATGGCTTAATACATTACATGTAAAGGATGTCTTAATGATATTAAATCGAATTACAAGAAATTCAACAATCCTGCAGAGTTGCCGTGGTAATGATATATTCATGTGAAACCTTCATTTTTGTATGTATCAAGTAATGGGGATTAAACAAAGCTGTGTAGACTGTCTTTGATATCCAATATTTTTTCTCCTCAAGCAGAATTTTTATGAGAAATTATGTATTCACAGCAGCCTACGAAGCTTACCATGGAGCGTTTTACTTTTTCATCTATTACTGTGTACTAATGTAATATTTTTGTTATAAATTATTTCAATTAAAAATGTAATGCGCAGTTGTGCAAAAGAGTTGTCATAGTAACCAATATATCTAAGAATTTGGTTACTGAAATGTAATTTTGTAGTAAATAACTTCAATTCAAATGTAGGTATGTAGTCATTGCGCCCAGAGACTGTTGTCATGGTAACCAAACAATCCAGACTCCATGAATGTTTTCCCAATACATCAAAATGAATGTTGCATATTTCATGGCAATTGATAGAATATAACCAGCCTATAGCCAGACTCCCCTACAGACATAGAGTTGGTTTATGTATATGAAAATTGTGGTAATCAATCTTTTCAAATAATGTGAATAGTAAACATTTATTGAATATTTTAGAGTACACAATGTTTTCATATATCAATGTAGTTTGATGACTGCTGGTAATAAAGAGCTAGATAACTAGAAGACATTATAGATGTGATGTATTCATTTAAACAAGATACGTTTTAGATCATGTCACCCATGTTAGATCATTTTATGTAGAACATACACCGCTCTCATATACAAAAGCAGTTGAGGTGACGAATAACAAACACTAGTCGATCTTAGATCATTGGAAGGTGTCACAGTTGTAATGTATTGGACCTAGCAGTTTCATATAACTAAGCACTTTTTATAGATCACCCATTTTAGATAATTGGTCAATCAGTGCACAGACAGTGATAACGATTATCCAATATAACAAGCCATGGTACAGATATTGCGATCAATAGTGATGAAGATAGAAATTGTATCTTTACCGTATGCTGTCCATGGAGACACAAAACCTGTCTGTACAGTTTCACTGCTATTATCTCATATGATGACCATAGCTAGGTAACTACGGCATACCAAATCACATAGTCAGGCATCCGGCTTCTGTACACAGACTGATCTCTAAACTCATCAGTGGCTCTCTTCATAAAACAATCAAATAGAGAGAAGCAGAGGGTTGTCATGGCGATACAGCAACACGAAGCTTCAAAGGATGCTCACAATATCCTAGTGAAAAGCAGAGTGTGATGGAGAAAGGAGAAAATGTGTATGCAGGTGAATTTGTGACAGGAATTTATTGGTGGCTTTGTAGCATTGTTGCAGGGGCACCTTAATACCAAGTAATCTCTTAAAACCACTACTCTATGTCAGTCCTGATTGCTTTTCTTCACACACACCAGGTTTCATTTCATCTGACAATGCATGCAAACCCTTCCAGTCATAATCATGCATGAAAAGAAAACGGAATTGCCCAGATACAGTAATTGCAACAACAGTTTGATGAAAAAGTACTTGAAGGGAGTGACCCGATCAAAACCAGCTTATCCATGTACACACTGTATGCTCTGAATGTGTACTTCCTCAGATACATTCATACAGTGTAAAGGTAGAAAGTAACAAGGGACATGATATAAAATATGAGCCAGACAGAGAACAGTAAATAAGGCATTATTATTCTCCTCATATTTATCATGACAATTTCTGTTTAGAAGTTTAAACAATGTAGTTACATACTTAAAATCGCTGTGTCTTGATAAATCAAATCAGCTACTGTAATTCATTCTTCTGCAAGCTGCCACCTGTTATGGGTAATTATAAAACATAGTGTTTGTTATTTCATAATTATCTGTGCTCAGTTAGTTATAATTAATGTTTAGTTTGTGAACGTTTCCAGAGAGAAAAGAAGTGTGAATATTTATTTAATATATGCTTATCTATGTCATGCTATCCTGTAGAATTTGAATAAAAACAAACTAAAGGTGCAAATATTATTTGAGTTTTTAAAGTACAAATTTCAAAGTTACTGATGTGATGTACTTTTATCTTGGTGATTAGTGGAGTGTGTGACTCCTAGAGATGTCGCGTACTCTGTTTTATGGGCTGGTTTTCATGGCGTACATGTTTCATAGTTTCATGGTATGCACAGATTGTTTTCAAATTTATCTATTTTGGACATGCTTGAATGAAGACCGGAAACCATACTGTGGGAATGCCTTTCATAATTGCAGCGTTTTCATTGGAAGTTTTGACAAGTACAATCTACAAGCATTTTCACTGTGATTTATTAGTGCCCCTGTAAAGTTTTATGGAGACATAAATGATCTGAATTGTTCTTGAATTGTCCATTTTAACTTCTTTAAACCATTTCAAAAATTACTGGAGTGCTGTAGTGTCGGTCAAAATAAAAGTGATCGAAATAAGTGTGTAGTGTAGTGTATGGCATGCAAAGTTTGTATGTTGTTGCTTTTTATGCGCCTGAAGTTTGTTGCATATTGAATTCCACACACCACTTGTCCTTAGAACTCCCTGTAGATTTATTGTAAATTGTTCTCAGGAGAGAAAAGTGTTCCCTTGGGGCACTTAACCATACACTCTAAAACTTTGCCCATAGCAAGTGTGTACCTTGTTTTGTTGATTGCAGAACCCAATCACTCATTGTACGCTCTAGCAAAACAAAAAAAAGAAGACATCTCCAGTCTTTCATGTAAAAAAAATGTAGCCATGTCTGTTTGGTTGAGTCTGTGAGAAAGTTTAGAAGGAAGTGTGAAAGTGGTCAAGAACTCAAAGTATTTCATCTGAGAAAGCAGTGTGATATTTGATTGGTGAATTCCAGCTGTGGAAAAGATTTGGTGAGGAGGTGTTAATAATAACACAAGTGGCCATGGTTTCATTAAATGCTTGTTGGACATAAAAGATGAATTTTCAGTTACACAGTCATCACTTTCTCAGTATGGGAGTGATTGGAAAAACACATTGCTTTTGGTTAGCAAAGCTGTGCTACGTATACGTAACACAAGCCATGTGGGTGTCTGTTTCGGTGTTATGGTCCATGTGTTGGTTTCTGTATGTAGTCTGTGAGAAAGAGAAAAAGTAGGGATAGTAGAGTAGAGAAATATTACCATCATCAATATCCATCAACATTTTGTAATGAGCAAATACCAGTAATGTGATAAGTGCTATAAAGTGACATCATTGTTGGGTGTTTGTAATGTTTGTTTAAAACCCTATGCGAAATTATGACATGTGGAATGCCAGAGTGTCATGAATTTGAAAAATATTTGTATTGCGTGTCTGAGGCAATTCAACATACCTGTTGGTAAGTGGGTCCAAGTGAAAAGTATACGCACTGAGTCATGAGGGTGCATTCGTTCTGCCTCTCCTGTTTGTCTTGGAAATGTCAGCAGAAAACACTAGCTGTGGCATGTTTGTGTGTTTGCAAAGCATAATGAAGCTGAAAGTAATGGGAGTAGTTCAGAAGGAACCTTACCTCTTCATTCAGTGGTCTTGTTTTCCCTTCCTCTACAAACACTCAGAAATGTAGGGAAATAATGGGTTCTTGTTTCTTCAGTGGACTCTTAAGTGGTCAGGGTTTTTTTGTAGAGAAAGCCATCGGAGTACTTCATACGATAAGAAACAGCCAGCCAGCTGCTTGGGAGGATCAATTCACCTCTTCTAGTCCTGTCACAGACAATTGTCCATGTCTGTAAATCATACAGTCCAACCCATAGGGATACAGATTAGACCAGATGTAAAGAAAGAGATAGATAGAATGCCCCTGATATTGTGAACCGAGGTAAAGAAAAAAGAAAAAAAAAAGCTCTGTGGTCTAATGAACTATCCAGTGTGTATGTGCATAGTGATCATTGGCAAGCCTCGGAGGCAACAACCAGACAAGAATGGATTGTTATGAATATGTGCTTGCCAGCCAATTGTATTAGTGAGTGCATAATAACAAGTCAGGTTGTCGATGGCATGCAATGCGGGGATTGTGGGGAGGTACTCCTTTAATAAAATATCAATGCTACCTCAAGGGAAGGTACATTATTAGCAGAATAAATGGCAATAGCCATTAGCAGTTAGTCGGAGTCTGGGTGAGATAATTGCTTTCTGCTCTATGCTTGCTTATTACCATTATTCTCAGATAACTCATATTCCCCCTTCTGTTAGGACACGTAGATAAAAAAAAAAGAGAGGAATAAAATTGCAGCTGCCAGGTTGTCTGAGCGACAGGAAAGGTAAATGATGACTCCGATAACATCTCTTGTTGTTGCTTGAATGAATGGAAAATCTAACAGATAATGGGGACAACAAGAACATTTTTAATTACTTTCATTTCTGTCAACACCATAATATCATTCATATGTTTCCGTGTTTCTGACATATGTGTGTCATTCCGGCTGATATCCAATATGTTGGCAGATAATAAAAGAAAAATTGAAATCTCCGTAAAATTTTATGGGGATGGAGTTTCTTCATAAGTCATATTTCATACAAATGGATATTTCAAGTATAGTTATGACATGAACTATTTGTATCCTGAGATTAGTATTATTTATATACCCATTATGTGATAAAAGGGTATAAAGTACACATTATGTAATAAAAAGGTATCCTGTAATGATTTTGTGTCTCTCAGAAAGGGTGGTTAAGTGTAAAAGGGCACTGCTACAAATTGTGTTATAAAAAGTTTATCATTGGTTGAATTGCACATGAATTGCTTATTGGAAATTACCACTCACCTTTGCCTGATTATGCAAGCCTCATTACGAATGTAGAAGTATCATACATACAGACATATCACCTTGTGTCAGCGTGAGTAGGTTACCACAACGATTTCTGTCACAACTTAAGTGTGAGGCTGCTGGATGGCATTACCATGTTTTTATGCCGTAGTACAGTATTTGTTTGATGAATGGATTGAAGTCAATAATTGTAGTTTCGAAAGCAGGACAGAGTCGGCTGCTGATTCCAAAGGACATCAAAGTGTGACTTGAAGCAGCTATGAGTTCTCATGTGTTGATTTGTGTTCGTGTGACTCAAAACATTCAGTTCGTTTGAAACAGATGGATGACATTTAAGAGACATGTTTTACTTGCCATCGTATATTTGTTGGTCACTGGATGTCGGCAACTGTTGGCAGAAGAGAGATACTAGTTGACAGATCTCCGTGAGTGGCTTTACTGTGAGTTCCCATGGGTTAATTGGTGTGGTGGCGATGGTAATCCAGCCACAGTTTTCTGATACAGAGGCTTAGGGAATCCTCTCAACCGGCAGTTAAACCTCTTACAACTAAACATACGGGAGATAGAGATAATGTAATGTTTTCAACTTACGTGCTGCATGTGGTGTAGTACACATATGACAGGGTCTGTCTGCTCACTTCCCTCCTAGGTATGTGTGTAAGGCATTAACGTGCAGTGAATACTGGTTGCCTTAAGTTAATGATCACATTGTGAGCTACGGTTCCATTTACTGGCACTGTTGTGCGAAAACATTAACAAGAATGTGCAGTGTATTGATTGGCGGCAGTGTTCATCATTAATATCAGCAGTAACGACCTCTGTTACTTGACTCTTATTGCAATGTTAATAGGTTTCTCTCTTAATTTATATATTACTATTGCCTCAAGTGGTGTCGCCCACAGACTCCTATACAAATTTAATCATGGCAAGCTGGACTGCGTTATCACATTGCCTTCAGCCCATTAATATAACATGGTTTAGTCTTTCCAAATTCTATGAATGGAAACGGCTTTGTTTATTCTGTAATAGAAACAGCATTATCCCCTCTGTATAGTAACAGAGGTATTTGTGACTCAAGCAGATTTTTTTTTTCTTTGGACCAAATGTTTAGATTGGGATTTTGTTTTTCTACACGTTGTAGGCACATACCAGAGAAGGCCGAGTGTGTTGTTGGGTTCTGCTTCATTGGCTAACTTTAACACTATCATCGGTTTCCCCAAAATTAATTTGCTGGTCAACATGCTTGTCTATGGAGAACTCTACCCATATGGTATTTTGATTCGCACAATAGGAAGAAATTGGTGGGACATTCCATTATATGATGGGGATGTTAGCTCCTAACTCCAACCAACTAACCCCCCCCCCCCCACCCCGTCTAAATAACAACACTTCTACATGTATGTTATTAATATGTGTTTGCCTATGTCATAATACAAATACATTTTACTGAATTTTTTTTTCTCTTGTGCAAGTTCCTGATTAAAAGTAGGAACTGAAATTATTTTTGCTCATATCATAAATCATATCGTTCAATTTTTCTTTATTTTAATTGAAATAATGATGTGTATCATTGAGAGAGCAATTAGTATTAATACTTCAATGTTGCCATGAACTATTAGTTAATAACTCTCATCTCAAAGGAAAATACTTCAATCTATGAACCCGAAGGATACATAAATGTTTTCAAGTAACTTATGAGAGCCTGGCCATGCAGTATCAATGACGGTGAAATTGGAACATTACTTCAACCATGATTGGGGAGGGTGAAGGGGGGAGGGGGGGGGGGGGGGAACCATAGATATATTTGACCACTATGCTGCCCTCAACGAACACTCGTATACTAATGGTCCTCTGCTCTCATTTTCTTGCTGGGAGAAAGAAATTAATTTTGCTATCAATCCTTCATCTATTTAACGTGTAATGAACCTCCAGAAGAATTGGTCAAAGCTGGATATAAATAATATCACTCTAAGTTAGGTGATTCATCATCATCTGTCCCACAAGCACATCAGCCCATCATCATCATCTTTCCCCACCCCACCACAAATACATTATCTTGTCATCATCTACCCCACCCCACCACAAGCACATCAGCCCGTCATCATCTGTCACCACCCCACAAGTACATTATCTTGTCATCATCATCTATCCCATCACAAACACATTATCCTTATCTATTTAAGTCTCTACGGATGATATCTGGCCATGATTAAATGAGTAAATTCCACCATTATTGCTGAGTATGATAAACTAGATAGTTGAGGTAGAAGTCAACTTGAATATTATCTCACCCTATCATGGTGATCCTTTGAGAGTATCCCATCACAGTTACGCCAAAGATAAGAAGAAAAGTAAATAATACCCAATTTCAATCACTTGGAAAAACCAATTTGAAGCCATCATGCTGCATCTATATTTAGCTTATAGTCTTTGGAATCAAATTATTATTACACTGATCTCTGGAGAGATTCTGAATTACTCCGTTTTTTCTGTCCAGAGAAGTTGTTTTAACATTAATTATTGTTTCAGTAGACAATTACTGTCTAACATTGTTTGTGTTGTCAAGGTAATGTCACCTGCCAGGTAAGACATTTTACTGGTATTTCCAGTCTTCAGTCTGACTCGCTAAAGATCACTGGAATGGTTATATTCATTGCAGTATTTCTGTGCATGTGTTAGTAAAAGGATGGGGGATGTATTGTTAGTTATTTGAATGGTTTGCTATACATTTACATATTATTTTTCTGAGAAACCCAAAATAATACAACATTGAGCTTACCTTCATTCCTGCGTCACAAAAACACCATAAAGTGAGGAATTTCCCATTTTGCTGTCACCTTGTACAATTCTAGTCTGGACTCTTTCCCTGTTACAAGTTATATTGACAATTTAAAGTCAAAAGGTTCCTTTTGTAAAGGATATGAGGAAAACAGCAGGCGGGGTACTTTTTTAAGATCAAAGAGTCCCTGCCACAAAGACCAGTAGAAAGCTTGTAATGCAGGACCATGCACACATACCAGGATACTAGTTGTTAACACAGTGGGTTCACATTTCAACTAACTCTTCAAATTAAAGTTTTACGAAGAAAGAAAATCCCACACATTGTGATGGAAATAATACAGATAGCAATTACTAGTAAATAATGAATTTTCTTTGTCCTAGAGGATTGCTTGCTTTGAAGACAAGAGGCTATTTATTGATGAGCTAATTACCCTAAGTTTAATTCACCTAGACACTTATCAGCATGGTTTGATTGGGAATTGCCAACCACTGTGTCCTCCCAGAGGGATCTGACGCGCCATCAGTATTACAGTAACATTCTGGATGAATAGCCACATTTTGTATAGCAAGTTGATATGGACCCCCATCTATGTATGGACTAGTCCATTATCTCTGCAACAACTTATTAATGCTTTCAGTGATATAGGGGAAACCTTATCTGTTGTTTGGATTGTATTAAAGTTGGATGAAAATTGTTGAAGTGGGACACAATAATTGAAGTGGCAAGTGCAGTGAATGTGATTGCTGTGATGCAATGATACATGTTTGCTGTGTAGCAGGGAGTAGTGTTAATTTGTAAAGTAGTGCTAGAGCTACTAACTCATGTGTGAAGTACTGCCAATCAGGACATAGATATTAAAGTAAGATGTGTTTATAGCAAAGTCTTTTGGCCACGAACCATTTCAGTTAGTTTATATCCTCTCAGTTCGCATTAAATTTCTTCAGGTACAGACTACAACCAGAGTAGTATTGTCTGGTCAGTGGTTGTTGAACTATCAGTCTTGCCCTTCCCAGGATACATTGGGCAGTAGGAGGAGGGGGGGGGGGGTCAGTTTGTAGTATTACATATTGTATTGCTGGAGTCAGAAACCAAGGTAATGATGTAGGAAAAATTGGGAGGGGGGGGGGGGGGGGGGGGCTGTTCAGTAATGGAAGAATACATAGAAGACAGAGAATTGATATCCTGGGGGAGCTTTATGTGATGTTAGTAGTTAGATTGATAGGCTATTTGTGGAAAAGAGTCCCCCTATCAACAATTATTGCTAATTTTGTCTCATGAGAGTTAGGCATACATTCAATGAAAAACATGGGGTATTAAAGATTCCCCATCCCTTTAAAAAATGAAGTTGTACTTTATGAAGACTTGTAAAAAAAAACTAAAATTAAGGCCACACAACTTGCCTTAGAGCTGTTTTTTTCATCGAATGTTACTGATAGATTAGTTGTTATTGAGCACAAGATTTGCTATTATAGCAGTGTGAAGACATTAACAGAGAAGCGCTATCATTGTTTGTAAAGCAATGCACACAAAGAAAGGACTCTCTCTCTCTCTCTCTGTAGAGAGAAAGGGCGGTATCTCTGTACTCAAGTCCTGAAAAGTTATTGAAAAAATAGCCATCATTGCTCAGTGAGCTGCAACTAATGAACAAAATAAATTGTACATGTTCCCCTTTATTTACCTGGTGCAGTTTATTAAAGGGCTTTGTACTAGTTTGCACTACGAATTAACAAGTCTGCCAGACTTAGTATAGGACACTATCTGTGCAGATGTACCAACTGTTGTGTTCCAGCATCCAGACATCATTTGGGTTCATTGTATAAACGATGATCACTCCAACTACAGAGAATGCATACTTCATGAGGAGACTAGAAACTCAGCAAGTTTGATATGAAATGACAAGAATTTGTTCCCAGTGAGGTTGGATTTAAAACACTTTATTCTATGTTTCGGCCATGTACGTAGGACTTTTGTTAATAAAATACCAGTGGATAAAAATTTCAATGTAAAACAACTGACATCATTTGAGACTAATACTCAAACTCGTGCAGGCAGTTTTATCAACTTTTCCTTCTCTTCTCATTTCTGTCTGTCTCTGTCTGTCTGTCTGTCTGTCTGTCTGTCTGTCTGTCTCTCATGCTACCTATCATCCAAAGATGAGAGATGAAACCATCCGTGTCCCAAGCCTACTCCGATGGCTTCTTTTTCCTAACTTAGCCGAACATCTCCATTTCAATACTGATCAATGCATGTTTTATAAGCATGACTTTCATCATTCAAGTGTTGCTACCTTGTTATGGCTTCCTTGAGCACCCAGCATTATGCATGACCAATTCCACATAAGATGGAATGTTTGCTCTACTTCAGTGTCATCTCCATAGAATTGTTTTTTGTTGTAAGGTTGTGAGCTTTGGCATCAAATCGTCACCTTGTTACCAAGTGATTCATTGAGGTGTGCAATGATGCAAATGATACATTCTATGTTTTCACATTATTCAGTTTTGTTCACAAAGATTATAGCAGCACAGAAAAGTAGTATACACACTATGGCAATCAGATTTGGTATTTGAGATTAAAAAGAAGGTGTGGTAGCTGTTGGACTATCACACATCTACCAACAGATATATACATGCAAGTGTCCATCCATCCATCCATACATATGTGCAGATCTGTCTGTCCATCCATCCATCCATCCATACATATATACATACATACATACGTACGTACGTACGTACGTACATACATACATACATACATACACACACACATACACGCATACATACATACACACATACATACATACATACATACATACATACATACATACATACATACATACATACATACATACATACATACATACATACATACACACACACACAGACAGACAGACAGACAGACAGACAGACAGACAGACAGACAGACAGACGTGTGTGACAACACCTCTGCATGTACATGCACACATATACATGGTCATACATACACAATCATGTATGTATGAACATGGACACACATCTATGCATGCACACATTACAATTATAACACATCTATACATTAGAATTATAACATGCATACCTGTTCTCATACACACACACACGTACGTACCATACGTACGTACGTACGTACGTACGTACGTACGTACGTACGTACATACATACATACATACATACATACATACATACATACATACATACATACATACATACATACATACATACACACACACACACACACACATACATACATACATACATACATACATACATACATACATACATACACATATACATACATACATACATACATACATACATACATACATACATACATACATACATACACATACACATACACAAAGCAGTCAGTAATTACCATGTATACTATTTATTGTTGACTAAGAAAGATAGAGGGAGAAAGTTTAGATGAGAATAAAAAATATAAAGAATGATAGGTTAGCTGTAAGTAGTACCATGGGTACTCTGTAGACTGAGTAGACAGTCTGTAAAGTAGACAGTAACATGAATGGTTGTCATCTTTATTGTCCCTTTATGTACATCCATGGTGTGTATTTACACTGTTAAAGTGTAAGTAATGGGTGTCAAACACTCCATCAACAATGTTAACAGTCTACTCTGTTTAATAGGAAACAGTCTTTCTCCTACAAGGGAAGTCAATGACCCCATTCCAAGGTTATTAACTGATTGACCTGGCTGGCTGTAGTCAAAGGATAGATAGTAGTAAGTGATAGACCTGACTACAGCTTACAGGATAGATAGTGGTATCATTCTGAGTACAGATTAAATTGTGAGGTTTAGATATTTTCCAAGGACCGTATTTGCTAGAGTCTAGCTATCCACAGGTGCTCTGTGTATCACTCTGATGACATCAGTTGGTAGGTGATTTGATATATCATGTCGTGTTATAATAAGCTTTTCCAATTCTGAGAAAAGTGATTGGAAAATCCGTTTCCTATATGCAGTGTTGTCTGGCATTTGTAACTGTCTCTAAACATATTATCAATTGACTGTCAATAAACTATGTTAACATAATCTGACAGTTTTGACTGTCTCTGGTCTCCACCACAAATCGGCAACAACCCGTCAACAAATGATGCAGCATTGTCCAACTTTTGACTGAAACTCCAGCAGAAATCATAAACTGACTGTCAACAAGCGATGCAATGTTTTGCAACTTTTGACTGTCTCTATACTGCAATACAAATCATGAAGTCATCAAGTGATGCAATGTTTTGCAACTTTGACTGTCTGTGTATTGCAGTATAAATTATCAACTAACTGTCAAGAATGAGGTAATGTTATCAGACTTTTGACTGTCTGTAGACTTCACCAATCATTTTGTCAGCCCCATAGAGAGACTCACTAATAGGATGTCGAGAGTAGTTCCCTTAAGCTGTAGCAGTGTTAGGGTATATGTCTGACAAACTAATGGTCAGTTGATTAGTATCCCCAGCGTAGTAGTATGAGATCATGATCTGCCATAGACTTGCCATTAGGACTTTCAAATTATTACCATGTCTTCCAAAGGTTCAGAAAATTGTTGATCTGAGCATACCTTACATGATGAATACAACCCACACCCTCAAATTAAAGTGTTCTCTGTATGTACCACAATCATTTATAGCATCCATATCAAGTGTAAAAGTATACTGTTTCATTTTCTAATTGACCACATTACAAAGGCCACATGCTAGACTTGTCAATAAACCAATTGAAACAGTATACTTTTACACTTGATATGACGAATGCTATAAATGAGTGTATCACATAGACAAAGTGCTTAACAATGAGTAATACTGAAGTACTTCAGTATTACTTGTTTTATATAGCTTCTGTCAGTTCCGATAATTTCTTGGAACCAAGACAAACTTTTTGCAAGCACATTTTTTCTCATTTTTATATTCTTACAAATACCCCGTACGACGTTTAAACTCACCAAAACTGAAAAAAAAAAGTTTTGAAAAATGCTACATCATAAAAACTCAATGGACACCTAGGTAGCTTCGATGTTCCAAGTTGTCTACCAATTAATGTTGGCAATAATAATGGGATTAACTGTTACAAAAAAATGTATATAGGATGCTGATACCAACAGGAACTGAAATGTGAACCCCTAACCTACTGAAAATGTGTAACTACTGTATAATTGGAACACTAAAATTGCAGTTTACAAAAATATCCTGAAAAAAGTCTTTGTATACAAGATGCTGCAAAGAATAAAATCTGTGTAGCCACTGCCAAGCCATATTGTTACATTTGTGTAATACATGAGTATGTCATGTCTGTACAGTTGTGATGGTAGCACTCGTCTGCCTACAAGGTGAGTTGAAGTCACAGATATTGCACCGTGGACAGACTCATTGTGAGATGGCTAGAAACTTGTCGTGTTCCTTTAACTTAGTCATAAAGAAGAGATGTATTGTTGTCAAAGAAGTAAGAAATCACATTGAAAATGGAAATATAAATTGAAATGTATAGGGCATTGTCATAGAATCACACGCTGATAATGTTACCATCGGAAACGTAATGCAAAGAGGCTGTGTTAGATTTGGTATAGTGGTATAGGGAGAAAAGTTACGTGATTTAGACACGCAGCTATTATTTATTGCTGTAACAAGTCATCACAGTGTATGGAATATTACAGTTACCAGTTATACTTGAAGGTTTTCAAACTAATCAAAACTTATATGGCTTCTGACTACTGGTTCCTAATCAAAGCCATATATTAGTATATTGGAGAAATCTTAAATTTGAGTGGATTGCTTTGGTCATGATTCTACGATATAGTCACATTTGTTTTGTCTCTGAAAGTATCGCATAAAGATTTATACCATGACTGTGAACTTGAAGTTGATGGTTTTAGTTCTCTGTTTGGAGTTGGAGTGTACAAAACAGATGTACTTACTGTAACATACATATTTGGTGTGGTTCGTTATTCTAGCACAGAAATCTATGATACCCCTATCAATAGACAAGTTGACAAAACCTTCATTCCAGCTGAGGATTATTTTTAGTATACATCCAGAAGTATAATTTATAGTAAATCTGGAAAAATACTGATAATGTGGAATGATGTGACTCAATTCTATTTTGAGTATCCCGTAATAGTGAAGTAGACACAAGTTGTTATCGTGACAGAAAAAACCTGGGTATGGAAAACCCATATTTTGTGCTTGAACATGTTCAACCTGGCTTGTGTGTGGAATATAAGTAAATGTAATACACATGGGTCTATAGTAAACTAGGTGTAAATGTGTTTGTCTGTGGTTTTGATATCTACAGGGTATGTTTATATATTAATAGTATTAAATAAAAGCCTTATCATATTTCTGTATGCACATACAATTGGTATCATTATATTTAGTTTGTGTCAAATACAGCAGTCTCACATCATCGTTTATATTTCTCTTCTAAATGATATTTGTGTAATATAACTCTGTCTTGGTCACACACATCGCTTGATGTACACAAGATGTCTAATGTACATGTATGAGAGTGGAAGTGTTTGTTGTTTTTATACTTACATTATGACTTCATGGTTTATTTTGGTTTCTGTAAATGTATATGGTGTATATACCTAAGCTGTCACTTAGATGTTTATATTTAAGTTTGAAAAGATGTCTTAAATGTAAGTGATCTCATCACTTTCCGGTGAAGGAAATAGAACACATTTCAATAAAAGCGACTTTCCTATGATGGTCTGGTAAAATAAACACACTTTATATGTCTATTGCCATTTTTGTGATATTGTTGAAATGTGCATATTATCATCAGAAAACTTATGGGTTTTATCTTAAATGTGACATTATTGATATGAATAGGGAACTTGCAAACCCACCATGTTGAATGTTGTATCGTGGGAAATGTGATAATAAATACTAATCAATTAGTATTGGAAACAGTATTGCTACATTGTTTATAACCACCAATAATCAATTCATAATCACCCTGACCATTGTGGGAGGTTTATTTCATTGGTAGCTCCAGATAAGTTATAACGATAACCACAGATAATCCCATAGTCCTTTGTGCCTGAGCATGCTCAGTCTGGATTGCAAGTTCTTTATTAGTGTACACATGGTCCATTGATGTAAAATTGTTGTAATAATCAAAAAGTCTGTTTTTGTATCTTGCAGGTCATCCGAATATGGGTGGACCAATGAATAGAATGAACCCTCCAAGGGGGATGCCCATGCAGCCGGTAGGTTTCAGATCATTTACAGTATACCAATCCTCAGCATTTGTAGACCAACATTCAATATCGTTCAACATTTACAGACTAGGATTCATCTGCAATTCTATCACATTCTGAGGTGATACATAAACAAGACAAAAATAGATGATAAACGAGGCATTCGAAGAGTTGATATTCTACAAAAAAAAAAACACGTGTACAAATATAGTTCATATTTTCAAAGAATTTATTACTAGATGGGACAGTTAAGTAAACCTTTTACCTGCCACTCAAAATTTTGTAACTTCAAATGTCAACTTTTAGTAATTTGTTGATGTAATGAGAATTAGTTATCTGGTATTCTCCTGAAAGCATAAACTATACAGATTGAATGTTGTAAAGTTGACAATGTGATTTACTTGTAGAATTATGGTGGAGGAATGAGGCCGCCACACAACAGTACAATGGGACCAGGAATGGGAATGTCGATGTAAGTTATCAAATTATTTCACATTGTAAATACTCCTGATTAAAAATATTGGGTGTATGAGTACTCGTCCCTGAAACCCTGAAACAGGAAGTGTGAATTTATAGTTCTGTCTGCATTTTTTTGTAAGTTCTATTATTCAGAATAGCATTGGCACTTTTACTTCATTACATGATACATTCGTTTTGCATGTTGAAACTCCATTACAATTGTTAGTATCTAAATGATGGTGATTTTAGTGATAAGAGATAAGAATTACAACATACAACAACTGAACTATACATGTACAATGTAATTCTCTACAGTGTCAGCAAAGCCTAGCATACTTGAGTGTAATGTTTTGATTACAATGGCTGATTCATAGTAATCTAAAACCAAGATTAAAGTACATGCTATCTTGGTAGAAACATTGTAAAAGCTCATCACCTCAAGTGAAAGTTCATTTCATTTTGCTAAAATTGATAATTCAAGGTATATGGTTACTAAAACAGACTATATCAAGATTTGGAAGGATTTAAGGGAAACTAACTTTGCTCTAGAATTCTATGAAATTTATTAACACTCTGGTATATGATTCAAATTCAGTCCAAACAATTTGAAAAAAAAACACACTGAGGTCCAAACTAGTCAATGATTTAAGCCATGATTTTATGTACTTATTCATCACTAACATTACTGTAACCCTTTCAACCCTGTACACTGCTACAAAGCAAACATTTTGAACCACGGGAATAAAAAAACGTGTTTATCTGCAAGCTATTTTTACATCATAGATATACTTTGACAAAATACCACCTAAGGGTGCTCGTAGGTTGTTCCTAGAGACCTGTCTGAGGTGGAAGACCTGAAGGGTACAAAGTTCTCTCCAAATGGAAGGAGGTTTATTGAAAATGTTGTACTCTGTTCATTAACAATGCTCTTGTCAATTTGCTGCAGGCCAGGGGCAGGTGGAAGGCCATGGCAAACAAACACGTCAACAGTAAGTACACATTGTGATGAATTCAATGAAAGTCCCTAGAAAAAAAAAACTTAGCCACAGGTGAAAAAACAGTGAAACATTCAACTGAACAAATTTCTGTCAGTCAAACAGGTAGACACTTACACTGAAGAAATTGAAGTGGGAAAAAATAAACGCAATTTGATGCTTGAAAATGAAATAAAAGAATAGTATTGCAAAGTAGATTACATCACAGATTTAAACATAATTAAATTGTGAGCGAGAAAAAAATATTTATTTATTATTTTCTTCATATAGCACGTTGCCCAGGCAATAGTTTACAGCTGTTTTTTTTTTATATTTTCTTGTCTTTAAATATTTTGTTAGTGCAGTGATATATTCAAATTACCTCACTTTAAGAACTTATTAACCACAGCAGATTTATGGACGTTTGTGTCCCCTACAATGAAATTAGGAGATGTCGTCAAATAATCGTATTGTTTGCTAACTGGGATACTTGTACTATTAAAACTATGTCGTGACACCTGTTGGTGTACCAGTAAGTTTTCTGGATATATGGTGGTCAGCTGTCTCATACCCAAGTCTTTATCTTTCCAGTAAAGTCAAATAGTCAGTCCAATAATTTTGTCAATCCTGAACTTCAGGACATATGCAGAACATGGTTAGCTCAGTGTGGACGATAAATTTCAGGCCTATGCTAGGGAGTCCTTCAACTCATATGCTAACTCCCTAGCATTCTTACGAATGTGTATATATACTGTACACCAAAATGCACTGTTCTATTTCATTCTTACCTTCATGGTAAATCTTTGTTATTCAACCTAACAAGCCAGTCTAATCTGATAAGAGATAATATCATACCTTCTAACATGATAATTTTTGTGTTACTGACTGTCTCTAGTCGTATGTCCAGACTTTCCAACTTTATTGTTGTAGAAATGTGGTAGGTTCATTCTTGAAAAATAACTCATAACCATACAAGGATTTTAGGAATTCAATAGTCTTATATAAAGTAACAGTAAGTTGTAGCAGACGACAAGTTTAAACGTAAACTAATAATTTAAATGCATGGGATGAAAATTTGTGTAAATTTGTGTGATATTGTAAAGCAAATCAGAATAAAAAGAGGTTAAATTAAATTTTAAAAATTGATACTGCATAAAAGTGAAATGTCCTGAAACTGTTTATTTCATTTTAACTCTCAAAAATTTTAGTGAAAATAGACTTTTCAGTTTGGCTACACTACATATCATTCTTATTGATTTTTTGACAAGTGTACATTACTTATATATTTATGTAAGTTAATGTATTAATTCTCATTTAGTACATCTTTAATTGATTATGTATAGTACTCAGAAATTATTATTTTTGATTATGATGTATGGTTTATTTATATTGTGCCTAGCAGCCTACTGACTGAATTGCGCCGATATTACAGTTGCAGATCATTTTAAAAAAGGGAAATCACAAACTTACAAATGGCGACAACAACATAAAAAAGTGTACAATAAAAGAACTAGTGCAACACCAAAAGACAACAGTTTAAATGCTTTTATAGAAAGATGTTGTCGTAAGCTTAAAAGCAATTCAAACCTATTTATACATTGCTGTGATCCTCATTCCATAATTTGATCATGTATATAATTGCACTTTACCAGTTCAAGTGAGTCCATTTCAAGTTGCTGCTTGCACAGAAACTGTTCTTTCAGGAAAAGCGCAATTTTACAATAAATCAAAATTATACATACGAGACCTACGCATGTAGATTCTTTCATTCAGATTTATATTTTGCCACAAAAAAATTGTTTCAGCTAAATACCAACTATTAAAAATAAGTTGATAGTAAAAAATGTAGACGTTCATAATATCTGAAAACTTTATAATTCCCAGAACGATTCAGTTTTTAATCATAGTAGGGATCATCAGCTGCGCTAGCTGCACTGGGAACTTTTCAAAAACATTTTGTTAGATATAATAATGACTAAATTGTAATATCCTATGCCTTTCACAGTATTGAATCACTTCTGGGTAAATATATTTATCTAATAATAAACTTTATTCGTCCAAATAAATTCGGTAATTTGTTGAATGGTTGCCACAACAGTAGCGCCCTAGTGTTGAAAAAGCAGGAGAAAACCGGAGTACGCGGGGAAAACCTGTGTTGTTCGGCAGGGTCAAACTAAGCATAACCCTTCTTACATGCAGACCTGGTTAAATTTTTTAATCAAACCCTGCCAACACCTTGCAGGTTCGAACCCAGACTGCAGAGGTAAGAGGCATACGAGCTAACCGCTCGGCCACCGACAACCCCCCACGTAGTATAATGCAATATATCCAATCAAACTGATCTTTGGGTCCAAAGAAATCACCCCCCACCCCATCACATTTTCAACATATTACTACACTTCTTATAGATAAAATAGACCTCTAAATTACATGTACAATGTCTCAATATTGGTATGTTAACAATTTGCAATAATCAAATAAAATAAAAAACAACACAATACCCCAGTTACACCTAGTGCAGTTTTAGCCTTCTTGAAATGCAATAAATTAACTAAATATAAAATATGAAGAATCATAGAAAGTATTATTATGTTCTTTCAAAATCTGTGACATAGCTTGATTGTATTGTCTTTGTCGTTATTTTCACTAACAGATGAATTATTCACAGTCGTCACCAGGGAATTTTGGACCAGGGGTGAGTACACAACAACGTATTGAATTGATTAGTTTAGCCTGAAGATACAGTCTATTAGCGTTGGAGTACCTTCTTAGTTTAAGGGCCATTTAACATGTGATTGGTCGGACTTAAGACATGCAGCTCATTATGGTTTCCAATATTTTCCCGTCTAAGGCCTACAGATACAGTTTGTTAGATGAACCGTTAATGTGACTTAACGTACTGTGTACCATCAGAATAAAAGACTGGATTGGTACATTGCACAAAAACACTCACTCAATTAACCATTCACT
>NC_135554.1:15933091-15965591 GCF_964340395.1 Glandiceps talaboti
CTACTGGATATTTACACCATCTCTAGCATTGTAACTAGTCTTAATTACACTGAGCTATCTTGGATCAGATATCTGCATGGTGGATAACTTTAATAAAAAGTTTGTCTTTCAGCGCAGTTATAAGTTGCACTAATAGTAATATACTAAATACTAATATCTAGCTGGAAAGAAACTTTGTATATAACAGTAAAAATGTAGTTAGCTGCTGATTCGGCCATGTTTAATTTCCCACAATTCCCTGTAATGTCAAAGGTCATGAAGTATGGTATGCCATATTGTTATATCTTAAAGCAGGAGGATAGCAATTTACAAACATTTCAACACATATTGTAAACTATAATTATATATTCTAAGAGCTTGTAAAGGTTCATATTTATTTATCTTTGTTTCATAGTCTGAATTGTTTTATGCAAATAGTGATATGGTAAATGTTTTCTTGTCAACAGACTCAAGTAATTCAGGAGGGGAAAATATGTACTCAATGATGAAACCAGTACCAGGGAGCAGCATGCCAGGAGTGAGTATCTAAGATTATATATTTTGCTTAAAATTCCCAAGAGTGGATTTACTTATAAAGCTAGAAGAGGTAATAGCCAAGTTCTGAAATCATCGTTCAACAAGTTAAATTCAAATTTCATGGTTTTAAAATGAGGTTGATTCTTTTATGATTTGATGGCCGACCATGTTTGATTTCCCACAATGCCATTCAATGTCAAAGGTCACTTAAGTATTCAAACTTTGCCACATACATCAGATAACTCAATTTGACATAAGAGTATTGAATGATGCCAACTTATAAATACTAAAACACATCTGTTGATGTCTGTTAAATGAGCAAATTTGACCAGATATTACGACGACAGCTAAAATGTCAAGGAAAGAACAATTAATTTCTGATGTGTTGGTTCAAAAGAATTACAAGTAAATACAATTGTTTGATAACAAAGTAATGTTTTGTTGGAGAAATGATTCAAATTATCACTCTATAATTTGCTTACCTACAAATTGTCATGGACACTTTCAATCCCATTAAAGTCATCTTTTACCTTTTGTTGCCATGGTGAGTTACCTTTGACCTTGCCTTTTCCATATAAAGATAATTTCACTTTCTCTGGTCCAGCGATCAATGACCTTTCACCTTTTCCTTCCAAGAGTAACTTTCATTTCACTTCACTATTCCATGATAATTATTTTTCTGTCATTTCTTTCCTATAATGTGCTAATGTGCCTCATACTTCCCGTAACAAGTTACCCTTTCTGTTTCCATGGCGGGTAATCATTGACCTTTTTCCTATCCATGACAAGCTAACTTTCACTTCTGTTTCCATGGTGAGCTACCTTTGATCTTTCTGGACCCATGGTGACTTTATGTTTTGCCCTTTATATTTCCATGGTGTTTACCTGTCGCCTCTTCTTTCCCATGCATCACCTTTGACCTTTCTGTACCCTGCGCGAGTTCAACTCTGACCTTTGTTTCCATGATGAGTCACCTTTGACCTTTCTGTAACTGATGAGTTCACCTTTGACCTTTCTGTTACCATGGTGCATTCACTTTTGAACTTTCCATGATGAATTACACACTTACACTTTCTTTGTATTGCTGTCACAGGATTTTCCAATGGGATCAGGGCCTGACGGACCCATGGGAGGCATGGGAGGTCAGAACATGCCAACCATGAATGGTAAGTGACTTCAATTAATCATAGTGTGGTTCTCTTTTGTAGTTTTTCAAACAACAGTGTGTGGATGTCAGTCAGTAAATATTGGTGTAATACATCTCAAACTAGTACTGCTTCTATAAATGCTAAAATCTCTCTGTAGTCATTCTTTTTAAAAAGTAAACATTTCATTGATGTTATACATGAATGCTGTTATTGATGGAATGGTATGAAGACTTGCAAGTTTTGTTTACAATAGTAAATACAGAAATGTGTAAAATTCATTCAAAAAGATGACAATATTGAGACAAACTTACCCATGCTAAGGGTTTGATGAAGAATCTACATGCATCAATGTCGTATACACAATGTATGTACACATCAGCTGTGATATAATTATATACCCACTGTTTGTACACAACTATTGTGTTAAGGCTTTCTTTCTAAATAAGTGGCAACTCTCATTCTATTTTGACTTATAACTTTTTCCCAACATTCAAGCATATTTTGACCTTTTTCCAAGTCATTTCCAAATCCTTTTCTGATATTGACTGTGTTATTGTATACATGTATGGCATGGATGGTGACTGAGTTTCTATAAAAATAAAGGAATTAGAAATGATGTACATACAGCCGTCAATAAATGTAGTACATAAATAACCATCAATGTGAGATCGGGTTCTCTCGCTAATAAGACCATATAAAGGAGTAACCAAACACAATAACTACCAAAAATATTGGGACAATGGAATTAATAACACTAGTAAATATAGACCTTGCAAGCTATTTTTCAAAAATGTACTGGCACAAGGTTCAAATATGCGGAATGCGGAAAAATGTTCACTTTCTAAACTGTGTTTGAACACACCATGGTCTGAAGGTGTTTGGAGAACAGCGCTGTACCCCTGGCTTTTTACATAGTCTTTTATTCCACTGTACATTTTAATGAAATGAAATTAACATAACAATACAATATATCCTTTTGTTTTATGAATTTTGTGCAACTGTAGGGAGGCGAGATCAATAGTTCAATGTAGGATAAAAAACAACTTCTTTAGTTAGGCCTCAGAACCCCCACCCCACCCCACCCAACAAAATTTGTCAAAATTGAAAATGTTTTGGACAGCACAATCAATTTCAAATCAGTATGTAGTAGTATGTAGTGCTATGAATACAAAGCGAGTATGTAGTTAACAAAAAATCGTTCTTTTGTTGACACTTTACTTATTTTAGTGCCATGCATTTACTGTAGCGAAAATTCTTCTATTTCTCAATTTGATTACATTTGTTTTAAAGATATTTAGGGATACAGACAGATCCATTAAAAGTAGAATTGAATTTGTAGGATGAGAACTAAAAAATCCCCCCCCCCCCCCCCCCGTAGTGTTTACAGTTAAAAGTATACATTTCAGTGAATGAATACATGTTTACTTTTGAGATTGTTGAATATGATGTAAACGCATCTGTCAATGTACAGTAGAGTTTATCCCTAGATATTGTTACACGTCTGTCTGTGATTTTACAAGACAGCTTTCTGTAGATGAGATGTCTTAACCATTTTTCCCCCTGTACAGGTGAGCTGGATGGCATACCAAAGAGTTCACCAAACAGTGTAGGTCCTGGTCCGGGACCTGGCACACCAAGGGAAGAAAATACTGACATTGGTGGCCAATTCTTACCACCTTTTCAAGACAATGTAAGTGTTGTGTCTGAGTATTCTGATATTCAGAGCTGCTGATCACGCCCCTCGCGGAAGATCGGAATAATCAGTACAGGGAGATCGGATGTATAACGAAATGCTGTGACGTTCGTTGTACATGGACAATGTTTAGTTTCTCTTGTTCCAAAAAAAAAAAGCAGGGTATTTTGTTACAAGGAGTACTACCATAGGGTTGGTAGCACAAAGTTTGCTTTCTCCAAATTGATTTGTTTCCCCAGGGCAGTTCTGTGTTATGTTTCCTCAAACAGATGACGCGTCGCTGTTTGAGAAAATGCAATATGATTGATTGGCAGGCTGGCTTAATCCAAATACAAGTACCTCTGTAGTCAGCAACAAGTGACAAACTGGTTATAGTCTGCATGGTAATACTTACCGATATAAAAAATCCAAACCTACTTATCTCTGTCTTGACGTAACTGCTTCTTTCTTTCTTCTGTGCAAATAAAAAAAAAAGGTTCTTTATTTTCCTTTGCTTCAGTGTTAGGCATTGTTTTATCTACTTACGTCCGGGTTGGCGGGAAGGTCCGAATTTTTTTCTTAACAAACTTTTGTTGACTCTCTTTGCCAGGACCATAACGAATCAGCAGCGATACTTAAGATCAAAGAGAGCATGCAAGAAGAGGCAAAAAGATTTGAGAAAGACACACCGTCAGATCATCCCGAATATTACATGCAATAATATATTATCTGTTTGTTCTTGGAATTAGATGAAATCTCAACACAAGACCTGTGTATCCAAACATAAATGTATAGTATTCTCATAACTCATTTCAAGAAAAAAAAAAATTCATGTTATTTTTTAGTTTCTGTTGTGTATCCTTTATGGAGCTACAGTGTGTTAGCAGAGCATAAAGCTGACTGGGGTCTGAAGGGACATTCCTTGTAGAGTAGTAGAACTAGGAGGCAGCACTGTTCATCTTCAACTTTAAAAAAATATACATCCTAAAAATCTATTTAAAAAAAAAAAGAATCTGCTAATCCAACTCAATTCAAACAACAAATTATGGCAGCTCAATTGCCTATATTTTGCAATTTGTAGCAATTCTAGCGATAGTTCAAAAAAAATTGTGAAATAAAATTGTAGACTCCAAGAGATATCTCTTCAAACTTTTGTACAGTTTTCATTTCAGACATGTCTGCCTCAAAATGTATCCTTGGAAAAATGAACTGCCAGAGAAATTTTTTTTAAAAAGTTCTGATTTTGAGTTTTTTCGCCATTTAGTAATTACGAACCCAGATCTAGCTTTATGCTACTGCATCCCTGGTACAGATCCATTGCTACATTATAAAAAAAAAAACTGTGTATTTTGTCTCTAGGTCAAATTTGTCAGTATATTTTTATTTATTTCTTGCTCTTCACAGCTGTTTGTATAATATTCCTTTTTTTTCTCCTTTGCAAAATCAAATGCAATGGATACAGCATTATATTTAAAGAGAAAAAAGAAAAAAAAAAAGATAAACCAGTTGTAAAAACCAGTTGTTCTTACTGCTGTGTCTACAGAGGACTGTGCAATAGCCAAAAATGGTCAAATTTGTGATTATACCATTATGGTTTTTGTTTTTAAAAATTGTAGTTAACCACGAGGGTTGTATGAGTAGGGTGCTCCAGGGAAACTAACGCTGTGTGTCTGTAGAGGAAGCATAATTACTTTGGCCACAATGTGGGAGAATGAATGAATGTCTAACTACTACCACCTTTTCAGCTCAAGTATATGCCCCATGGAAGGTAACCATTCTTAGCAAACAGCGTAGTTTTGATCTCAATTCATGCTATGGCTGCGATGGTCATTTTTACCTCACAGCTGCATCAGATATTTTTAAAAAGTCACTTCTTCAATGAAATGCAGACTGCAGCTTTTTGTTCAATGAAATTCCAAACACTTCAATTCAGGAAAGTAACCATGCTTTGTCTTGTAGATAGTTATCAAATGACTGCTTGTGATTGGTTGCTGTAGTCATGTGGTGAACATGTGACAGAGGACTCTGATCAGGTGGTATTAGATACTAGTAGCTGATTGGCTGTCACAGTTGACCGAATTCAAAATTTTGCTATGAGCTCCAATAGAAGACGTGCATTCATTCTCCTGTATTTTGCCAGCACCTTGTATAGAACCACCCACCATATCTGTTTTGATCCCTGAGGTATTTGTACCACTTTTACTTCTGTGATATATATATATGACTCTAATCACGACAACGTCAACTCAGAATTTAAACAAATAAAAAAAAGAAAGAGAGAATCACCGTGTAGATTTCTGATTATTTTCTAGAAAGTTGCTTTTTTAAAACTCCAGAGAAACGTTACAAAGATTGAAAAATGATGTATTTATACATTAGAATAAATGTGCGTGTGGCTGTATTTGTAGCCAAGAAGATTATTCATGTCTGGTATGACTTTTCATTTGCTTGTAGCCCTATATTTCTTGGCTTTTTTTGTCCAACTTGTATTAAATTTCCCATGACAGGCTGAATTACTTTGAAACAAGTCAAAATATCAATAATCCACTAAAAAGGTCATTCTATGCTGGTTAATGTGTTTTTTCCTGTCTCTTTTTATATATATTTTTCATTTTTACTGTCAAATGTCACAAATATTTTGTATCGGAGAAAGGTCTTCAACGAAAAAAAAAATAAATGCCTGAAAAGTTCTTTAACAAACAAGGAGACACTATTTCTGTATGTTATATTGAAGTTAGTTGTGGTCTGTGATACATTACAAAAAAAGGACAGAGTTGTTGAGGAGAGAGAAGAAATCCCAAACAAACTAAACTCTAAGTGATTAACATATCAGACATCCGGTGTAGAGTTCCTAGGATTCAGAATATTTTGTTTTTTGAAAGATAAAAAAAGTCCAATTAATTTTACTTAAGTTTTAGATAGAAACAAAAGAAAAGTGTATGTACTATATGTATGTGAAATTATGTTTTTGTGTTTTTTTGCTCGTTGTTGTGGGGGTTTAAGATAGTTTTTAATGTATATCCCCACCATATCCCATTCTTATTGTATCAGGAATACAGTTTGAAATTGTTGCATTAGTATGATGCCCAAGTTTATCAAGTTAATGTAACCATTTCAAGATGTATTTCAATCTATCACATGGTACCATCAGCTGTAGATCTTCTCACCCTAGGTTTTTTTCTGTCATTCCATCTTATTTTTTAAACTCCAAAAAGTGACAGGGTCCACTCCAAGTTAGATGAGCACAAGATGATGGGCATTGTTGCCACCCACACTCTACCGTTCAATCTTATTTTTAAAGACAAAAATGTAAAACAGTACAATATTGCTCTGTATATTGCATTAACATTATAAATAGTTATTTTAGAGAAATATGACAATTATCCTTTTGGGTGGCATGAACCTAGATGTGTTATCAGTTTTGTTGAAAACTTGCAATGTTTGCTGCCCTCAGTGGCGATACATGGAATACTTTCGTTTTTTTCTTTATTCCCAAAACAATGTCTGTGCATGTCTCCCCACTGAGGTTGCAACAAGCACAAGTAGAAGTGTATTGTTCATTTTTAACCCATAACAAGTTGTCTGTGTTGTCATACTATTAATAGGACATTGTAGATTTTGACAAAATACAACTGTTTGTGATAATTATTGTGTGTATGGCAATATTATATTATTGAAGATTGACCAGGAAGAGTATCTTTTTAAAAACAAATACATGACAAATAAGTGAAGTCCCATTATTTTGGAGTGGTACTTAGGCAACCTTGTCTGTCGTACCTTCAACATTTGTTGGCAGTATTATGTAGTTGAAAATCTCATCATACCTAAGGAGTCCTGAAAGAAAATCTGACAGCTGAGGAGTCCTTTACATCCATCAGTTTATTTGTATGTTGTGTGTACTTTGTTCTGTACAAGATAACCCTACAAACCCATCCCAATCTTTTAGATGCAGAATTCTCCATTAAAATAAGAGCAAAACTTTGAAAATATATTACTGTGTCCGTGTCGTTATTTTCTCTTTGTTGCCAATTTTTGGTGTTTTGTGTTACCAGCTGACTGCCTATTGAGATATAAAATAGGCTGTTGATAGTAACTGCAAGTATTAGTCGTAATGTTTGTCATTATTTTCAACTTGTTGTTGTTGTACTTGATAAAGTATGTATGATGAAATCTTATTCTAAAAATGTACTGTTTGTTGATAAACAGTCAAGTTCTGTTAATGTTCTTGCACTGGTATACTAGTATTAGGCCAAAAAAGCAACCCAAAGAATTGTTTCTTGTCAGCCGGCATATCACTTCAATACCACTGCATCGTTTTTTCTTGTGTGTGTTTGTTCAGCCCATGCAGTCTGTAGATCTGTGGGAACACAAAAATAACCCTCCGTACTTCAGTGCAGACAACAAGCAAATGACATCTGCCCCACACATGCACACTTGCTCTAAAGTACTAAATAAAAAGAACAGTTACCGTAACTGCCATAAATAGTAGAATGAGTGACAGGTTTGTTGAGAATTTTAAAAAAATCACATCGTCCCACCATTTTAGACAAACTGTCCTGACCAGAATCAGTTCTTTTTTTTCTTGGCCTCGGAATAATTTTAAGTCACTGGGATGATTTCCTCATCAGTGCTACATGTTTTAATGTTTTACACAATATCCACAATGATAATCTCTCTCATATTGAAGTAACAAACCAAATAACTCATATTTTGTCAATGATTTCAAAACCCAATTTTGTTTTAATTCAGCGTTTGATAATTATATACAATCATTAAAATTTTGTTTTCTTGTTTGACAAACCTTGGTACGCTTCATTAAACTGCTGTTACACCAGTATCAAGACATGACTATTGATAGTGTTTGTACTAGCTATGTAGTTCTCCATACATTTATAAATGTGTAATCAAATACAATAAACTGAAGACAGTACCACAATTGTTATATATTAAGTGGAATCAGACAAAGGGGTGGTATAAAGTTAAATATACATGATTTCTACTAAACTAAAATCAACACAAAAATCATACATGTACACATGTTCTACAACAAGTACTCATGGTAAATCGTACATGTCTACACATTCTGATAAAATTACACATGGTACTATACAGGAACATTACAATATGGACAAAACAACACACGATACTATACAGGAATGTTACAATATGGACCACCAGTTAACAAATCAGTCGGCAAAACATATGTACATCTATTATTGGAGTTGTATTAGTTTAGGTAGACTATGTACTTTGATTACATGAACCTGTATAATGAAATAAAGTTATCTTTTGGATTCTGTTAATTAAGTGAGTATGCTTAACTCACAGATTCCAACTATGTATCTTTAATTCATTACACTTACAAAATGGAGTCAAGTAGCAATTTCTATTCTACTATGAACCAGTATATTTAGTATTTACAACAAAAAAGAACATTATAGCATTAGCCATTCCATTCAGATATCAAGCCTGTGATATGGTTAGTGTCTATCATATCTAACATGCAAATTCACATTTCATATCTATTCACTGTCGATTCACATTGGTTTACCCTATCATTCACTACTGAACACTTTGATGCACTGGTTTCTTATATCACTGACTACTGAACACTTTGATACAGTGGTTTACCCTATCATTCACTACTGAACAGTTTGATACAATGGTTTCTCTATCACTTACTACTGAACACTTTGATACAGTGATTTACCATATCATTCACTACTGAACACTTTGATACAATGGTTTCTCTATCACTCACTACTGAACACTTTGATACAGTGGTGTACCCTATCACTCACTACTGAACACTTTGATATAGTGGTTTAGCCTATCATTCACTACTGAACAGTTTGATACAATGGTTTCTCTATCACTTACTACTGAACACTTTGATACAGTGATTTACCATATCATTCACTACTGAACACTTTGATACAATGGTTTCTCTATCACTCACTACTGAACACTTTGATACAGTGGTGTACCCTATCACTCACTACTGAACACTTTGATATAGTGGTTTAGCCTATCACTCACTACTGAACACTTTGATACACTGGTTTACCCTATCATTCACTACTGAACACTTTGATACAGTGGTTTCCCATATCACTCACTACTGAACACTTTGATACAGTGGTTTACCCTATCATTCACTACTGAACACTTTGATAGTGGTTTCCCCTATCACTCACTACTGAACACTTTGATGCACTGGTTTCCCCTATCACTCACTACTGAACACTTTGATATAGTGGTTTAGCCTATCACTCACTACTGAACACTTTGAACATTGGTTTACCATATCATTCACTACTGAACACTTTGATACAATGGTTTCTCTATCACTCACTACTGAACACTTTGATACAATGGTTTAGCCTATCATTCACTACTGAACACTTTGATACAGTGGTTTACCCTATCATTCACTACTGAACACTTTGATAGTGGTTTCCCATATCACTCACTACTGAACACTTTGATGGACTGGTTTCTTATATCACTGACTACTAAACACTTTGATACAGTGGTTTACCCTATCATTCACTACTGAACACTATGATACAATGGTTTCTCTGACTACTGAACTCTTTGAACATTGGTTTACCATATCATTCACTACTGAACACTTTGATACAATGGTTTCTCTATCACTCACTACTGAACACTTTGATACAATGGTTTAGCCTATCATTCACTACTGAACACTTTGATACAGTGGTTTACCCTATCATTCACTACTGAACACTTTGATAGTGGTTTCCCCTATCACTCACTACTGAACACTTTGATGGACTGGTTTCTTATATCACTGACTACTGAACACTTTGATACAGTGGTTTACCATATCATTCACCACTGAACACTATGATACAATGGTTTCTCTGACTACTGAACACTTTGATACAGTGGTTTACCCTATCATTCACTACTGAACTGTTTGATACAATGGTTTCTCTATCACTTACTACTGAACACTTTGATACAGTGATTTACCATATCATTCACTACTGAACACTTTGATACAATGGTTTATCTATCACTCACTACTGAACACTTTGATACAATGGTTTAGCCTATCATTAACTACTGAACATTTTGATACAATGGTTTAGCCTATCATTCACTACTGATCACTTTGATACAGTGGTTTACCCTATCACTCACTACTGAACACTTTGATACAATGGTTTAGCCTATCACTCACTACTGAACACTTTGATACAATGGTTTACCCTATCATTCACTACTGAACACTTTGATACAGTGGTTTCCCATATCACTCACTACTGAACACTTTGATACTGTAGTTTACCCTATCACTCACTACTGAACACTTTGATATAGTGGTTTAGCCTATCACTCACTACTGAACACTTTGATACAATGGTTTACTCTATCATTCACTACTGAACACTTTGATACACTTGTTTCCCATATCACTCACTACTGAACACTTTGATACAGTGGTTTACCCTATCATTCACTACTGAACACTGTGATAAACTTGTTTCCCATATCACTCACTACTGAACACTTTTATACAGTGGTTTACCCTATCACTCACTACTGAACACTTTGATACACTGGTTTCCCTTATCACTGACCACTGAACACTTTGATACACTGGTTTCCCTTATCACTCACTACTACTTTGCAGTGTTCATCATTGGTTGTACAAATTCCTTCCAGCTCAAATTCTTTGTTCTCACCATTATCAATACGACTATTGAATCTACCTGTTTTCACATCATATTTGACAACTGACCCTTCCTTAGTGTCACATACATACACATTTCCCTTCTCATCAGTACTCACACCATTTGCATAGCTGAACTGATCACTCATAATCTTGACATTATGTAAATGTTTACCATCAGCATCATACGACTGAATGCACTTATTACTATAATAACCATTGTCTACTACAATCACATTTCCATTCCTATCAATAGTGATGCCAGCTGGGAATTCCAGCGCACCTTTCCCGCTATCAGGGCCACCAAATGAAGTAACATACTTACCATCTTGTGTGTATATTCTACAACACTCTGCCCTCATATCAAGTACATAGACTCTACCATTAATGGGACTGATGGCAATATGTCGTAACTCTTCAGATTCTTTTTCTCCAAAGCATCTAATCAACTTTCCATTCTCATCACACACGAAGACCTGATTACAACCAAGGGATGTGATAAAGATGTGCCCTTTCTCTGACACTGCTACATACACAGGCTCTATAGATGTAGGGGAATTAGTGAAGTAGATCACCCTTACATGTTGGCCATATATTGTGAATACTTGCAATCTCTTATTCGATCGATCACACACTAAAACATTTCCCTTATATAAGGTAACACCCCAGGGAGATCTGACCTCTCCAATCCTTGAACCGTGGCTACTGAATTTACACAACAGCTTTTCTGGTTTGGAGGGAGTGACTTGAATGGTAAGTGGCGACAGTTTATCAGCTTTGTCATCCACACTCACACTTACACGATAATCCCCCTTTACCTCCCCTCTCCCTATCACTGAAATGCTGCCATCTTCACTACAATAGTTAACATTCACTTTATGGGTTTTATAATGAGGATCAATGATTTCACCTTTGACACTTTCCTTATTCAATTTCACTCTTTTATCTTTACTTGTCACAGTTACTCGTATCTCATCGCCAACTTTCGGAAACTTTGAATAATCAATTATCTCATATTCATAAGAAGACAAGTCAAGTTCTCCTAAGCATTCAGTCTGACAGAATTCCTGATATGGATGGAATTCTACACAGTCACTTTCCAGTGGGGTCTGATCTGTGGATGTCATCATCAGTTCTTGTATCTGTGACGTCATTCCCACTTTGGCTGATATCAACTGTGCATCATTCCCATACTGCATCATTTTCTCAGCAACATCGGATGCATTGGAAAGAACATCCTCGGTGTTGGTGAGCTCTTTAAGTTGTGCCTGTAGCATGGTTTTCCTGTTTTCATGTTCATCTGCTAGCTGCTCTAAGAGTTCGTTCTTCTCTTCCTGTATTTGTCTTGTAACTTCGTCAATCATCTTTTTTGTGTGTGCTTTGATTTTCTTCTCTTCTGTTTTGAAGTTCCTGTCAACTGAATCCACCATCTCAGTGCTGTACCATGCGTTTACTCTTGTTTGCTTCTTTCTCTTTCATTTTCATCTTCTCCACCATCTTTATCAGATACTTCTTGTACTCTAAAGCCACCTCTTTAAGATATCTGTATTTATGCTTAGGTTTAGGGTGATCAAGAAGAGTGCATTCATTACAGATTTCAACATCACAACTATCACAGTAGTACTTAACCTGGTTGTGTTGGTGACTAGAACAATACACAGGAGGCTGTACTGCTGCAGGGTTCTCTATCTTTGTCTTCTCAAACTCTCCAAGCATCATGAGGCTATGAGTACGAGTTAGTGGAATATTCCTGTGAGCATCTGTACAGGATTGGCAGAGACTCATTGCACAGTCAATACACCTGTGTGAAGCCGCACTCTTTTTACAACCACCACATTTCTTTGCTTTTGCTGTATCGACGTCTCGTTTGTTGAACTGATCAACCAACTGATCCATGAAAAAGTTATGAGATATTGCTTGAACTCCACCATCGGGTAACTTGCAACGGCGTCTGCAAATTGGACAGTTAAGTTTACCCGTCTTCTTGACCAAGGTCACAAGACAGTGTTCACAAAAAGTGTGTAAACACGGAAGGAGTTTTGCTTTCTTGTATCTTTCGATGCAAATTGTACAGACCAGAAATTTATCGTCTATGTCCTGTAGGAATTTTGTTTCTCCGCCAGTAGCCATGATGCGATATATCACTGTTGTTTGATGAACGTGGTACAAAGTTCTGAGATGTGGCTATCGATCACGTGATAAATTTCGTTTAATTTGTATCAGTGGGGTCTTCTAGGAACTGGATACTGTTTGACAGAAACGAAAGAGACAAAATATCACGTACAGAATTCCAAACATTTAATATCATTGATTGCATACGGCACAAAAATACAAGGCTTTGCATAGTTCAGAATATCTTGCGTACACAGGACTGTTAAAATTATATGATTCAATACAGTTACTATGGAAAAAAACAACTAAGCTTTTTTTACGCGTTTTCAGTCAAAGGCGAGAGATAAATTACCTATTATATTTCTGTTATAGCGCACATCTAGCCATGGTTGCTACATAGTAGAGAGTGCTGTAGAGAGAGTCTATTTGTTGTGGCACGGCATATAACCAACTGGAACTAAATTTACAATAAATACAAAACGTCGCCAAGTACAAAATGTCTCCCTTTGTAAAGTAAAGCAATTCAACAGTTGATTCCGAGCGATTGTACAGGTAACTTGTTATAGACCATAAACTAGCGTTGACGGTCCTTTATGTTCAATTCTATACACGGAATCCATTTACATGTTTCGTATATTGAAAAATGAAGGTACTAGAAATATATAAGCAGTCATGTAGCGGTTTCGAGGGCAACAGTACCACAACACATAAAAAACCCAGTACATATAACAGCTCGAAACACTGCGATTGGCCAGTCTCTTTTGTGAACAATCTTTAGAAATTAGTTTAACATGTAATGCAGTGTGCATACGATTCAACTTTGGTCGGCAGAAGTTGAAAAGTACTCGTTAACGTACAGCCCGGGCGTCACTATTATATAGCTTACCTTTACCAGTACGGTCTGTCCTCAACTGACCGATTGTGTTTGCTGATCCCTCGAATATTTGGAAGTACTTATGCGCAGACGTAGACGTACACCCTGCCCCTGGAATTATCCCTGGACGACATGACGACTAGTTCTATTAAAGTGGTCGAAGTTCATCGAACTTCTGTGAGTAGTTTATGTCGGTTTCTATGGTGTACAAGGCATTGTGCACATTTAAACTACACTTATGACGTCATCGTATTATTGTTTGCAGTGTTTATTCTCAAGAATCGCCAGGAAAGAGGCGATTCTGGCAGAACCACCGGTGGTTCTTACAACACCATGTGTGCGAAATGTGTGCGAAAAGAACAAGTCAGACAAATACAGGTGCATCGCATTTAAATTATTCAACCAACTGTCGTTTATTCAAAGTACATTCGCAAATTATTTATGTGGGTATGTTGATGTGGATATTGATACCAGGATATTGTATACCATCGTGATCGGTACTCGATACTTTCAAATTCTCACCAGTGTGGCTACACGTATCAGTCTTTAGCTTCTTTCCCAGGGTCATCTGGCAACGTGCCCCTGTAAATTACACAGTGCAAAAAGATTGAGAATGTGCATCATTATATTTAATGGCTACTATTATAAGTATTCATTCAGCTAATAACATTGGTAGTCAGATGACAATTTGTAACAAGTATGTCTCAAGTACAAGTGATATCATTTATGTAGACGATTTCGCACATTTAAATTGCAATAGTACACGCTGATCAGAACCTGCATTGTACTATTCTAGAGAAACTTATGAAAAATTCCGGCCAACATTTACCTTGAACTATATCACTTATCTCTTCCTTTTGAGCATCAGCAGTTCTTTTGTAATTCCTGACGGCGAGACTTTTATGGCCAGTTTTTTCCTGAATGAGTTGTTCATCAACATCAACACCACTTTCATAGAGACGAGTTGCAGCTGTAGCACGCAGTGAATGGTTAGACCTGAATCCATCGAATCCTGCTTTGGTACATAGTGTGCCGACAACAGAGTTGAGTTGGTTATGACCCATGATTCTCGAAGAAAACCACACATCTTGCGTTGGTTTCTTTAGTGGGTAGAGATAAAACGCACCATCCGGGCGATCGAAGGGTTAGGGCTTCGAAAACATTGCGCTTTCGCCAGATGATACATGCACGCTGTTATGCAAATCGCTATCATTTTGCCAGGTGATTTCAAACAAAAGAAGAGTGAGAGGTTGGTTCTGGAGAACCTAGCGGTAGCGACCATTCCGTGTTTAGCTATGCTCAAGAGTGATGGGGAGTATAGTTCGTTAACCGTCATATGGTTTGTGAACGTGTGATTTAAGTCAGATAACCACCGCACCCTCGGCGTTTCTGGAATCGAATTGCCTCGGTCTTCGACCTCGGCGATTCGATTCCAGAAACACCTCGGTTTTGGTGGTTATCTATTACAGACACTGATTTGAAGTCTTCACAATTTTGAACAATAATGGACACGTAATCTAAATGAGTGTTCTTATAATCTTTTCGCCGTTTTCTGCCCTTCCTAGCAAAATGTATTAGATATAAGGGAGCCGTCATTATTTACGGTTGGGGGGGGGGGGGGCGGAGGAATTGGTTGATGAGAAGTGGGAATTCAACTGCCCCCCCCCCCCATCCTGCAGGGAAAAATCAATAACCCCCCCCCCACCTGACTTTAGAAATTGGGATGACCCCCCCCCCCCCCCCATTTCCATTATAAGGCTTATACATGAAGTGGTAGGTATTAAAGAGAGGAAATTATATTATTTATATTGCTACAATTGTATTATTAATGATTATTGGGGTACTTACAAATCAACTTCATTTCAGTAAGAATACTTATTAAGAGCATACCGCCATGAGCCAGCTCTTCTAACCCCCCCCCCCCCTTGTCACAACAATTGATTCAGTCTGACTGTCACAGTCACTTTCCTCACTCTCACTGTCAAGGTCTCTCATTACAACATCATCTTCATCACTGTCATCTGGCCCACTTTCAACACAATATTTTGTTTTTGAAAGCTTTGCATTGTCAACTGTACCAATCATAATGATAACTTGATGTGGATATTACCAATATGTGATTTTTTAGATGTAATTGTTTTTAAGTGTTTGGCTGATGTTATTGACTGCATGCAGGGTTGAAGGTTTCTTTCGAAGTTTTCAGGGTAATGAATGCTTTATGATCTGTACAAGTAGCAGTTGTTTTACAGTATACAGTAAATGTAATATGTACATAATTTCTGACACCACCAAATTTTATTGGAAAAACAGTTTTTGCAGAAGGAATTTCTTACATTTACACATAATTATATCAGTATTTTACACAAATATATGACAAAGTTTATATTTTATTTGTTTGTTTTAATTAAAAGAAAAATAATAGTGTGCTGATAAAGTTTTGCCACAGATAAGACAGATAAGCAACAGTTACAACCCTTGTCTCACTTCTTTGTAATTTAGATAATTTAGACTCACCAGAAACAAGGCAAGTCTTGTGAGAGTAAGGGTAACCATCACAATATAATGTGTGATATTAAAGTAAGCCAAATTACCCAAAGTTTGTTGGAATGGTCATCTGTCTGCTCACAGGTATTGCATCAATGCATAGCTTTGCTTTTAGTAGTCAATTATCCAAAGAGTGAAATAATTAATACAACGCAGAGACACTTCTAAGCTGAAACAAACTAGTGATGACAAGCTAGTGTAACAGTGACACCTGTCAAATTATAATGACTTCAGTACATATTTACAAACTGGGTGACAACCAGACAACTAATTGATTCAAAGTTTGCTTTCAGAATTTATACAAGTAGTTATATATTACTCACATATTTATTTTAAGATATTGTTATATAATTTAGTTTCTACTTTACACACAACTCCACATTGTACACGTAGTACAAAAACAAATATTTAGTAAAACCAAAAGCTTTAATGTTTTGAAACAGATTTTTGTGTAGCCCCCCCCCCCACACCTTTCCCTCATTTTTCGCTAGCCAGCCCCCCCCCCCCCACTCCAATTTTCAAGTGACCCCCCAATTCCTCTGACACCCCATCGTAAATAATGACGGCTCCCTAAAGCCTGGAAAATTCTTTGATTTGCAAATATACATATATGTATACTGATTTACATAGGTTATATACATGCAGTTCGAAGTTTTTTTGAAAATTGAAAACCAGGATCGAGGCACATTGCAAATCTATGCTGGACAAGTGCAGCATCGGCTTTAGCTGAACACTCCTGTAACTACAATCATAACATCGACTAGGAATCCAAACATGATTTCCCAAGAAAGATCAAGGAGGCTATCAACATCAGATGCCCAAGATCAACACAGACGCAGGACACCGACACTGATTATACCGTCACCTAGTGGTAAGCTGCAGCTATGGAATGTCATTCTGATGACGGTCGTCGATTAGGACAGATAGAAAGATCAATGCTTGAAAACCCTCTTGAACTGATTGTGCATTAAAACCTACGTAAATCATTTAATCTACCAAGCTGAACATTTGTGGTCAATATACAATGCAAACTGTCACCCCAATATGCACACTTGAGCATAATAAGATGTGATCTGTCTGACTGGAGGACATATATATTCAGACTGCAATATTTTTATGTCAAGTGAATATTTATGGAAAACGTTTTCATGATTTTTACTCTACTTTTGCCAAAATATAATATCATGAAAAGTCAAAATCTTTGATGAGGTACTAGTTTTTCTCTCCGATTACCCATAGACCTTCAACCACTCAGCAAGTATCCTGTCAAGACTTCATGTCTATATGAAAGCATGTAATAACCGTGGTGCAGAAAGTCCTCTATAGCATAGTATGGCTTTGCATGTTTGTATTCAATGAAATACATACAATGTTCAAGTAACAAAAAGGTGTAAATGTTGGAATAGTAATCATAAGATCAATTCAACTACGTGAGGGGGATGGGTAACAAGTACACAACAACAACGACAACCAAATTGCAATTGTTGAATACATTTATTACATCAAAAGATCATATACTGATGTAAACTTACAACTGCTGGTAGGATCAGAATGCAGAAAAAGCTATTACCTGGTTTTATATAATTATACATTCTGGTCATTGGTTGGGAAATCACATTTATGAGGTCTAATACTTAAATTGTATTCTGTCCAAAGTGATGTGTAGGTGAATTTCAAATCATTAAATATCTGTTTTTTGTTAGATCTTTGTCAAAGTTATGACTATACTTAAACTGAAGTTGAAGAAGGAGTGTCATTCCATTGTTGTAAGGAAGACTATAGCAAGGACTCTTGGTTTCTCTTCACCTTTGACATAGGAAGACAATATGCTGTGAAAGAACCTCATATCTTTTGAAAAGTATGTATTATAATTTGCTTGTATTTCTCAACAACATACAAACAAATTTCCCTTTTCCTCATCTTCCATCATGAAACTTACATTGCATTCTACACATGTTGACAATTTTATTCGTACGAATCCTGGTGGAATTTCATTTCAATGTTGAATATATTCTAAATCTATTGGTGACCTTCCCCCCCACATGAACCAGTATGTATAATCAGTGTACATTTATCTTGCTGGTTTTAGATGTCCTGTTGTGTCTTGTCTAGATTTTATTGAATGCAGCCACATCCATACTTTGTACCTGTAAGGAAACAAAATGAAAGATGAAACTGACACCAAGATTACTATTCACTACGAATAACACTTGTTATAAGAATTTTATATTAATTATGTACATTAATTATGAAATCATTTCATTTGTTGAGTAACCTGATAAAGTTATAGCCTCATTGATATTGACAAAAAGTTATAATACTTGATATTGACAAAAAGTTGACAAAATCCTCATCAGCATGACAAGGGTTTATCATTGTTGCTGAAATGTGATAGAGGGCGCCATTTACTTCATGGCAGTACAATATGGGAAACCAACCATTCCTAGTTCCAAGATCTTCATGCTAATATAAATGTTTACAAGATATTCTCATATCTATGGCAACATAAGTGCAGCATTGTATGGTAGTTTATCATCTTTGCTGAAATGTAATGATAGAGGGCGCCCTTCACTTCATGGATGTACATGTTTTGATTTTCTACATGATGGGGGAAACCATTCTACTTACAAGATCTTCATGTTTTGTGATTTCTTCTTCTAGGAAGTCTGTTCCCACTTTATCGTCTTCAATAACACATCCAATTTGTAACTTCTTAATGCCATAACCAACTGGAACCAATTTTGCTGATAAGGAAGAAAGCAAGAGATACGAGTTCAGACTTGTATCTAGTGTTTGCTAAAGTGTGAACACATGTACAAAATTGGATTATATATCATGATAGCTATTAGTCGGTAAGGTATGCTGTGATGGGTTGCTCTCATACACCAGCAAACAGGAAAGATCAAGACCACTAAGGGTGGCGTGATACAACGTATCACATTCTCGACAGCTATGCTATGTAATGTACAGATTCAAATTAACTTTATACAAACATTTCAAAATATGAATTGTGAATCCTAATCATACTAACCAAATGCTATGATGGGTTCAACTGATCCTAAAGCATACATGTTTCTTAATCAGATTGTAATTATCAAACAGTCAATAAATTTAAGTGTTTTCATAGTTTTGATATCAATTTGAACCTTATGAACTGCTTCACCTAACACCAGCCACAGTGGCCAAGTTCTTATCCTTACAGCTGTGATTTGTGCCCTTAAGTTTATTGACAAGATTTGAACCATTTTTCTGTCTACATGCAGTTTCCAACCTAATGATGGGTACTTAGATATGACCTTTACACAACAAATCAATTGTAATCCTGTGTGCATAATACAGCAGTGTCTAGAATAGAAGAATGGCCACGTCTCTACTGATAAAATAACAGTAATGTGAAGACCCAGGGAATTGAGACATGGCCTTGGAAGTATAAAGCCATGTTTTCTCTACACTCATCCCGGTGATCTTAATCCAGCTCTCTGTTTCAAATCACTGAATTAATGAGATAACAAAATAATGTCCAATACTTACATGCTCCCCAAACAAGACCATCTGTTGAAATATCTCTAACCAATTTTTCAATTTCCTTCATATCTGCCCAATGGATGAAAGAAACATTCATGATTGCATGTTACAGCTATGATGTACAACAAAGAAATTAACATTACAACCTTTTTTGAATTCATTTACAAATATATACATATAAAGTGTATCCATACTTGTGTGTTCCTGCAATAGCAAGAATCGGTGGTGAAAGTGTCTTTACAGTTATTGGTATTTGTTTACTTTTACTCTGGAGATAAATGAAACTTACGAAAACAATGCACAAATACTCCAACTTCATTAAAGGAATTACACCTTATTTACTTCTTACACTTTTTGTCATTTTCTCTTCAGTTATTATGTCGTTTTAAAAACAACTTTTGTTTTGGTGTGAATTCATCTGTACTCTGTGCTTATACTCTTTGTCTGATTGACTCTTTCCTGTTTTCTAAGTTTTTTAATTTTAGACTGACTATTTTTATTCCCTGTACAAAAAAAACTGTAGAACGTTTCATAAACTGACAAGGTAAGTTGGGGTATATCCAAGCCCTTGTAAGAATTATAATTGAAACTACTGGAATCAAAACACCACACACAAAGTTGTACACATTTGAACAAATTGGGAGATTTATTTCTCAGTTGCTGTGTCATGACACTGTGAGTTCACATTATTGGTATGTTCAAAACTGCCATTATTTTGCCCAATTTTCATCACAGTTTGCACAAAACAAATGACCTATAAAAGTTGGACTTGTAAAGTAGATCTTGTCTTACCTGTTTCATCATCCCACTGTTATTGGAAGCAGGACAGTGGAGAATGGGAGAGGAGAGAAAAATGCAGAAAATATTCATGATTATAAAATAAGTGAATTACAGGATTCATTGTGCTGCCTGGTAAGAAATAATAATTGTAACTTGTAATTTAAGTCGCGTAATCTGAGTTTATAAACTTTTCACTCAAGTGAAATTACTTTGATACATAAAACCTTAATTAAACTATGCTAGAGTTATGTTAATGTCACTGCATGCCCTATGACATTACAATTGTCTTCTGGCATTATTACAATAGTTAATTGCTTTGTAGGGATTTTCTACACATTTTTGTTCATATAATAAATTACATAATTGTATTGTTTATAACTTGTACTGTTATACCAGGTTTGAGGGCAAGGAGTATTGGTCAAGTATGCTTCAGTAAGTAGAATACTGCCAGTAGGTTTTAAATGTGCAGCAAAAATTACCCCAAAATTGTTACACCTCAGTGTGCCCCCCCCCCCCCCTAACTCTTAGATAGCACACACTATTATATGGATAGACAGTCCTAATAGCCAGTCACACAATACACTGCATTTGAACATAAACTATTTGACAAGTTTCATATTTACACACAATGCCAAATTGGGTAATATTGGTGCTACAAAACAAACAATACTGGTGCTGGGGGGGGGGGGCAGTGTAACTAATCAACTTACAGGTTTTACATCAAGGACAAGACTAGATTTTGCAACTGGACCTGGACCCTCTGTGAGAAAGAAAAAAATAATTAAAATCTGGTCGATAAAATAGGCAAGTATTCATTGGTGATTATTATCTTATAAACTGGTGAGAGAACTTTCAGAGTTGTGCTGAAAAAGGTCAAATATGAAAACACATTTACACATACATACTAATGTACACTGACACATGAATGCATGCACACTCTCTTTTCCCACACGCACACGCACGCACACACACACACACACACACACACACACTTCACTTCTCGTAATGGTGTCTGAACCTTATCAAAACCAATAAGCCACATTACAGCAGGTCTCCTATCAGTTACACACAGTTACTGTACATACTTACTTTTGGCTTTCTTCTCTGCATACGCCTGCAATCTCTCTTGTTTTAATTTTTCTGCTGCTGCATCGGCCTGTCAAATACAAACTACTGATTTATTTATGCTGGAAGTGAAATACAACACATTACAAAACATGCAAATATCAATCTCTTTCATAACACTTCACTTATAACATCAAATATATCAGATATTGTTGAATACGATTGATTTCAAATGAGTAGTTGGGGTTGGTGGGGGGTGGATGCAGAGGGCACTCATTCATTTGACCTACATTTTTGTACATTTCATTTCAAAATGGTCACTGAACTTTGATTAAACACTCGAGAAAAATCATAAAATTATTAAAATACCTTTCAAACTTTGGAAGCACAATAGATTCACTGATAGTTTACCTGGCGGTATGTCAAGTAAATTGGACACTAAAATGTACTTCTATGAATCAACTTTCTGTGATGAAAAGTTGTGGGTGTTTCATATTTTATAAACATCAGAAGTTTGACAGTCAATGTTATTTTCTATACTTGCCTCCTCATCATCTCCAAACAGATCAATATCATCATCATCATCATCATCCTCATCCTCATCATCATCTTCCTCTTCAACTTTCTGAAGACAAAATGAATCAATATGAATGGTTGAGATATGGTTGAAAAAGAAATTACTGTTTTTATTTGAACAGTCTCAGTTTGGATATTCAACGGCATCTTATAATCTTGCTATGTTGTGTGAAGTTTGTGTTAATTAAGTTAGACAGAGGTTGTGTTTTCACTCTGAGAACTGCTAAAAGTTGGTGTATATCGGTGTTCTTCTGAGAGCCAACTTGTTACTCTGTTAATACGTATTATGTAATGAACATTTCACTCACACACCTGAAAATCAGTAAAGCATAATACTACTAATAATCTTTATTTGTCCAAATAAATTTGCAAATTTGTAGAATAGTTGCCACGAAATAGCACCCTAGTGTTGAAGAAGCAGGAGGAAACTGGAGTATCTGGGGAAAACCAGCATTGTTCGGTAGTATCAAACTGAGCATCACCCTTCTTACATACAGACCTGGTTAATTTTGAATCAAACCTAGCCAACACTTGGCGGGTTTGAACCCTGACTGCAAAGCCAAGAGATGTATGAGCTAACAGCTCCACCACCAAAAACCCTACCAAGCATAAGCTCAGCTACAATGACCCAATGAAACCCTGACTCTGATAGCCTAGTAAAGTTGTTCTCTGAAGAAAAGAAAGGGTTTGTTGTACAGTAAAAAGATTTTAGCATAGAACTACGAGTACTTACTGGTGGTGGTGCAGGTGTACCAGATTTTTCAAGTGTTGATACTCTGCTTTGCAACTTCGTTAGTGCATTTTGAAGATTCTGTGTAACTACGGAAGACATTTAAAATGAAATTAGAACTATAATTTTATGAATGCTTTCAACGTGGGCTTTGTGCTGACTGGAGCACTATAAACATAATATTTGATGAAGAGTTGTGAAACCAAAATAATACCAGTAGCATGGACATTATTTCAACATGTCTGTGATTTCCAAAAGATACTTTAGTCTAATGGTAGCATTTATAACGCTACATGATTTCACTGATGTAAATGATCAAGAAATGAACTTGAAATCCATCATTCCAATTTCAAAATCTTTCAGAACTCATGAAGTTCTTCTACATGCATCTTCATGACTTGGGTGTATACTGCTACCTGACTGAAATCCATGAAATGTTTAGTCCTCATTTTTCCTAACCTGATATGACCCCCAACAGGACACTTTTCTTAAATATGTCACAAGTGGGTACTAAGATAGATTAATGTACACTAACCTAGCTTCAAGTCTTTGTTTTCCTGTTCAACAGCAGACAACCTAGATTTCAGCTCTCCAACCATGTTGTTTTCAACAGCAAGTCCAACAGCCAGACCAGTACCCTGTCAAGATTTAAAAAAAAAGAATGCATGCAAACCTTTTTAAGACTGATTACCTTTGTGTGGACAGTGGTCATTTCTTTTATAAAACATTAGCTGTAACTTGGCAACTTTTTGGGTGCATATTGGTGTTTGTAATGATGTCACTCTTGATGTTGTACATCCAGTTGTATACATCTCGAATCTAAACATATGTATGGTTTACATGGTTATATTATGAGATGGCATTACCATGATGAAAAATACTATACAGTGTGTGTACCTGAATCATTTTTCAACATTTGTATTATAATGTCTAGAATTTGAACTTGAACTTGAGAAAACATTTGTCTACATTTAAGCATTATACCCAGGATGTACAACACCAGTGTGTCGTCATAACAACACTATCCAAAAAGATGTACCAGTTATAGCTACCACGACTTTACAATGTGGATGAAAGTTGCAAAAAAAAAAATTGTGTAAATATACAGAAATCTATCGGTGCTTGATGGTGATTTTAAGGATTGTATTACACTTGTCAGCTGCCATTCACTAATAACTGCATTAACATATTAAGTGGAGGGTAGAGAAAAATGTTGAAGTTATTTATTGCCACGGCAACACAAACTAAGATGCATAGTGAGACAACAAGAAAAGAAAACGCAATCTTAGTATCAGAGATTAGAGATGACAAAATTGTATATACTGGCAGCAGAACAGAAGCAGAAATCATGCCAACAATATGCTGTATACTGCCAGCAGAACTGAAGCAGACATCATGCTAAGGATATGCTCAACTAGCATCATTGCATGCAGACTTTTGAAAATACATTTTATTACTACCAACCACCACCACCACAACAAAGGGGCTGTAATGCAGAGATGCATGCAGGTCAAGAAGACGACGACAACAACAACATAGACAATACACATAAAGTAATACACACACATAAACTACATATATATGCAGATATGCTTTTGTAATATTTCCTTTTTTTTCATGGAAATGATTAGGCTTTGTAGGCTTTCCAAGAAATGAATATTAATTAAGAAATGCTGTCTTTGACAAACTGAGAGGAGGCAGAGCTACTGCAAGACTGGAATTTTTGATAGCGGTTGCCAAATCCAAAACTTTCAACGATGAATCACAAATGAATGCAATAAAATTATGATTCTTAGAGTGAAATATTGAAATGACGTGGGAAAAGACTTAGACAGGTGTACTCACACCAGCATTGGTTAGAGTGTTTTGAATGTTCTTTCGAGCTCTGGCTATTTCTGACACAAGACTACTCGAGGCGCCCTACAAGGCAAATTGATAAAAAACAAGACATTGAAAGAAGACACCAAAACATAAGACAAGATAATAAAGACTTGAAGACAATGAACTATGTTAGTAGATCAATACATGTATAAACTACTGTACTGTCACAGGCTTCCTGATAAGCTTAGGGATAAACCAAACATTGATTTCTATAAGCCAAATCAATGGAATGCAAGGAGAAAGAGGACATGATTTGTGTATTTAAAGCCAGGACAATGGAATGTAGCACCTTGTTGTGGGAAACACTCACGGAATATTAATTCCCAAAGATGACCTTACCCATGTGTAGTAGCAAGCAGATAAATAAGGTAAAGAAAGTCAATCATGAGGTTAAGTTGTACAAATTTATGCAACATACACACAGAATGAACTAATGTAGTTTCTCCACTTATACCGAACTGTTAATTCAAGACAAATAGCTCTCAGTCTGACTAACATTAAAGGTGATTCAAAATGCTCACATTCACTATCGCTAATTTGCTAGACGACATGTTTGTGAAATGCAGTCTGGTTTTAAAACTTTTAAAAAGCGTCTGCAAACACCTTAAAATGACCCTTTTTCAGTCAGTTCCCTTCGGATTTACTTCGAGAGTTTTCGGGTATTTCCGGTCCCACCTAGACCACGGGATTTTATGACGTCATAAGGAGTAATGGTTAGCACGTAGCCTATGACGAGCGTAGTCACTAGGTGAATAAAACTCAACAGCATTGTGAAAAATACATTGCTGGTGGTTGTAATAGACATCAGTAAACAAAAACTACAGTATACATGTCTTATTAGCCAACATTTACCGATATTTACTCACACTATCTGACTAATTGTCAGTGTCTGTGGGTATAAATGCTAAAATATTATCTCCCCATATTATGGCAAAATAAATCAAAACGGCTAGACTAGATATACATAAACACTTGTAATGTCGTGTGTTTCACCTTTATTGACTTTTATTTATCTGATTTTTTTATTATTTGCCGACAAGAAGAAGCATTATGATACCGTCGTGATGCGTTGACGGCATCCCGCGCCGAGGACGGCATATATTTAGCCCAATAGTATTCGCGTCGCCTTTTGAACGGCGCATTTAACAACAAAGTAAACATATTTCATCTCGAATAAATATACTAGCTATTTGGCTTGTGAACACAAGTTTACGTCTATTATTTTCGGCCAGGGCTGTCTAGGGCGCAATACTCTAGTCCGAGTCTGAGACACATGTAAAACCTCAGAAACTCGCATTCGGATCGGACTGAAAAGAAGTACAAGTAGGTCTCATCGACTTGTTGGGGACTCGAATTATTGTTTATTTTTATCACTGTATAAGCTTACAGGTGATTATTATATATCGGTAGGTGGGTAGTGTTGTCAAGTTTTGTGCAGTAACCGCGGCCGCGGCAGTAAGCTTATACTATATACTAGGATAGTTCCGCGGATCAAAGCTGAAGCAGTGTATGTACGTATGGAATCGGGAGAGCACATTTGTGTCGGGTTGAATTTATCTACGTGTTGATATAATCCATATTTATCAATTAGATATATTGTAAAATTCTTCAAGTCGTACAGAAATAACGTCTATAACTTCAAAACAAACCCTGAGAAATTGGACCGGACGTGGCTAAGTATCTAGTTGCAGGCTTTCTTTCATAACCATGTGCTGGGGTCACGACCTTGATTGCCGACGTCAATATTGTCCAATCATATTTAATATCTTGAACACATCGCGATATTTGATTTGTTGGTTTCCTAAACTGTATACTTCGAATACCATGATTCGTTACAAAATTCTTCTAATGAATATTAAATAGGCTCGTTGTATTACGTGATATCGCAACAAGGGAAACCATACAAGTTTTCTTCCAGACGAGTTGCTAAAGTCATGTAAATGACAACACGAAACTCACGAAATTTCCTCAATTCTTTACAATTTTATTGCTGATAATATGGGTAATCTAATAGCTCGTATATTTATTCGAGATAAATATGTTTACTTTGTTGTTAAATGCGCCGTTCAAAAGGCGACATCAGCGAGTACAGTCCAGTATAGTATTAGTGGGCTAAAATATGCTGTCGACGCCATACATGTCGAAGATATTGTAATGCTTCTCCTCGGCAAATAATAAAAAATTCAGATAAATAAATTGAAACACGCGACCGACATTACAAGTGTTTATGTATATCTAGTTTAGTCGTTTTGATTTATTTTGCCATAATATGGGGAGATAATATTTTAGCAATTATTATACCCACAGACACTGACAATTGGTGAGAAAGTGTGAGTAAATATCGGTAAATGTTGGTTAATAAGACATGTAGAGTGTACTTTTTGTTAACTGATGTCTATTACAACCACTACCAATGTATTTTTTCACAATGCTGTTGAGTTTTATTTACCTAGTGACTACGCTCGTCATAGGCTACGTGCTAACCATTACTCCTTATGACGTCATAAAATCCTGTGGTCTAGGTGGGACCGGAAATACCCGAAAACTCTCGAAGTAAATCCGAAGGGAACTGACTAAAAAAAGGTCATTTTAAGGTGTTTGCAGACGCTTTTTAAAAGTTTTAAAACCAGAATGTATTTCACAAAAATGTCGTCTAGCAAATTAGCGATAGTGAATGTGAGCATTTTGAATCACCTTTAAACTCACATACTAGACTATTGGAGTAATACATGTGTACAGTTTTCACCCATTACTTTTACATTGCAAAGACATATCTTAAAATATCACCAAACAAAATTCTATTGATAGTATGGTACAGTAAGCTTGTGCTTTGTAAATATCCGGGTTCACACACTGATAAAAGTCCTTGTCAAAGTTTCCACAAGATTTCATGTCATTTTCCGTGAGTCTGTATTATCAAATAAGGGTGGTTTGAGAACTCTCCATCAATGAAGTGATATCTTTTTAAGGATAATTTAGTTGTAAAGCAATGGCAATATCATCATTTCATGACTGGTCATTTTCAATTTAAATGTACTCTGATGGATAAATTACATTTTTAAAGACATTCTAGGAGAAGTCTGCATGTCAAGGACTTTCAATGAATGCATGAACCCTGAAATTTATAATTATATTGACTAAACCCCATTTTGCATTCATGTGCTTTACAATGACAAAGTATAACACAATTACATGAATTCAGTATTACTTTTAGTACCTTAGATAGCAAGAGTGTCATTTAAATCACACAGATGGTCAAATGGACCCTTTCACTTCAACTTCGCCCTCTAGTGTTTGTTATGGTATCATATGACTGACATTGCTGGATGAAAGGTCAGTGTTCGCAATCAAAGTTGTGATGCATGCTTTGTTAATGCTAACAGAGTCAGTGAGAGGGCTGTGATAAGTTGTGAGAGAAAGTTACACTTACTCATCATTAACTCACTAGACAATATGTTGTATTTAATTCAAGTACCTAGATTTTATCTGTCAATCTGCTTGGAAGTCACATTCAGCCAAGTCAACTTTCAGTTACAAGTTGTTGTTTTTTTTTGTTTTTTGTTTAAATTGTAGCTGACACTGTTCACTTGGTTACGCTTTTCACAAAGTGTAGAAAACTGAACCGTGTCTCGATACAATTTTGTGGTCTATGTTCTCTGAACTACCAGTACTACGTAATTCTGAGCCTCAAAACAAGATATGTTTTGCTGGTCAGTCGCTCAATATCTTTTGTACAATTTCATGCTAGATTATTATTCTAAAAACTTTAATTTGTGTTTGAACTAGATACTAGATAGATGTACTGAGACATACCTGTACCACGAGCCCAGAATGCTGCTGAGCCAATTTTTCCTGGTAATTTCTTTCTGCATCTGCACAGCGAAACTTTTCAAACCAGATGGTTTCGTGTAGTAATGGATGTGCCATGACTGACTTGGAAAACTGCAAAGAAAAGAAAATGTATAATATTCACGTTTAATATACACGTGAAAATACAATCACTGCAATGAAAAATTTCCCCAGTGTCTATCCGTCATACTATTACTAGTATCTTCCAGATGGATCATCACAGACTATCAGACAGTTACATGTAAATTTTGTATACACAGTCACACCCTTACTTAGTCTAGCCTAGGATAGAGTCTATCATAGTATCATAGTCTATGTTATTAGCGGGCACCACGAATTACTAAGGAATACGTGATTTTCACAATCAAAGTGTTTAAAATGGTTACATGGCGATGAAAACTTCTTAAAAGTCGCCAGCTAGCCTTAGCTTCTAAAAATTGAAATTTTACCAGCCGGTGAACATCCGAACGTACATACAGCATAAGTTCTTCGAAATGACATATATCTGACATTCAAACTGCTTATATCTGTTCTTTGTAATTGTTTACCTTGATAATTACTTGTATGTTATAATTCCACAATGTATAATAGACAGTTACCTGCGTTGAAAGACAGAGAGTAGAAACAACACGACTCAGCTGGAATGGCCGATGAACGAAAAGGGACACATGTGTTGCCGGCAGCCTCGCTTTGAAATTTAAAGCCCCAGAATGCCTAGCGACATTTTCATTATTTTTACGTTTTCCTGCAATGAAGGAGTGAAGTATTCATGTAAAGGCCCAATAATGAGCTCCTGGTTATTATCTGTTTTTGAAAATCGAGTCTGGGAAATTGTCGATGTGAGCAAAGCTCATATGCTGGTGACCTGCAGTGACCCGATGAATTGCCTGCCCTCATAGACTATATCACAGAGAACTTTTGTTTTTATATGCTTACTTCATAGAAAAACCCCAGGACGACTGGTGATGTCCATATATTGATTTAAAAAAAAATGTGTATGCTATATTGCTATCAATGAAATAAATAAGGAAATATGTCAGGTCTGTGGTTATCACCTTTCAAACCTGTATAGTTTGTTTATCGTATGGTAACTTCACTATAATGTGTTGGTAAACAATGACAAGAAATACACAATGAGTGTAAATGTTCTTGGGGTGTACTTATTTCTGTGAATGATGCATTTTGTATTCTTACTGATATATACTTTGAACCACCGCTTGCTAGAACTAAAATCTGATATTTAGGAATGATACATATCGAGGAAACCGCAGTTATGTCGTCCAATTCACGTACTCTGATGTCGTGAATATGGATGGATTTCTTTATGTCGGCGATCACTCTATCTCGGAACAAACAAAAACGAAAAAACGACAATAAACGAAGGAAATTGAAGTAAATAAAGAAATCGAGCCGTATTTAGGGGCGACGTCAAAAGATCGATGTTTACAAAAAAACTTAATTGCTTTAGTTTGGGGGTGGGGGGGTTTTGGCCAAAATAATTTCTCAACCTTCAAAAACGATTTAACGCCATACTTGGCAAATTTAGTACGATTTCAAGGCTGCTTTTACCTAAAACACTGCGTACAGTCGGTCCGATTTATCAGCGGTACGCGGTTCAGCTTTCAAATTTGCTGCAAAATAGGTATTTGGGAACGAGGTGGGTATCCAGAGTGTGCGTACGCACATTTCATCAGTTGGCGTCGTCGAGACACGAAGGGTTCGTACAATTTTCTGGTCCATATATGTTCTCCTCACACAATTTATAAATGCCCTTCGAACGACTTTCAGAAACTAACGAACAAGATTTGGAAGTTAAATATCAAAAAACAACAGGGCAAATCCCGGGCCGGTGTACAGGAAAGCGCGTTAAGCGCAACGAAGTTGTGGCATGCCAAATACAAAAATGACCGACGGTCATTAGCCGAGTTCATGTCCCAGGAGGTCGAGTCGAAACAATCTATTTTGAAATACGTTAAAAAATATGTTTGAAAGTTAACGAAGTCACAGTGGGTACGTGATCAGAGCCGATCGTTCAATCGTAGTGGTAAATTTTAAAGGACCTTCACGATAATTGATTTCAATAGACTATGTGGAGAGGACGTTGCCAAAATCCACCTACGCGAAGGTTCTAAGTTAGGCCATAAGTTATAACGTGAAACTAATACGAATGTAAATCCGGAAATTACCGATGAGATGTCATGTTTGATGTGACCTCTCAACTTGGACTAAATTGTCGTAGATAGCGTGGTATTGCGAATGTTAAATTTATTTCTACACTCGCAACAAGTTGATCATTCAACTGATGTTGATTCAATCCTTCGTGAAAATCAAAAGTTCGATCGCCTGAAATAATTATTCAGCAATAGTTTAGCAATTTCATACAGATTTTAGATGTTTGTAGATGATAGTTGGAATATGCATGTGAAAACCGTGGCCGCCGCGTCAACGTGTTCATCACTGTCGTGGTGCGATGTCACAGTCAAAATCAACGGAAACGTGCGAATATATACGACTCGACAGAAACAACTTGAAGGCTAAAAAGCATGAGAGCTGGTAAATACAATTTCTAGTTGAAACTATGTTTTGCAGAGACTGTTAAATGTTTTACAGTTTGAATTGCAATGTTACTACATATAGTTCTTTACTCCAGTGAAAATGGTTACTTCATCCGATCTAATCTTTGGAATGGCCTTTAATGGGAAGTGGTATACTGCTGTTTGCAAAACATCTTGTCAAGTTTTATGAATCAAATCTATCTGTACAATCAATTTAGTCGAACTAGTTAACAAAGGCGATTCCTACACTTTCCCGACCGGCCCTGTATTTTTCAGTTAAACAAAAATCATCCGATCAAAGTGTTGCTGATGAGCCTACACCCAGTCACGAAATGTCTCCCATTTCAAAAAAGAAAGTGAAACCAGACATACCAGTATTAGTAATCAATGTGACTTGACGTGTAAATTCAGTGTTGTTGTGTTCTGTTGGTTTTCAATAAAAGTATTTTTCTGAGTTAAAATGGTTTTCTATTTTATTTATAATTCAGTGTTATATTGGTACGTTGTTTGAAAGTGGAAGTATACAGTATGAGTCTGAAACGATTTTCAATTTTAGGTCAGTTAAGTTAGATGGGGGGTGGGGGGGTCTGGGACCTAACTTAAGCAATTAAGTTAGATGTATTATATTGAACTTTTGATGTTGCCCCTTACCACATCAGTCTTTGATTAGATTGATACGCACCATACGCACCACACACACACACACACACACACACACACACACATACATACATACATACATACATACATACATACATACATACACACACATACACACATACACACACATACACACATACATACATACACACATACATACATACATACATACATACATACATACATACATACATACATACATACATACATACATACATACATACATACATACATACATACATACATACATACATACATCTAACCGTTACGCTCCACATATTCGACACTCTTTTGATAGCCATGGACAG
>NC_135554.1:15975591-16185591 GCF_964340395.1 Glandiceps talaboti
GCTATGACGTCACCGACTCCAAATGACATTGGTTAATGAGTATCATTTTTTCTTTTTCAATTTCCACTCATTTCACTCTCACTCTCTGTTTCTCTGTGTGTTTTTCTATGTCTCTCTCTCTCTGCCTCTCTGGTTGCTTGGAGTTCCTGTCTGTCTTTCTGTCCCTGTCCTTATTACACACACAAAGCGCTGTCTGTCTGTCTGTCTGTCTGTCTGTCTGTCTGTCTGTCTGTCTGTCTGTCTGCCTGCCTGCCCCCCCCTCTCTCTCTCTCTCTTCTCTCTCTCTCTCTCTCTCTCTCTCTCTCTCTCTCTCTCTCTCTCTCTCTCTCTCTCTCTCTCTCTCTCTCTCTCTCTCTCTCTCTCTCTCTCTCTCTCTCTCTAAAGTTTGCTGAGTGTGTATTGTTCTAAGATGATCATACAAGTTCATACAGGGAACAGTTTGTTGAGGATATTATGCGTTAACCAAAATTCAAATGTCGCAAGTATCGTTGAAACAATACGAATCTATACTTTACATTTCACATTATTGTGCATGACCTAAAATACCACATTGTCAAACGATCTCTATTCTATTCAGTTACATTGTCATTTGTGATTGGGAGTGGTTCATGTGCAATGGATTTATATTAATACTAATAATGAAGTCTTACGTAAAGAGCGCGTGACAAAAATGCAGCAACAATGTTGACGAATGAAAGCTTTATATAATCACTAAGAGTTATAAATAGCAGTCTGGTGACAAGGTGCCTTGTAAAGTACATGTAATACAAGACATGGGGCTAGTCTTTTTTACGTTGTCGCGGGCTTTCTATCCTTTTTTAAGTTTAGAATACTATTTTACAGAGTTTACATGGGTTTCTCATTTTCTAGCATCAAGTCAAATGGCGATAGAATGGAGGCAACATCTCATTTTGTTTATAGTACTGTGCTGCGATATGGCTGTTTATAGTACTGTGCTGCGATATGGCTGTTTATAGTACTGTGCTGCGATATGGCTGTTTTGTAGTACTGTGCTGCGATATGGCTGTTTATAATACTGTGCTGCGATATGGCTGTTTTGTAGTACTGTGCTGCGATATGGCTGTTTATAGTACTGTGCTGCGATATGGCTGTTTATAATACTGTGCTGCGATATGGCTGTTTATAGTACTGTGCTGCGATATGGCTGTTTATAGTACTGTGCTGCGCTATGGCTGTTTATAGTACTGTGCTGCGATATGGCTGTTTATAATACTGTGCTGCGATATGGCTGTTTTGTAGTACTGTGCTGCGATATGGCTGTTTATAGTACTGTGCTGCGATATGGCTGTTTATAGTACTGTGCTGCGATATGGCTGTTTATAGTACTGTGCTGCGATATGGCTGTTTTGTAGTACTGTGCTGCGATATGGCTGTTTATAATACTGTGCTGCGATATGGCTGTTTTGTAGTACTGTGCTGCGCTATGGCTGTTTATAATACTGTGCTGCGATATGGCTGTTTATAATACTGTGCTGCGATATGGCTGTTTATAATACTGTGCTGCGATATGGCTGTTTATGTGCTGCGCTATGGCTGTCTATAGTACTGTGCTGCGATATGGCTGTTTTGTAGTACTGTGCTGCGATATGGCTGTTTTGTAGTACTGTGCTGCGATATGGCTGTTTTGTAGTACTGTGCTGCGATATGGCTGTTTTGTAGTACTGTGCTGCGATATGGCTGTTTATAGTACTGTGCTGCGATATGGCTGTTTATAGTACTGTGCTGCGATATGGCTGTTTTGTAGTACTGTGCTGCGATATGGCTGTTTTGTAGTACTGTGCTGCGCTATGGCTGTTTTGTAGTACTGTGCTGCGATATGGCTGTTTATAGTACTGTGCTGCGATATGGCTGTTTTGTAGTACTGTGCTGCGATATGGCTGTTTATAGTACTGTGCTGCGATATGGCTGTTTTGTAGTACTGTGCTGCGATATGGCTGTTTATAGTACTGTGCTGCGATATGGCTGTTTATAATACTGTGCTGCGATATGGCTGTTTATAGTACTGTGCTGCGCTATGGCTGTTTATAGTACTGTGCTGCGATATGGCTGTTTATAGTACTGTGCTGCGATATGGCTGTTTATAATACTGTGCTGCGATATGGCTGTTTATAATACTGTGCTGCGATATGGCTGTTTATAGTACTGTGCTGCGATATGGCTGTTTATAGTACTGTGCTGCGATATGGCTGTTTATAGTACTGTGCTGCGATATGGCTGTTTATAGTACTGTGCTGCGATATGGCTGTTTATGGTACTGTGCTGCGATATGGCTGTTTTGTAGTACTGTGCTGCGATATGGCTGTTTTGTAGTACTGTGCTGCGATATGGCTGTTTATAGTACTGTGCTGCGATATGGCTGTTTTGTAGTACTGTGCTGCGATATGGCTGTTTTGTAGTACTGTGCTGCGATATGGCTGTTTATAGTACTGTGCTGCGATATGGCTGTTTTGTAGTACTGTGCTGCGATATGGCTGTTTATAGTACTGTGCTGCGATATGGCTGTTTATAATACTGTGCTGCGATATGGCTGTTTATAGTACTGTGCTGCGCTATGGCTGTTTATAGTACTGTGCTGCGATATGGCTGTTTATAGTACTGTGCTGCGATATGACTGTTTAATTCCATATAAGGCACCTACAACTAAGGTGATGTTATGGATAAGATTCACTTTGCTAGCCTTGTCATTTCTACTAGCAATCATCATGGAAATGTGGTCTTTTTATTCTAAATTTACCTTCATATAGTTAATTAACATTTTTGACATTGTGGAGCATAACTTAGTGTTTTGCCCTACTATTTTACATTGGCATTTGATAACTTTACCTTTCTGAAATAGAAAAGAAATACTAGCCCATCGAGGACAACGTGTATTGGGGTGTTTAAACAGGTGTTGAGATAAATCTTGGGTTTTACTGAACTGTAGCAGTGCGGGGTTAAAGTTTAATAAATCATCGATTTGATTGAATATTCGCATTTCAAAGTGAGTGACCAGATAGGTCACTACAGTTCATCGACTTCATGAATGAAGTCACTGAAGAGTGGATGGAGAAGTCGGCATCAAATTTAAAGTCCATTGTGCGATGAAATGACCCAATGACCCATGGTCACCCTCAGATAATGGTAACGCCTATCCCATATAAAACTCAGCAACTATTTCCATGAGAATACTTACACGTAGAGTTTCAATGTATAATTGCCGACGGGCTCCAAATCTTCGTGACATTCCATCACGTACTGGGTATTGTCTACATGAAAGACTGTATAACATGTTTTTTGCCTTACAAAACTAACACGATATGGCTATAAACGACATATAATCATTCTTTACTTCACCCTGTCTGTCAAGACTGATCCTGCATCACCTGCTGACATGGGGTCGTCTACAATACTTTGTACCATCATCCATTATCGAGCTAGGTAGAATTAAGGCACACAATGAGACCTGTGCTTATTTATGATCTGCTTAGACTGTCTGTGGTTTAAGTTCTTACGTGCAAGTATTGCCTGGGTCACTGAACCATGGCAGTTAACAATCCTCTTTGAAAATCGCATGTAATCCGTTGTCTCCATTAAAATCAGAAATTTCATATGCGACGTTTGATAATATAAAACATCGTTATGTTTCAATTAACACAGTTTGATATTGTGAGTTATCAGCGCCCCCATAATCGCCACAATCACCTTCACTTGCACAATATGTCAAATAGATTTTTCATCGGGTAAATATTTGAAAACAAACTTTAAAGCTATTGCGACAGGCAGCAAAGTAGAATTAAAGATAACGAGATTACCCTATCCATTCTACACACTTTCTTGTATAATGTCAATCTACATACATAGATAACTTTTGATATCACCTTCCTTGTTACGTCACACTTATGATTTGGGTGGAATTTCACAAAGGAAATAATGTTGACTTAAATACACGGAATAGATAAAGTACTTTTTAATTACTGGATAAACCAAACTCTGGAATCATAGTAGAGGTTGTCGGTGGCCGAGTGGATAAACCACTTGCCTCTTACCACTGCGGTCGTGGTTCGAACCCACTCTGGGTTTGATTAGATTTTAATTGCTGTAAGTAAGAAGAGTGTCGTTTACTTTGACTCTACTGAACAACGCAGGTTTTTCCCCAGGTACTCCAATTTCCTCCTGCTCTAACACTAAAACCACCTTCTGTTATTGTATTATATAAATAAAGCAAACATACATATTACTCTGTCATCTTTGCGATTTCGCTTTCACTTCTTGTTTTTATGTCGGTCATTGAAAACCAAAGTAAACGAGGCGTTTCAAGAATACTAAACATATTTTCCAATTTAATCTTTAACTAATTCTCATTCAACAATTTTATTGATATTTGCTTAAATGACGAGACCTTGAAGCAATTTAACGCGACATTTGAAATTTATATGGGAAATTACTTTGAAATTAAACTACTGAAAATATTACCACTACAGTACAATTTTGATGGAATGTAATTTGATTTGATGAATATCGTGAACTATTCAGAATATATTGAATAGAATAAGAAGTAGGACACATTTTCTCACTGTAGTTAAATGGTTTATATAGGTCCTATAAGACTGACCGAGGTGCGTGTATTTGAATGCATTTCACACTTAAGCTACCCAGTTTGTATATCGATCTACATTTTAAACAAACGACTGTACTTTGTTGAGAATGAAAACAATATTTGTATTTTGTGGTCTTCGAGATTACTGCAAACAAAGAGGTAACCATGGCATTTGGACGAACTCGAGAAAAATTGTAAGAGATGAACATTATGATAACTCTACAAATTCATCATACAGGGGCTTCGGATCCTCTCCCAGATACCCTACAAGTGAAATCCCATCAGATAATCGTATAAGTGATTATCCTCATCAATTAACATCCGTTATAAGGGAATCTCTCCACCAACAGATACCCATTACAAGTTCTTCGCTTTCTCCATGGCCCTCTAGATATGTGACACCACTATAGCGCCATTGATGAAGTACTATCAGCAACAGTATGCATGGTCTCTGTTATTAGAAACCTAGCGTTACTTTAGGCCAGCTATCAAGTAACTTATTTATAGGAAAGTGAACAAATATACCGTAATCATGAGTACATGGTTACCCACAATGATAGGATGTTAAGTAATTAAGTAGTAGGCCAGTGGGTAAGTAAGAAACTAGCTAACTTTGTAACTGACAGACTAAGTAAGTAAACGTCGGAGTCAGTGAGGGATTACAGTATTATATTCACTAAGTAACTGACTGCCTGAGAGAGAGAGAGAGAGAGAGAGAGAGAGAGAGAGAGAGAGAGAGAGAGAGAGAGAGAGAGAGAGAGAGAGAGAGAGAGAGAGAGAGAGAGAGAGAGAGAGAGAGAGAGAGAGAGAGAGAGAGAGAGAGAGAGAGAGAGAGAGAGAGAGAGAGAGAGAGAGACTTTGAACATTTAACTAAACAATTCACGTACTTTACTATGTTTGTATTTTCCTCTCATAGGACAAGGTAGTAATGTATGTCAGTCACCGACTACCTTTCAAGAACAAACCGGTACTATCACCTCTCCATCTTTTCCAAACCCACACCCACACAACCTCAACTGTCTGTACTACATCGATGTCAGCGATGCACCCTACATAAACATTGTATTTAACACTGTCGACTTAGAGTATAAGATAGACCACTTACGAATTGGTGCTGGGTTAGTTGTCGGTGTAAATGAATTCCAAAGAGCTGACTATCAACTTGGGGAAGGATTCACGGGTAGGAACATGACACTCGATCCTGTTACTATCGTGGGTAGCCAGGTATGGATTGAGTTTACAACTGATCATGACATTGCAAATTCTGGATTCTCTTTGCACTACACTGCAGCAGGTAAGTAGAACTTTCAGACTTTGAGAGACGTTGTTCCTTCCTCTTGGCTATCATCTTAACAATTTAGGGAAGATGACTTTTTTTGGAGGTGTAAACTGTCAAACATTGCACACTTTTCAAATTGTTTTATGCACTTACAACTGTCCACCCTTTTCATCAGCAACATTGCATTCATTTTTATATCAAAGGGTATTTTAATAATTAGCAGCTAACACATAGCTGGAGTTCCCCAAAGGAAATCAAGCCATGTCTGTCATGTAGCTTTTTAAAAAATAAAAAGAGAATCCAATTTCTTTTTCCGAAAAAAGGTACTCCGATACACAAACGAAGAAACATCAGTGCTCAAGATACTATATCTTAAGTTTGACTATTCTATTGGTATCACATAGAGTTTTGCTTTGTAATTATTGAACTTTATCGCTCTATTCAGATCAGCATACTTTACTTGAACGGTTAACTGGTAGGAATACTAGCGTTGTTGGTATTTCTAGTTCTACGTCCTAGTCTAGTAAAATGAGACTTGTATATAAAAAACGTTTTTAATTAAGTCCCTATGATCGTGTTAAATATGTTCATGTTAGAACTAAATCAATTATAAAATGTTATGTTCTGTAAAGTTTGAAAATATTCCCTAGGGCCGGTAATATGTTGAGTTTTTGTTGCGAGATTATCATTAAAATGGCCCGTGTAATGTTTTAATACGACCGTCTGTGTGTGTGTGTGTGTGTGTGTGTGTGTGTGTGTGTGAGTGAGTGAGTGAGTGAGTGAGTGAGTGAGTGAGTGAGTGAGTGAGTGAGTTGGTGGGTGAGTCAGTCAGTCAGTCAGTCGATAAGGAACGAATTCAGTAAGTCCGTGTATGTATGTATGTATGTATGTATGTATGTATGTATGTATGTATGTATGTATGTATGTATGTATGTATGTATGTACGTACGTACGTACGTACGTACGTACGTACGTATGTATGTATGTATGTATGTATGTATGCATGCATGCATGCATGCATGTGTGTGTGTGTGTGTGTGTGTGTGTATGTGTGTGTGTGTGTGTGTGTGCGTGCGTGCGCGTCTGCCTATGTGTGTCTGTGGCTGTATTATTTCTTTCTTTTTTATATCTAAAACAACACATTCCAGAGACTGTTTAATCACGTCTCAATTACAGTTGGATGGATGTTCAGGTTGTGTGACAGGATTTACAGGCCATCATCTTTCATAATCCTGTATTAATTTTTTTCAGCACTTTGTCCTACTGACTATGAAAATGGACCAAATGGAAATTGCTACAAGTATGTTGCTGAAACGAAGTCATGGTTTGATGCCAGGAAAGATTGCCATTCAACTCCCTATAGTGATCTTGTCATTATACACGGGTTAACAGCAACGGAAAATAATGTCGAAATAGCCTACATATTATCTAAGAGTGGTGGAATTGACACATGGATAGGTGAGATATCGGTTTTACTTTTACCTACCTAGTAATTACAACAACTGATTAGATTTAGACCGTTTCACCAGAAGGATCGTCGGGTGTAATAGTGTGGTTTAATAGTAATCGTTGGCTATACATTCTACTTTATGTACATAACTTATGTGTGTTCATTGATGGCTGTGTGTACACAAAAAAAATCACAAATCACACATAGGTGTTAGTGACACAGAATTCAAAAGCAGGTTTAACAACCACAAGTCCTCATTTAAACTTGATCACAAGAAGAAAGACACTGCACTCAGTAAATACATTTGGCACCTAAAAGACAGCAAAACTAATTACGACATACACTGGTCAGTTCTCAAGCAGGCTTCCTCATACTCAAATGTTACCAAACGATGTCAACTATGTCTCTGGGAAAAATATTTTATTATAACTGCCGACAAATCAACGACCTTGAACAGCAGAACTGAATTAATCAGTAAATGCCGACACGCTAACAAGTTCTTACTTATTAATAATACGTAACCTTTGTTTTCAATTCAATTCAAAAAAATCCCCGACAATACAACAAAACATATACTACTATTTACTAGTACACGACATTCAAGTCTGCAATGAATACTTACAACAGATGTGATGGTGGAGTTTGTATTTTAGCAACTCCGCTTGTGTACGGTCCTTTTCAAAATCTCTTGAACGGAAGTCCTCAATTTTGATGATAATTTACAATATAGAATCAAGGCTATTCGGACATCAAATATGATTTTCTCACTACTACTGCAAACTTTATCATGTATGTACCTTCAAACCAATCGTTGATCTGACACCAACATGTAGGTCATATTAAATATGCAATCAGCCGACTTTTCTGTAATACGGTAATGATGAAACCTTCAAGTAGCGGTCGTCTATTTCAATATGGAAAAAGCCTATATGAAGACTTTCGATCGTCAACAAATAGTTACAGAATTGAAAGTCTGTGAATGTGACAAAACAACTTGTCAGGAGTGTGTTGGTAGTTTTTCAAGAGTAGCGGAGAAAATGTCATGTCACTACAGGAAAGAGTGTGTGGACAACATTTTGTGAAATTGGTGAATTCATAGACCATTGATGGATGGTCTATGTTAAAGCATAATTATTAAAAATAGAATTTGACTTTTAATGCAAAATTCAAAATTAGTCCATGAGCTTACACTCGAATTTTGTGTGACAACATGACTAACTTTCACAGACATAAGATAAGAGAGTCGCGTGTACCTTGTAGGGGACCCGGTGTTGATTTTTGTATCAGTGTTTGTCAGTTTGGTCGTGATAAGAAGTCGACTTTTTTTCGGCACCCTCATATATATACACATATAATTATACATATATATTAACGAGTCATTTGATCATATAAAATTACGTAATTGTTCAGTTGAGGCTATATCAACATCTACACAGAGTTAATTTCTCTCCACTACAAGGCAATATTGACAACCATACCATACAATTAGTGTTTATGTACGTTTTGTTAAACTTATACAGTAGTTTGGATACATAAACTTTGCTTTTGAAGGCAAGATGGCGGCATGTTCCTTGTCGCAATAAATCATCACTTAACGACGAAATATTCACAACTTGTCTCACCGAGATATTTGCTACAGTATTGTAAAATTATAATACTCTTTTTGGATTCAAAAACCTACGTAAATTTATTATCTAGATTTTTCTAATTTTGTGAAATCTTTTTTTTTACCCCATCACTGTATATGCTATAGTTGTCTGAAGTTAGCAGGACATGATACTGGACATTCAGTGCACATTCAATCATTTCAGTGCCTTGTCCCGACGCTAATGACCATTCACATTTATAACATTACCTCATTATGTTTCCTATGTAACAAGTCCAGAGAAAAATGTTACATATATCTTGATTATGCCAAATGATACCAATCAAGTATGTTTCAAATTTTGCAGGCCTCTCCGATCTTTCCAGAGAGCAAGTATGGCAATGGATTAACTGCGACATGGCCACAACAAACCAAAATTGGGCGTCAGGTGAACCAGTCAATGTGGAAGACTGTGGTAGTTTGTCAGTGACGGGTTTATACAGAGCTACACATTGCCAGAATACATTAGCATATATATGTGAAATAAACTCTGAACGTAAGTAGGTCTAATTTGTCTAGTTTTGGCTTGGTCTGGGTTAATACAAACTATACAGGTGGTCGATGCAGAGGAATACATCGTGCTCTAATTACCATGTATCATTTTAATTGGAATTTACAATACGATGGACCCAGATAGACAAATTCTGTTATATATGACTGTCGTTTAACATCAACTGATGTAAAGTAAATTGTTAGACTTCTAGCATGCAATCTAAGACAAGGACGCAAATGTAGTCACGTCTACGTTGAACATGGCTGCTACTAGCTATTCCCAACTCTGTCAAAATGATCTATCAGCCTGAACATTGTACTTTTATCAGTAGAAGTCTTTCTGGGTATTTTAAAGTATGTATCGTATCCAAAACCTTTTCCGTTAGATCTCACGCATTGCAGTGACCTTTCGGATGACACCAGTATAGCTTCAAATGTCTAAACTAAATGATGCATTTCTTTCAGTTCCAAGTTTAACAGAAGCCAACGTGCCATCCGTGCAGGGTTCCGCCCAATCGTTTGAAAGTATACGTGTCACGTGGGATACGCCTTCCTATTTATGCGAGGTCGCAGGTTACGAAGTTATGTATCACAGGGACGACTGGATAGGGGGAACTAAATACAAACAGGTAGACAATGCATTAGCCAGTGACTACACACTACAAGGACTCCAAGGCGGAACAACTTACAGAGTTTATGTTGCTAGCAAAACAGTGTCTGGCGATCTCCTGACGTTTACGGCTACTTCTTCACCTGTTACAACACCCAGTGGTATGTATTTGACGTTATTTATTTTCTACGATCCTCATACTTGAACCAAAGCTGAATTTGTTTTTAAAGCTTCATTAGCTGCAACTGAGACATTTATTTCATCAAGTAACCAAATATCTATTCAATAAAAAATTGTCAGCTACTTATAAAAATGCATTGTATTTAGTCAAGTAGTGGTCAATATTATCAACACGAAGCTGTTGTCATGTTAAAACTGCATAGGTTTGTAACTGTAATATCGTTTTTCAGATAACCACAATATATTCACTCAAAAGCGTTAAAATACCAATACTGAGACATTGTACATGTTAATCAGTGATCGATCTTACCCATTAGTATATCAATAACAGTTTTAAACAAAATCGCCGTTGAGGGCGCTCATTTTTAGTGCCAACCCCAGAAACCAATTTGATTTGATTTATCATGTATACAAATGTAAAACATACGTCCACCCATAGGTAATTCAATACTGTTCAGGGTGTACGATATTACGAGTAAGTTATTGTATGTATCAAAACATTTTCAAAAATTATGTTCAGTTACCGCTAGTGCAACTTTAAAGTACGTGCGTTTTATTGATTCTTCGCTCATTTATTTTTGAGTTAGCCGAAATTCTGAAACATTCATAATAAAATATGTTTCTTCATGACCATGTGTAACTACTACCACAATATAGGCCCCACTCTGTACTGCATGGTGTTAGTGGAAAGAATGAATTTTAATAACAAGACTTCAAAACGTACTATGTGGAGCCTAAAAGGTGAACAGAATCTTTATCAAAGAAACGTTGCCTAAATGAAAATTTTATGGTTGTCATAATCACGTGTAACGTTTGCATTTCAGTGGTTAAACCGTCCCAATCAAATACACAGCCAACCTCACCATGCGGGGGTACCATATCAGTTAAACGTGGAGCCACCGTTGACGTGATGTCACCAAACTATCCAGAAGAATATGGTAGCAATATTGTAAGTAATATTTTAAAGAAGTCCTAGCGAAAATATAACTTTAACTGATACAGGAACTATGTAAGTAAAAAATTACACATGTTTTTGTATAAAACACATCAGCTTTTGCCAATATACGTGGTCCACAAAAGCCCATATAATGGAAGTGTCCTTTGAATGGAATTAATAACTATACGACAGTTTAAATATTAGCAAATGAAAAGGCATGGTGCTTGATGATTTCTTATGTTGTGTTTTATGTAATTATAATAAATGATGCCGAGGTGTGACTTAGTGTCCTCTTCTGTAACTTTAGTATTTATGTTTTCAACTTGTGGACACTTACCACGTGTCAACTGTCAAACTACATAAATAATCTGCTCTCAGTCCGAAAAGATGACATTATCATTCAAATGTTGTTTTATGATAGATGTCGTGTTGTTGGTCAAAATATGACTCATATCATTTGAATATCGTTTATTTTCTAGTACTGTGAGTGGATTATTTCAGCAGAAGAAAACGAACGAGTTGTGGTCTACTTGCAAGACCTCAACACCGAAAACGATTGGGACTGGTTGGACATCGGTGTAGGGTCAGTAGTAGACGAAGGTCTACGAGTCTTTCACATGTCAGGTTTGGATCCAGAAATAGATTACTGGTATACGTTGTCAAACAACATCTGGGTCACATTTAGGAGTAGTCTGGATACCACTACAGGACGAGGTTTCTTCATGTGGGTGTCGGCTGTTTCAGAAGGTAATTGAAATGAGTGTATTATTTTCTTCGTTCCATTACTAGTTATCATTTCTTCTGTACATAGAATTCACGTACATGTTCTTCTCTAGCCTGGATACACGCAAAAGTACTCAAGATCCAAGATTACCTTCACTTCTTCAGACAAGAAGTCAACCAAAGTACCAAGTATTTAGTATCCTAGGTGATTGTAATCCATACGATGGTATTGCATAGTAATTAGAATGTTATTTTCTTGCCAATCACAAGTTGGAATGTATTGTTATTTTTCAGTTTTAAAAGGCCATTACTTGTATTAATCTGATAACTACCAATGTTTGCACTACCTTGATCACATGGTGATTAGAATCACACAACAGAGGAACCACTATCACCCACTTGTGTAATCTATCACATTGAAGAACAACAGCTTTAGTTTGCGCCTATCTTAGCTCAGACCACTATTTTTAGTGGTCTGAGATCTTAGTAGACCGAAGGCTCGGTATGGTTATTGCTCATACTAGAGTTTCCACTTTAAAGATTTTGATTGCTGTCAGACGTGTGAATAGAAATAGAGAAGTCAGTGTGCGTAATTATTGTTCATAATATTTAATATGGTATCGAATTGAACTCTTACTCCAAACACAAACTTGGAAATTGCACCTGGAATTTTTGACTGCACATGTCAACAGATTGACCCACTATTCAATACACATAACCTTACGAGACTAATAAGGAATCATAGGTGCCTAGAAGTTTGTATCGCCCTCCCTCCCTCTCCACTTAATTTAGGCTGACGTGTGCATAAGATCACGTGTGTCGAATAGAGGGTCAACCTGTTGACATAGACTAAGTTAGTCTTGCTGCTAGACGTTCGGGCTTTCTTTCGATGCTATAACTATAAGCGAACGAAGTTCGCGTGTGAGGGCCCTCGGATGTTCCATCCTCGATAGCGTTGTTCGGCTGTGTGTCGTATTTTATCCGAAGAACATCCGAGGGCTAGCTGATAGACTAAGACTAAGTGTGCAGTTGAAAATTTCAGGTACAATTTTCAAGTTTGTGTTTGGAACAAAAGTTCAATTTGATACTATGGTTTACATACACAAATGAATTTCCATTTGAAAAAAAAGGATAATTAAAATAGCAAAATTTGACATTATAGTTTGACACCTGTAAAATGTTATCTCAATGTCCGATCGCTCTATTTCCTTGTTAGTTATGTACTCGTCACATATTACTTAGTATTTGCTATGATCATGATTATGCTTAGACCAAAGAAAACATTCCATTTATGGGCAAATTAATTAGTGATGTGTAAAACATAGTTTTTCCAACCACTTAATGTTTTTTGAGAGTTACCGTCTGTTGTGTTTTTTAAAGATATTGATCTTGTATCTTTCCTTCCACACAGCTGATCTTGTAGCGAGGAAACCAATCGTTACGGAGCCCACTCGGATAAACTACATCTATAATGAGGTTGTTGTACGCGATGGTGAATCAGTGACAGTATCCTCCGCTAACTATCCCCAACACTACGACATCGACACACAAGTGTATTGGAGTGTGCGCTCAGTTAACGGTAAACCTTTAAAAGTGTACTTTGTCGCTATGCAGACCGAGGACAGTTATGATTGGCTGAGCATTGGCAATGGAAATAGTTACAACGACGTTACATCAACCCTTGTCCGCGTCTCTGGTGACCCGTCATCTCTCCCAACCCCAGTCATGTCTAGTGGCCACGAGCTTTGGATTTCATTTTACTCAGACCATACCAACACTGACACAGGCTTTAACCTTTTAATTGACGAAGTTGAATTCAGTGAATGGAGTAAGTATTCCAGACAAACTGCTACGAGTTGATACATTTTACCATCATCACATCAGAAATCAACATCTCGTTGCCATACGACCATCATAATGTTTCTCTCCTATATAAGCACACAGTTGTACTAATACTTAAATATCATAGTCATTAAATAACAATACAAGTAAGACGTGTGTTCGTGTGTGGTCTAACCAATCTCATGGAATAAAGTTCTTTGCGTCACATTAAGTCAAATTAATTTTCGACTCAATCGCAAATTAAATTTGCTTCGAGCAACATTTTTCATGCAACGCAAGGAAACATTTTATTGAATCTTTATACACATTCCATGAATAAGTAAAGGCAAGGATAGAATTGTCATAACATTTTAACGTTTGCACACTCGAAATTTTGTCTCTTTAAATCTTCCATAGTTACTGATTCAGATGCAATATTTTCCAATCAATTCTATTGACGAAATGATATTGATTCCTGATATGACTTTGAAGAAGGAGACAGTGAATGTATTGATGTCTTTAATATTATAAGTAAATTCTAAAATTTTATTTTTAAACTTTTGAATTTTATTTTATTTTTGCTGGAGATACTTTTTACTGGAAATAATGTGTTCAGTTATGATTCAAAACGGTAGTTATGAAGTCTGATAACATTACTGTTACACTATCATTGGAGATTCCTACCGGGATGACTGAATATAACTTCAAAAAAAATTATAAATGTTATTAGAACATGCTCTACAAAGTGATCACGAGACAAAACTACAGCAAAATTTTAATCACATGCACAGTAAAAGAAACATTAACTACTATGAATTTGCTCCCCCTTATCTACTGTGCTTTTTCTTTTTAACGTTTGGTTCATCCATCTTGTCTTCTTCAGCTTGTGGAGGAAACTTGTTTGTGAGTGAATCTGCCCCTGCCACAGTTGCATCTCCAAACTACCCCAGCAACTACAATAATGATGAAATCTGTCGATGGAAAATCTTGGCATCCGCATCTGGAATTAGAGTTACTATAGATGCGTTTAACTCCGAGGAAATTCACGATACGTTGGATATTGGGACCGGACTTATTATAGAAGAAGAATCTACATTAGTGGCGCAGTATTCTGGCTCACTTACCCAGGGGACATATGTAATCGAATCATCACAACTGTGGGTAGTCTGGAGAACGGATGATACAGTGACAGATACTGGGTTTTCTATAACCCTTTCCATAGGTGAGGCTTTCTTTTATATAATGTTATATATATTCATGTACAGTAATTCAGTACACAAAACGTTAATGTTACGTAGATTGTAATCGTATAGTTATAGAAAGTAGAATATGTCCAGCTGTGGGGTGCAAGCACCAGGTGTTGTTTGAACCAACACTCTCTTTCTCAAAAAAAAAAAAGATTTTTTCATCGGCACATTTTAGTGTGGTAGTATCCTTTGTAAAGAGGATGATACCTTGAAGAAATGTAATTTTGTTCTATAATTTGCAAAATGGTGAGCCTTTTACACGTACTCGTTATTTTCTCATAATCTTTCATTTTGTGTTTACGTCAGAATTTTGAGCTATGTGGGTTATGCACATCTTGCACGTTTTAGGCACCATAACAATTGATATTAATTTCACACTGACCACTCTAGAATCGTCACTGGCACACCTTGAAGTGTCATAAGAAATAAAACGAGTAAGCCCCAAGTAGCAAGGCAAGCTTGAGATTTGTATGTACAATAAGAGCATATCTGGTCACTTGGCTCTGGGATACAATCAACACTGGAAAATGTATTTTTAAAGTATACGTGAATCGTTTATAGAATTATACACATGGCTGTGTATTAAAGGTACATGTAAATTGGAGTGGCAGTGACAAACGCAAATGCACTTAATATTTTTGATGTGTTGCACTATATCTAAACCGCAGCTTCTGATTGCACTCGTCAACCATGCCAAAACGGTGGCACCTGTATTGAATTGATGAATTATAACACTTATGTCTGCCAATGTCCATCTGGTTACTTTGGCAACGATTGCGAGATAGGTAAGAATGGTAAACACGTAATATCCACGCAATGCATGCATAATGTTAAGCGTTAATTTCTGCGGCTGTGGGGTTAAACGCTTCTGACAGAGCAGTGCAATACCTTTGTCGTTAATTTGACAAAAGATCACAAACTAGCAGACAGTCGCACTCGAACATCCATTTTAGAAAATGCATGAAGCCGGGAAAAATCTCCGCAAAAGACAGACACATACAACTGACGACATCACACCGTGGACAAACGGAACCTGTTACAGACAAGGAAATGAATGGGAATAACATCTTTGCACCGGAGGTTGGAGCAGCAGAGGCTTGTTTACATTTCATATGGTTTGAAAAGAACAGTTTTATGGCCTCTTTATGTGTGCATGAAATACATGGGGAACTGGAAATTTGTTTGTGAATTTGAATTATTATGTAAAGGGACTATACAGCTGTTCTTATCAAATGATGTAATCTAAAATAAGTCTCTGTACTTCCAACATGCTGTGTCAAGTGTTATTAATCCAATTCAGTTGTTTACTTTCCCTGTTGTAACAGGTTCCGTTCGTCACGGGTCTGATGTCAACAGTTGTAAGCTTCGAATCTGACTCACCTTTCTGATTGCACTCGAGGGATGAATGACAATCTCTGGTCACATACTGTATTTTAAATGGCGTTAAGTCATGCCACATGTTCACCTAAAGCAAACACTCTAACACAGATAGCAAGTGTCATACATCATGATTTGTGGCGTTTGGAAAGACATGTAAACTGTTGAATGTATGGTTGATGAATGAGAGATAAATTTGAAAAGGAAACATTTCAAAGACTTCATGATTGTCATCCTTGTTGGTCCTTCCAAAATACAAAGAAAAGTATGCTAGATATGTCTTGTAATTGTAAATGGCAAATAAAAATGGGTCTACAAATTGAAACTCTTAGTTATCACTGCATTCGCTTTGCAATCGACTTTAATGTTGAATATGTTTTCCTCGCCTTTTCACTAGCATACCATGCTTGCGCTAACCAACCATGTTTAAATGGTGCTACCTGTACGTTTTTGGAAGCAAATCCAAGTGTTTATTTCTGTGTGTGTGTGTCTGTCGGGTTTTGAGGGTACGGAGTGTCAAATAGGTGAGTTGAAGGTGACTACCAAATGCAGTCAATGGCCTCAATAAATACAAAAAAAATAGTTGCACTGGTGTCCTTCAAATATGTTCAATACATATATGATGATTTGGTTTTGATCAATTCATATTGTATTGTCTCGGACAAAAATATAAAGTTGATGCAGTGTTCGCGTATGAAGATATCAATAACTTTATCTTCACCAAACTATATCGCTTGATTTTTTCTATGGAATATCCACAGCATCGTCGTAAAGCACAGCCTCTTTTACGGCACCGTCCAAAACGCACCGTCACTAGGCAGTCTCGCACGCAGAAGAAATAACAGCTCTGGTGTGCGAGAATGATTTCATGGTTTGATAAGAACAGTTTTATGGTCTCTTTATGTGTGCATGAAATACCAGCTGTTCTTATCAAATGATGAAGTGTAATGTAAGTTTCTGTACTTCCAACATGCTGTGGCAAGTGTTATTAATCCAATTTAGTTGTTTACTTTCCCTGTTGTAACAGGTTCCGTTCGTCATTGGTCCGATATGGGCAGTTGTATGCTTCGCATCCGCCTCGCCTTTCCTAAGATTGAGAACGAATGATAATCTCTGGTCACATATTATACTTCAAATGGCGTTAACTCATGTCGCATGTCCTGCCTGCCTAAACTGTTGACAGATACTTAACGCTTAGCATGGAAGCAACTTTATATACATGTATCATTAATTGATCCATAGACCCTACACTGGTTTAGGGTCTATGATTGATCATAGAATGAAGACTTTTCATGTGAACACCTATGCGCTGCTTGATAACACTTCTTCTTATGCTATTTACAGGTTTACCATGCAGTAGCCATCCATGTAAGAATGAAGGCACCTGTAGAGATATTGATGCAGCTAACTACGTATGCGACTGCAAATCAGGATATTCCGGTGTCAATTGTGCAACAGGTATATAAACATCATATTTACGTTTACTACATACATGTACGTTTTTATTTATTTGACAGCTATAGTAACTGTTATGCATCGTTCATTTGTATTAGGAGAGTTGGCAGAGTAGGTTATCAATTAGGCCTATATTGCAGGTAATTTATCATAACACATAATTTATGCTCTTCTACAATTATAACGAATTGTCTCATTACTCGTTTCTTTGAATGTGTGTACTGTACACATCAAATGCACCAAATAACTGTACTGACATGCCCTGCTGAAACAAACAGGGTGCGACTGAGGGTATACATTGCAAGAGAAAACAGGTGCAACCTTTTTGATTGGGCCATCTCTGTGATCTTAAAGCAATCCCTTTAAGATTGCCTAAACTTTGTTAATAGAAGACACATTAAAAGGTAAATGCACAGCCCATTTCATGTTACCGTTTCACCCTTCTACACTTAAGAGCAAGATTGCAGTATCTTGTAAATTAAATGGAATACACCATTTAAGCATACTGTAACTAGACGCTAGACACATTAGTTAATTTCATTCAGGCAAAATGTTGAATACAATTCATACAATTTTGCTATCTTAAAGTGTAGCATGTGCATTTTCTTACCTGGTCTCTACATGGTTGTATCAAACGGAGCCAATGAACGGTAACGTGAAGCGGGCGGTATATGAGCTTGTAACGGTATGAGAATAAGCAACACGTACATTTCTCACATTACAACGATTGATAACTAAGAGATAGATTTCAAAAGGAAACTTTTCAAAGACTTAATGATTGTCATCCTTGTTGGTCCTTCAAAAATACAAAGAAATGTCAAAGGTATGCTAGATATGTCTTGTAATTGTGAATGGCAAATGAAAATGGATCTACAACCTGAAACTCGTAGTTATCACTGTTTGTGCTTTGTACTTTTTAAGTTTGCACACAGTAATGTTGAATATGTTTTCCTCGCTTTTTCACTAGCATACCATGCTTGCGCTACTCAACCATGTTTAAATGGTGCTACCTGTACGTTTTTGGAAGCAAATCCAAGTGTTTATTTCTGTGTGTGTCTGCCGGGTTTTGAGGGTACGGAGTGTCAGATAGGTGAGTTGAAGGTGACTGCCAAATACAGTCAATGGCCTCAATGAATACAAAATAATAGTTGCATGGATGTCCTTCAAATATGTTCAAAACATATATGATGATTTGGTTTTGACCAATTCACACTGCACTGTCTCGGACAAAAATATATATTTGATGCAGTGTTCGCGTATGAAGATATCAATAACTTTATCTTCACCAAACTATATCACTTGATTTTTTTTACCATGGCATATCCACAGTGGTTTGGTTTTTAGTGACATAAAACACCACTACAATAGTAGTAGTGGGGGATCGTTTTGATTCAATGTGTTCTGTGCTGACACTATAATACTAGTATTGAAATGTTTAGTCTAATTATACTAGTATCCTAGTGTAGCACAAAAAGAGCAAACCTACTATGAATATCACATTCTAATAATAATGCGATGATTATGAACATTCACTTATATTGACAACTATACAAGAATGTCTTAGCGAACAAAGAATCTGAATTTGCAAATACTTTGTTTCAATTATTATCGTCACTTACTCAATGTACTCTTTTGCTTTTTGGAGAAGAATTTCATGAATGTATCTAATTCGTCCTTCTTTAAATTTCCATTCCTCTGCTTGTCATATCTTCAACTTAGTCGTTGAATAAGTGATCATTTTAATATATGCAATAATTAATAACGCGAACGCTTTACATATGATTAACTGCCCGTATGCCATTTAACGCTTGTAACTTATCAGTTGCCTATAACTTTGTTAACTGAATCGAAAGTCTCACGTTGCAAATTACCTACGTAGGCCGCAAGGACTGACTGAACCCCTCATTTTCACTCCAAACCCTACTTCTTTACTTCTTTCCCTCCTCCCTTTCTTACTCACTTAAATTTCTTATCCATTTACTCTTTACTACCCAAATAATGTATTTGACCCATAAGACTTACTGGGATTTAACTTCAGACTGACTGTAAGTGAGGCTGACTAACTCTTGCCAAATCTTATTTACTCCCTTTCCTCCATTTGTATTACCTTCTTATTTCTCTATCTCTCACTTGCTGACAGACATGATGTTATGTTTGTGTTGCTATAGATATAGACGAGTGTTTTAGCCGGCCTTGCTTGAATGGCGGGCATTGCTTGGACCAAGGAGGCCGTTACGTCTGCTTTTGCACTCCTGGCTACGGCGGGCGCCATTGTGAAACTGGTGAGCTGTCATTTGAGACACCTTTCATTGGAAAGGTTGTCACTTTGACACTGGGAATTGGATGGAAATGCTGCTTTAGATCGATAGATGAGCATTAAACTTGTATTCCGAACAATATCTAGATTGACCCCAAAAGCATTTTGCGAATCATGACCCATACATAATCCAATAATTCATGCCAAATTTAGTTAGAAAGTATTTACATATACTTGACTGATGGTGTCATTCATTTGGCAATAACACCTGCTATTACTGCAGCAAACAAATGGGTTGAAAGAGAGGCATTGCGATTGCCTATAGTTGAACTTGTTGGCAAAGGTTATAATTTTGCTCATTTTGGTTTTGCAAAGGTTATAATTTTGCTCATTTTGGTTTTGAAGAACTTTTTTGTGACACAGTTTCGTGTACATTGAACATTCTGAAATATTTACTAACACTACACATTTCTTCTGTATTTTGTCCTACAAACACTGAGTGTTGTCCTAACCACCGCTTAATGGTCGTCGTGTGTGCGTTTGTGTCTGTCCATGTTGTTGTACAAATATTATCATGACCTGTCTCATTTTAATGATAATTCATTATTTAATGTCAAAGAGTCGTTCACTCCTAAAACACCTTCTACATTGCAGATATCGATGAATGCAGCTCCCAACCTTGTTTGAACGTCGCCACCTGCGTTGATGGTAACAATGGGTACACCTGTGTGTGTGCAGATGGATATACAGGTACAAGATGTGAAACAGGTAATCTCATTGTTTGAACAGTTAGAAAGATGAAAATTACTCACTTTACAAAGTCATAGAACAATATGGAATAATTTAAAACGGCGAATTGAGAGCACTTAAAAGTCAATTGTTACCTTCCTGTGGGAAGCGCCTCAAAGTATGAAGAAATGCTGTTATCCCTTAAATGGTGCGCGAAATACAGAGGCGCCAAAACTCATATATGCACTTCACAAACAGAACTTGCGATGCACTGATGAAATGTTTACAAACACCCATCAACCATATTATTTCAGAAGACATCAAGCCATGTGATAGTAATCCATGTCAGAATGGCGGCGTCTGCACTGACGGAAACAGCAACTCGTACAGCTGTGACTGTCAAGCGCAATATCAAGGAGAGCAGTGTCAAATAGGCAAGATATCAGTTACATATTTCCTGATAAACAGAAAGACATCTACTTTCGCCACTTAAATACTGCACCCTCGCATAAAATTGCTCACTATTTGAAGACATTAAGTGAATTTCAATGTATGTATGTATGTATGTATGTATGTATGTATGTATGTATGTATGTATGTATGTATGTATGTATGTATGTATGTATGTATGTATAAACTCCATAAATAAATATAAATAAATACATTGCCGTACTTGGTGTCATCTTTACCTATAACACCTGATCTATTTTGGATTTTTATTTTCTTACATTTTTTTTCATATTTTGCTGATGAAAATGCAACATTTCAAAACCTATTATTGTTTTGCAGTATTTTCACTTGTAAAATCTAAGGTTTGAAAGAGATAACCCCAACTTTTAAGATTATGATATGTAAAATTTAACACATTTGTTATGAAAATAAAAAAACAAGCAATAGGTCAGGTATTAAGTATCTGTGTCTTTGAATCCGATTTGTTCTGTCCATTCTAACTGTCTCATCTCACCTTAGTATATTCTTCTCCTCAATAATGACGCATGCGTACTCCTATCCCGTATTAAAATTGTCTTTACAGTTGTTCACTCGCACGTTATTGTCTTACTTCATCATACTATGCTTTGACTCTATATCCATAAACACAATTTTTACATCTAGCATCTTTGATTCCTTCCACACAGACATGCGTGAATGCATTACGGAAACATGCGAGAACGGAGGTACTTGCATTGTTATGCCATCCAGATCGTTCTGCCAGTGTCAAGTTGGCTACTCGGGCTATCATTGCGAACAAGGTAGAAACGTCATCCAATAATTACTAGCGTACGGGGTTGATAAATGTTTGCACTTGATTACTTTGCTTGCAACTCGTAATCAATTAAACAAACTTGATATTCACAAACGTAACATTACGTTTCCTAATATCATAACTAGGCAAAGCGCATAAGCAGGTGCAGGGTAGATTCATATTTTGTGACCACTGGCTGCCTCACAATGTAGATAGTGTCCTCTGCGTGGAGCATGCGCAATAGAGCGCGCATGCGTAGTCATTGCACCGCAATGCATCCTTGGGTAAAACCACCAAAAAACATCACATAGTATACAGGACACGCAGGCTTACTGGTCACTGAGCCGGTACAAACCCTTTGTAAAACCCACATTATCTAAGTTGAAAATGTCGATAGCTTATTAATAAATTTTCTTTATCTTCAAGGCAATACTTCTGTAAGCTATTCGTGTTTGTCAATGACAGCAGATATTGTCTAAATCCCAATTATATAGTTGAACACTAACTCATCTTACAATTTCTTCCTCATTTTGCAAAACCTAGCTTCTTAAGTAACTGTATGTATCATTATCATGGGTCTATTACACTCTTTGTCATAAAAGCTTAGCATTTGGGTGTTTGAGACACACACAATTCTTGTTCGAAACACACACAATCCGTGTTTGAGACACACTGAATCCTGGTCATAAGAGCTTAGCATTTGCCGTTTTGTGCAACAATTTACTCTAAAACAGTTTGGTGTGTTCTGTTTTAGAGTAAATTGTTGCACAAAACGGCAAATACTAAGCTCTCATGACCAGGATTCAGTGTGTCTCAAACAAGGATTGTGTGTGTTTCGAACAAGAATTGTGTGTGTCTCAAACACCCAAAAGCTAAGCTTTTATGACAAAGAGTGTATGTAAGAGTGTTAACTCAATTTGAATATGAGGTACTTTTTATGAGTTTATAAATTGAGTTTTTCTATATTTGAATTGCATAGGACAGCTTGCACTGGAAAAAAACAACGGTATACGATACAATATATCATTACGAGAAAAAGTGAAAGTGCAACAGATTGTAAAAAAAAAAGAATTTGTTACCTTCATCTTTCTTGCAAGATCATAGAATGCACACGTGCTAACATTATTTTCGTTTGATATTTTTAGTGGGTACAAGCTGTGACGTAAATCCATGTGCCAATGGAGGGGTGTGTCAAGAGGACTCGGGGCAGTACACATGTGTCTGTTCTTTGCCTTATACCGGAAAGCGATGTCTCGATCGTAAGTAAAGTATTATTGAGTTGAATATTTGTTGTTATTATACCAGAAATGCACAGCCTTGGAGAAAAATGCAGATCAACTTTATTGTGAATAAAACGTATTTCAGTGTAAATGTGAAACTGATCCCTTCGTGATATTCTTGAAATATGAAATCCCTTCATCACCAGAAACTGTTTAACCCAAAATTCTTTTGGTGACCTGTTTTCCCTAATAAAACTGGAACTGTCTCATCTTGTTCCAGGCTGTAGGAATAAAGGTTATTTACAGTTTCATAATTATAATCATAGTTATAGCTTTATCATGAAAATTCATGTGAAAGTTCATACTTAGTAATGACAATTTTTACTCGCAGAGTTCCATATTTTCATTAGTAAATGTGAACCCATAATTCCATGAACATTCATTCTCGCAAAGTTCATACTCTTTCCAGATATTCATGCGGCTGACAGGTATTCAGACTTTCCGTAGTTTGAAAAGGCCACAATTAAGTGTCAGCCACAATACTTGTCATATCACCAAAATTATTGCTCTATTTGTTTGTTTGTTTTTTCTTGTAGTCTTTGATGCATGCTCAGTGGAACCCTGTCTTAATGGTGCGACCTGTGTAGATTACCACATATACAGTCATTGCCTTTGTCTACCTCTCTACACCGGCGTTATCTGTCAAACATTCCTAGGTAAGACCCTACATCTTTTCAACTTTGTATGTCCCGATTATTTGTAATTCCATTACTATTATTTATTACAACTATTCCATTACAGAATTATTATTTCTGTAAGTCACAGGCTGTACATGACAACGTGAGTTCGGGAGAATGAAGAAATTTCTTTCATGATCATTATTTTATTTTAGCAAAGTTTTCAGGTTTGCAGGGTTGTGATGTGATCTACATAGGATGATGTGTAACCTTTAAGGATGGAAGCCGAAGAGTACAGCTGGTATATGTTGTGCTGACAAAGTAGCAATTGGTTGAAAGCAGTCCCTCGAATAAATCTGTCAAAGATACAGAGATCTTACGTGGCTTTCTTTCTAGGCCTAATACTAATGAGATCTCAAGCAAGTATGATAAAGTTGTCAGCTGCTGACGTCATAACATCATAATTATTTTGTGCGATGTACTTTCTTCAAACCCTATTGGTATTATGATACGTTTTTTCTCTAGTTTTCGTCTAACTGCAAGGTGAACAAAATGTTTTCCTCTTTTTGGTTTTGTCTGCGGTGTTGTATTCGATGTGCTCTTTTATGAACTATAAGAATGTCGTCGTGTACGAAGCAAAAATCGCCATTTTGTAGTTCTGCCTTTCAGCAAACATTTATTAACATCCAAGAGCTGTAAATAAAATTGTTTATAGATGGGCGGAGATAATGGCTGGTAAGTTAATCGCTTTGCATCATTCTTGCATCTGTTTTTATGTCTCTTCTTATATTTTCTGATTTCCGATCCATTGCTTAAAACATTACTTTAACCTTTTTTTCTGTTATCATCCGCAATTGCTATTCCCACAATTTTGTTATTTTAACCAGTTCTTTCAATTAGCTTTCATAGCTTCAAGACCATAATTAAAACTGCCCTTTTCGTGTGTTCTTGTCATTACTATCCATCACCCTAAACCTCTAAATGTTTACTGCCCATCGCTTAGCTAAATATTATTCTCTTTTGTTTCCCTGTCTCACGTTTTTGCTTAACTATTACCATCTACCACCGCTTAATCAGCCGAAAAAGAAGTTACTCATACGAGTACAAATGCAAAGAAGCTTCGCTCACTCGTGCGTGTGGTATTTATTGCTATTTGTTGATGATGGCGAGTCACTGGAATTCAGCAGGTAACAGAATGATGGATTAAGTTTGGGTGTTATGGGACTTGGTTATTCAAGTTTTAACTTTATGGTATTGTAAATTTGACTTTAATGTCAACCTGTTATCACTTTGTTTGTTTTGGTAAACATTGTACACATAGGAATATATTGGACATTATAATTTGAATAATGGTGTAGTTTTTTCACTGCTGTTGTTGGGACGATCACCTTTTTACTGGCTAAGATATGCACTCTTCTGGTGATGGTATTCCTACTCACGAATAAAAAACGCATCTTTAACCATAGACAATAGAGGGCCCTCTCTATTGTCTATGCTTTAACTCTAAACCCTTACACAGCGGAGTTTTATTACGATTCTTCGTAATATGTGGAAATGCGGCTCATTTTTGTAACGGTTGCATGACACCAAGGAATTTTTCAACTTGAAAATGATGTGTGTGTTGTGAATTTCATTTTTTTTTCAATTATTATGGTATTAATATACTTGTAACTCAAGGCATGTCTTTGTAATGTTGGTAACATGGGTATGAGGAATAACACAAAGCACGGTGTTTCAACGCTGCACGAACATTTTATATTGTGTACAATTGTTTGGATAATAAAACAAATCATAAGAAAACAAATCATAAGAGAGCCAGAAACGAAGAAAATAATTAATCTTTCAAACTCAAATTGTTTGGTTGTTGTGTTCGCAAACCGGTGCAACCATTGCTGAACTTATCTAATGTTTGTTTTTATTTGGACAACAATTTATCATTGGCGAATATTAAAAATCACTATGATGACGTCGTTAACAGCTTATCAGTCCTTCAGTAATACATGGTATCACAATGTGCCTTTTACAATGTCCACACTTGAGTCTGTCTAAGTATGTGTACTTGTCCTCATTTCTAACCAGTTAGATTGGATCGAAACCGTTTACCTGGTCAGGAACAAACCGGTTCAGATTGCCAATATGATCATAACTGATATGCTGTAGACTAGTTGCAATTTGTAGATATTTTCAATGTTTGAACTTTTCGGCTGTAAACTATTGTCCAAGTACAAGCAAGCCTGATAAAATTTCAAATTATGACGTAATTCAAATAATTGCAATTGTTGCAGTTTTATGAATATTGAAATTTTTTTTATATTTCTTCCTTTCTGTTTGGTATGTTTAAATGGAGAATGATGATTTCAGTTGGCAGCAAGGTCTTCTAATAAGGATACGTTCTCAAAAATTCTTATTTATCTAAAATAGGTGATGTTACAACACGAAAACCACCAACAACATCTTCAACCACTACTCAATCACCAACAACTATTATTGCAACTACTGTTCAAACAGAGACAACTTCAAGCCAACCATCAACGACGCATGTACTCCCGTCAACATCGGTTGAACAATCAACATCCACACTGACCACAGAAGCAGTAACACCAATGAAAACAACAGACGTTAGTAGTACGATTTCACCAACTACTCAAATGACAACAAAGCTATCAACATTACAGCCATCTACAAAAGTTGAGCAAACAACACACTCCTCGACAACAAAAATGGAAACAACTGTCATCAGTACCACAATGGCGCCAACCACACACACACCAAGCGAAACAACAGTAGTCCATACCACAATGGCGCCAACCACGCAAACACCAAGCGAAACAACAGCCGTCCATACCACAATAGCGCCAACCACACACACACCAAGCGAAACAACAGTAGTCCATACCACAATGGCGCCAACCACGCAAACACCAAGCGAAACAACAGCCGTCCATACCACAATGGCACCAACCACGCAAACACCAACCGAAACAACAGTAGTCCATACCACAATGGCGCCAACCACGCAAACACCAAGCGAAACAGCTGTCTTCAGTTCCACAATGGCACCAACCACACAAACACCAAGCGAAACAACTGTCGTCCATACCACAATGGCGCCAACCACGCAAACTCCAAGCGAAACAACAGTAGTCCGTACCACAATGGCACCAAGCACGCAAACATCAACAACAAAATTATCAACACCAGAACAACCTACAACCTCCACAATTACAACAGAAATGACGACATCAAAGAAAACAACAGAAGCAATTATTGCCACAGAAACTCCTACTTTAACTGTTAAACCGACAACACAAATGCTAACAACCGCATCACTAACAACAGAGGAAACAACACAAGAATTCGAAGGTACTACAGTTGTTTCAACTATTCAAACAAAAACAGAACAACCAACTACTCAATCAACAACGAAAGTAACAAGTGGACAACCAACTACAACACAAATGCTAACGACAGTATCAGCAACAACTAAGAAAACAGCACAAGAGAGTTCAACAGTTGCGCCTTCTACTCAAACAGAAAGCACAACATTTTCAACAGGACAACCAACTACTACTATTGAGCCTACCACACAAATGCTAACGACACAGTCAACAACAACAACAACAACAACAACAACAACAACAGCAACAATAACAACACCCAGAAAAACAACCAAAGAGAGCACATCGCCTGCATCTACGATTCAGTCAACTAGACAACCTACTACAACGATGGACCCTACCACACAAAGACAAACTACAGAATCAGTCACCACATCTAGTAAAAGTACAGAAAGCACAACAATGGGACCAACTATTCAACCAACAATAGCATCTTCAACTGGAAACCCGACTACGACTGTTCAACCAACAACTCTAAAATCGACGACAGTATCACCAACAACTGAGAAAACAACACAAGAAGGTACTACAGTTGTTACAACTACTCAAACAAAGACAGAACAACCAACTACAAGTGTTGAACCTACAACACAAATGTTAACGACAGTGGCAGTAACATCTATAAAAACAACTCAAATGGGAACTACAGAACCGTCTATGACAACAATGGATGTATCAACCACACAGCCAACTACGAGAGTTGAACCTACAACTGCAACAACGCATAAAAAAACGTCTGAGTCATCAACAAGACAACCAACAACAATCGTTGACTCAACAACACAATCACCAACATCAGTAGCAACAACACGTGAAAAAACAACACAAGAGAGTACTACAAGTACATCTACTATTCAAGAAACAACAGTGACAACAGGATCCTCAACTGTACAGCCAACTACAGTCTTTGAACCTACAACAAAACTACAGACAACGGTGACAACAGAACCGGATGAAACAACAGTTAGCACGACTACAATGGCAGAAACAATTACAACTACAGGGTTCACAACTAGTCAACCTTCAACGACTACTGAACCTACATCGCAAATGCTAACCACGGTGGCTGCATCCTCCACTATGGATTCAACTACAGAAATCACAAGTAAACCAACAAGTATCCAACCTTTAACAACTGTACAGACAACAGCAGGAACTGAAGACACATCAAAACTGACAACTGCTATAGATGAAACAACTGCATCAGTAGTATCAACACCGATGATAGAAACCACAAGGGCAGATGAGACTGATACTGCATATACGACTGTTGCATATACGGGGTATACAACTTCACCAGCTTCATCCACAATTGCACATCTTACAACATCCCCGACGACATCGCAACAGGCAATATCCACCAAGTCTTCAGAAGCTACGACATCAAGAGAGGCAACACCAGAAAGGTTAACAACTATAATCTCTACAATATCGTCAACTAGTCAGCCCTTAACTACTGCACACACAACATTAGGCACTGAGGACACGTCAAAATTGACAACGGTTGGGTCTAAGGAAACGACCGAGTCTGAAGTAACAACAAAGATGTCAGGAATCACAACAGCAGGCGAAACAGACACCCCTGAAACTACTCTTCCATATACTGAATACACTACTTCACCAGCTCTAACCGCAACTGCAACCACACCCCTCATCCCAACATCTGCAACGACATTGCAACCAACAATGTCGACTAAATATTCAGAAGCTAGGACATCAACAGAGGAAACACTGACAAAGAAAACAACACTGCAACCATCATCGACAGTGACTCCCACTATGGAAAGCAGTATTGGATCTACAACAACACCAGAAAGAATAACAACTGCAATCTCTACAATTTCATCAACTAGTCAGCCTTTAACTACTGCACACACAACATTAGGCACTGAGGACACGTCAAAATTGACAACGGTTGGGCCTAAGGAAACGACCGAGTCTGAAGTAACAACAAAGATGTCAGGAATCACAACAGCAGACGAAAAAGACACCCCTGAAACTACTCTTCCATATACTGAATACACTACTTCACCAGCTCTAACCTCAACCGCAACCACACCCCTCATCCCAACATCTGCAACGACATTGCAACCAACAATGTCGACTAAATATTCAGAAGCAAGGACATCAACAGAGGAAACATTGACAAAGAAAACAACAATGCAACCATCATCGTCAATGACTTCCACTATGGAAAGCAGTATTGGATCTACAACAACACCAGAAAGGTTAACAACCATAATCTCTACACTATCATCAACTAGTCAGCCTTTAACTACTGCACACACAACATTAGGCACCGAGGACACGTCAAAATTGACAACGGTTGGGCCTAAGGAAACGACCGAGTCTGAGATAACAACAAAGATGTCAGGAATCACAACAGCAGACGAAACAGACACCCCTGAAACTACTCTTCCATTTACTGAATACACTACTTCACCAGCTCTAACCGCAACTGCAACCACACCCCTCATCCCAACATCTGCAACGACATTGCAACCAACAATGTCGACTAAATATTCAGAAGCTAGGACATCAACAGAGGAAACATTGACAAAGAAAACAACAATGCAACCATCATCGTCAATGACTTCCACTATGGAAAGCAGTATTGGATCTACAACAACACCAGAAAGGTTAACAACCATAATCTCTACAATTTCATCAACTAGTCAGCCTTTAACTACTGCACACACAACAATAGGCACTGAGGACACGTCAAAATTGACAACGGTTGGACCCGACGAAACGACAGAGTCTGAAGTAACAACAAAGATGACAGAGACCACAACAGCAGATGAGACAGACACTGCTCGAACTACTCTTCCGTATACTGGCTATACTATCTCACCAGCTTCAACCTCAACCATACCCCTCACAACAACGCCAACAACTTTACAACCAATCATCTCAACCACGTCTTCAGAAGTTACGACATTGACGGAGGAAATCCTAACAAACGCAACAACAAGAACACAACCATCACCAACCATGCATACCACTTTGGAAAGTACAAAGGGATCTACAACCACACCATCACGGTTGGCAACCACAATTTCAACAACTATATATACAAGCCAACCCTTGAGAACTACTCACACAACATCTGGGACTGATGAAACATCAAAATTAACTACTACTACAGTATCCACAGAAACAACTGAGTCTGAGGTATCAACACCTGTAATAGAAACCACAGCAGCAGACGAGACTGACATACCATATACTACTTCACCACATACCATGTTAACAGCAGCACCAGCTTCAACTATAACCACACATCTGACATCATCTCCAATGACACTACAGACAACTAGTTCAACACAGTCTTCAGAGCCTACAACACTGGCAGAGGAAACAAGTACAAAGACAACAACCTTAGTACCAACCTCAACTATGCCCTCAACTATGGAAAGCACAACAGGATCCGCAACCACGATGATGACAACACCAAATCAAACCACAACAGTTACATCTACAGTCAAGCCTTTAACAACTTCACAGACACCATCAGGAACTGAAGGTAGTTCGAAACTGACAACCATTGCATCAGAAGCAACAACAGAATCATTGACAAAGGTAACCACAGTAGCAGGGGAGACTGATGCTACATTGACGACTGTTCCTTATAATGTGACTACAACTTCGCCAACACCAGTCACTACAATTGAACCAACAACTTCTCAGACTGTGACGATATTGACTGAAGTTTTGGTATCAACTACACTGCCATCAACAACTACAACAGAAAGAATCAGATCATCTTTACCAACAGTCTCAACTGGAACCACTGAGAGTGTTCAGTTTTCATCTACAACAGACACAGTTTCATCTACTGAAGCAGACACAGATATAACAACTTTGACTACAGCAATGGAGAATATCACAATGTCCACACTACCAGTAATAACCACAGCACCACCAGGTATGCTCAAATGTATTTCTTTACCCCACATACAAAAGAATTACAGTCATACTCTATTCGTTTTGGGTCATATTGTTCTCACTTTAGTTGGAAACGCGTGACAAAACAGCTGTAAGACATGACAGTTTAAAGTTGACACCAAATTCGACTAAAACGTTTAATTTTAGGGCGATATAAATGAATAATAATAGACTTTATTTAAACTCGATAGTCTTCTCATTTCTATATATCTACCTCTTTTCATGAGGGTCAAGTTATTATAACTCCTAACACAGACCTAAAACTATACCAAGTTCCCAATTAATATACAGTTTAGTTGATTTGGCTACATCATACCATTTGGTGAACGAATTCATCACATAATCATTACTAAAACGTTTGTAAATGTGATTCATTTATAACAAACAATTGTTGGTGACATGCATGTGTAATGTTTAGTAACTTAAAGATATGCAATTAACAACCACAGTTGAAGCATTGTAAATTAGTTTTTCTATCTCTCTAGATCCCTTAATTGGCTTCCAAGTCACTGACGCCAGTGCGACAGTTGCATTTGTAGGATGGGAAATTCGTACAGACAGTTCTGTGACACATGTGACAGTAGAATATTTTCCTAAAGGAGGTTTACAGCCAGGTTCTGGATTTGACACTTTGCAATGGTTGAGTTCTGTGAGAATCCCAGTTGAACGTGGTGAAACTGATTTAATCCAGCTAAATCCCAACACCGAATACATGTACAGACTAGTTCTAATAGAAAATGCCAATGACAATGAAGTCAAAATTACTGATCCTCAATACTTTACTACAAAAGGTAAGACGTTTCATCACAGTTGCTAATTTATTTTTTCATTTCCAGGACGATACTAAGATAAGTTCGTAATTTGTGTTGTGATGAGGAGCAAAGTGAATGTCCACACCCTGGAAACAGAATCGTCCAACAGTTAACATAGACAAATAAGAACTTTATTTATAAGATGTCAATTTTGGTACTTCCATGACGTAAATGTGGGACTACAACAATATAATCAGAAATGAAGAATATAAACTGAGACTTTTTAAGAATGGAATTGATCAGAAATAAAGAATACATATGACTTTTTATTACTTGAATTTCGCTTTTTAACCCCTGTCTATATAATTTTGAAATCATGAAACTCATAAGTAAAAAATAACCTTTTACAGCTGTGCCACTGCCAATAAGAGTAGATGTTACAGATGTTGGAGAAGATTCGGCAAACATACAGTGGGAAATGCTGGATGACCCTTCCCTTATCGGATCAGTGACTCTTAAATACAAACCAGAAGGGGATGGGGCATGGATAAGTGTTGTATTACCAGACCCAACAAGTGGTTCTTTGAAACTGTCAGATCTAATCCCATCAACAAAATATGAGTTTCAGTTTGATGGTTACAGTACTGATGGCACTGCCAGTGATTCAACACCAGTGTATGAGTTTACAACTCTTAAAGGTAAATCGCTGTGTATATACATACATGATCTGAGGATTGCGAGACAAGTGTGATTTTGACTTTATAACAGAATTAGTACCAATAACGTGAACTAAGGTAACTTAGGTGTTACTTATACAGTTCACCATAAACTATGACATTAAAAAAACCGACACATCCCATTCATTTTACCCACACCTGAATAGTATGCATGTAATGTGCCACTCACTGTAACTTAATAATGAAAACATAACAAATGCTACATCGAAACTATATTTTTGTCTTCAGAAATGCTGATTCCATATGATTTGCAAATGGTAAACATCAAACCCAGGGCAGCTACGTTAACTTGGAAGATGAACGAAAACTCCACTATCGCCGGCTCTATGTTGAGGATGAGATCACTAGACGCTCCAAGTAGTAGAACGATCGGAGATACCTGGCAAAACGTATCGTTCGTACCTCGTTCCAATCTATCTGTCACAGTTACTGACCTGACACCGAACAACGATTATGACCTTTATCTTTTATCAGTCACTATGGATGACACACGGTCAAAAGAATCAGACATAATCTCTTTGAAGACATTTGGTGAGTACTAATAGTTTTGGTTGTGCTCTGTGTTGATGCATAGCAAAGGTGTATTTCTCTGCAGCCATGCTACCAAATCTACTTTCTTAAATCAAAATTCATCTTGAAATATCACCCTTTGTGAAATTCCAAATAGTGGCATGAGTACATTCTAGTTTTGATATGCAATTTTAATCGAGTATTTGTTTATTCCACTACAGCTGTGCCATTGCCAACTGACCTGGTAATATCAAACATAACAAATAGTATTGCAACAGTTTCATGGTCAGTTCCCGAAGATGAAGATCTTATTGGAAAGATTGTCCTGCAATACAAATCGGGTGATAATGACGAATGGCAGAATGTGACTGTTACACCATCTACTAACTCAGTTAAGCTCTCTAACCTGAAAGCTGTCACGGAATATACTATAAGAGTTGTAATAGAAAGTAAAAATGGCCAGCAATCTAGAACAACTGACACGGTTACCTTTGACACCACACCAGGTAAGCCTACATCACAAGGACCAGAAAGAAAATGACAAGAGTATAACAACACAAGAACAATGTGTGTCATATTAAACATTTGTTTTTCCTTTTCAGAGTAAACATAGTCAGCGTCCTGCCTGTTGTCACAACGTGTTTGTAACATTTGCAAACGTTTAGTCATTAAAGGCAATGAGCATATAAATAGGCATTCATATCATATAGAAAACCAACTGTGTAGAGTCACGTGGTAAATATTTCATAAACCTAGGGGAGTTAGCTTGGTATCGGTCCATCGATAGCGTTATGCCGTTAGATACCTGAATGAATGGAATTTGCATTGTATCTTCGAAAGATCGAGGATTTTACAGATGGGGAATAATAAACTGTGTGCAAAGGTTTTCTTTCACATGCAGTAGGTTCATTCTTACTACATTTCGTATCTTATTTTCTTTAGGGCTTCCATATGACATTCAAGTGGTAGACATCTCTACAAACAAAGCCACGATCACTTGGTCTATAGACGTTGATTCAGTTGTGACAAGTTCTATAGTACAATATAAACCTACATCTAGCAGTAGAGACTGGAAAAATTCACCAGTTATTGCATCATCTTTGACATCAGTGACACTAACAGACCTGTCTCCTGACACAAAGTATACCTTTAGATTACTATCAACCATAGAGCATGATGGCACACCCTATGCTGGGGATGAATTTACTTTCAACACAGAAGGTGAGACTATCTATGTCCCTCCCATAGATCTATAAAGATAGGCAAGTGTAATGCTATTCCAGACACAATACTGCCGTAGAACTTCGAAAAGATATTTCTAATATTGTTAATAGCCAAGCAAGCGCATTCGAAGAAGGTCAGGTATTTTCCCGGCTCTTTTTACCCTGCTTTACTATTCTTTTATACTATCTTGTATATTGTATATGTTATTCATTCACTTTATTTGGGCAATATGGAACATTTATAAATATTTACAATGAACTATTCCTTCATTTTCTCAACAGCTGTGCCATTGCCTACAGATGTATTAGTTACAAACATAACAAGTGATGGAGCAACAATATCATGGACGGTTCCTGATAATGAAGATGAAGACCTCATTGGAAATAGCGTAATTCAGTACAAAGCAGATGATGATGACTGGCAAAGTACTGCTGTTATGCCACCAACTGGTTCAGCCAGGCTGTTTGATTTAGAACCTGGCAAAAATTATAGTGTGCGAATTATGGTTGAAAGTCAAGATGGTCAGAAAAACAGGACCACAGAGAGTATTATGTTTCAGACAACGAAAGGTCAGAAAACAATATTGAAAGTTACCAGTTATGCAGTAATGCTCGATAACAGTGCTTATAAAAGTTGTGCTTCTGCCGCTTTGATAAATATTACGCAATTGTTTTTATGAATAAATACCGCTATAGAAAATGCTTGCTTTCCATCGACTACATGATTTCTTACTTTCGCTTTCATAAGGCATAGCGAAGTGCTAATAAGAACACCATTCTTCGTTGGAGTTTCAATCATTGTAATTATGCCGAAAATGATAAAATATTTGAAACTCTTGTTTTTATCAATACATTCTGCATAATGTTATGAATTGGCATATTGCATGTTGTGTAAGCATTTACTTCGTAGCTACAAGCAGCTTTTACAATGTAACACCCTACATGACTGTCATGAAGTCAATATGTTAAGGATTGTTCACCAAGGTGCATGAATATTTGTTTTAGGAGAACTGACCGTAACCCCTGATATATCTGCCAGCAAACATTCCAAACTATTCATTGTAGTTGTACGAAAAGAAAGGCAATTTACATATTTCCTCTCAAACAATCAGCTGTATCTGTACCAACTGACGTCCAAGTAACCGACATTTAAACTAAGGATGGAGCTACAGTGTCTTGGACTTTTCCTGAAGACGGAGACCAACTTGTCAACATAGTAGTTCAGTTCAAATCAATTGACGATAACAAATGGCAGAATATCACTGTCAATACATCGACTGATTCCGTCAGATTATCAGATCTAGACCCTGGCAAAAATTACACTGTACGAATTTTGGTCCGAAATGCTGATGGCCAATAGAGTGATGCTACACATATTGTGTTATTCCAAACTATATTGATTACACTAGATGTACATGTAATGATAAACAATTCTCTATTAAAGCACAATCGTATAGTATTAGGACGCCATTATCGGATATAATAAATACACACACTATATACCGTACACATATTTTGCAACCGCTAAGTTTTTGGGCCTGGCGTAAGGCCATTTTTGTCTCTGTTATTGTTATTGTTAATTAAATTTTCTAATGCACTTGATATTTACGATGAGTTTAGATAACGCAGTATCAAGTTAAATGGCGTTAAGCATAGACTCAAATCTGCACATCTTTGCTTTCCATATCAGCTGTTCCCTTACCAACTGATCTCAGAGTTTCCAACATAACGACGAACGATGCTACAGTATCCTGGACCGTTTCTGAAGAGGCAAATCTCCTTGGTTACATAGTAGTTCAATGGAAGCCGAATGATAAGGATCAATGGCAAAATGTCACTGTCATTCCGTCCACGGATTCTGTGAGGGTGTCTGGTCTTGAACCCAACAAAACTTACACAGTTCGGGCTCTTGTTATAAGCCAAGATGGACGGCTCACTGGTTTTACAGAAACAGTTTCATTTAAAACAAGACAAGGTTTGCATTTCAACACAATCGATATGTTTATCACTAAACATTGTACTCCATGTAAAACTGCCAATGCTACTAACCAGTCTCATCATCCTTCTTTCAATTTGAGCAATTCTTTCACATGTAGGAAACCATTCGGTCGCACGATGTATGACCTTTGCAGTAGAATTTTATTTAAATTGATTGAAAAAATAGAATTGTTTGTCTTTCCGTTGTTAATGTCTTCATGGGTTGACTAAAATATTAATTATGTAATCTAATTATGTATTGATGTTCCGTATTCATATCTTGTTGGTTTTTGATTGATTTTCACCAAAGTGTATTAACTATCTTTTTCACAAATCTCGTTCAATGATTAACCCTAGGCTAAGAATTGCGTTTTTACCAACCATTTCCTTACCATTTGCAGCTTTAACATGTGATGTAAATGTCAATTCTTTTCCTTAAATTTTCTTTTCAGCAAATCTAATTATTCGTCTAATCCATTAAGAATTTCATAACTTTATACTTGTACGATACATTTATCCGGGTCGTTATTCTCCGTATATTCATTTATTCATGCATTTAATATTTTACTCGACGCATGCAATCCCTTCCCATCACCGCTTCCAACAATATATTCGTGCTTAATCATTTGAAATATATTGTTTTTCATGCTCAATAATTCATTTAATTTCAGTACATGTTCTATTAGTTCATTGTTTCTTTACTCATTAAAGTTATTACTCCTTCAGTTTACCTGGTCTGTATAGGTCCTGGGTGCCCACTTGCTAGTTTGTACATGAAGTCTGTATAAAGAAAAAGTATTTAGATTTCTATGATTAACATTTTATCAAAAACTTTTGTTTTCTTCAAATAGCCGTTGTATTACCTACCAACGTTAAAATCAGTGACATAACTGATAATTCAGCAACAGTATCTTGGACGATACCAGGAGATGAGGACTCAATTGGATCGATACTTGTGCAATTTAAGGAAGGGACTCTTGCCGAAACCGATTGGAAAAGCGTAACACTATTACCTTCAACAGATTCATTTACTATGCGAGACTTGGAACCAGGCATGCATTACACAGTACGTGTAGGAGTTGTAAGTTCGGATGGTTTAACTAGAAGAAACACGACCTCAGAAACGTTTGTTACAGGTTCGTTGTACCATTTCCTTTCGTATAAATGTGCGACCTCCGCTATGATAGATACATAGATAAATGGATACACCCACAGACATATACATACATACATACATACATACATACATACATACATACATACATACATACATACATTCATTCATTCATTCATACATCCAATGAACATATATACATACATATATGAATACGTACATGCATACGTATCAACATACGTGCGTAAGTACGTAGGAGTGGTAAAATAATGAGTAGAACAGTCCAGATAAATAAATTAAATCCTGACGTTTCGAGCTGATATTCTTTCTCATAGGATATTGAGGCAAGATATATATAGTAGGTCAACACCTGACTATATAGCTAAAAATGATTTCCTCAACATCAATCGTTAATACGTACGTCCATCCGTCCGTCCGTCCATCCACACACACACACACACACACACACACACACACACACACACACACACACACACACACACACACACGCACATACATATATATATATATATATACGTGCGTACGTACATGCATGCATACATACATGGTCACTCTCGGTTACATTAAGACTAAAATGTGTTGTATCGCCTTCTAAAGTGACACTCTTACAGCCCTCTCAGTACCACATGACATTAATGTTGTAAACATCACAAAATGTCAGGCTACTGTCACGTGGTTACTGGATGCTAACTCTGGAGTATCAGAATCATTACTTCAATACAAACCAACATCAATGGAATGGACCAATGCATCCACAATACCATCAGACCTTACCGGTGTGACAATGGAAGTTAGTTTCACAACTGAAGGCAAATCACATCTGTGTAAGGATATATGACATCAACATTGTCATATATATTCCTATACGTACTAGTTAGAGTGTGTCCGATTTCGCATTGTTTGTCTTTTTCGATGTAATGTGACCAGGTGGAAACATGCATAACATAGCTAGTCAGTGTTAGTATAATTGCTCTGATGTTACTACAATTATTTCGTATCAACTGGAAACCCCTTGATCAAACTTATGTAATCATAGGTTTATTAGAGGAGTTTAACCTTGTTTCTTTCACAATTCTTTTTATAAGGTTTACCATTGCCAACAGAAGTAACTATTGGAAACATTACCGGTGATGGAGCTACTGTGTCCTGGACCAACCCTGAAGACGGTAATAATTTGGTTGGAAACATTATAATACAATACAAAACAGATGATAGTGATACATGGACCAACGTAACTGTGACTCCTCCAGCTGATTCGGTGAGATTGTCAGATCTGGAAGACGGCAAAGAGTACACTGTACGTATTGTAGTAGAGACTGCAGATAGTTCAGTTAGCAGTATAACGACTCCTGTCACTTTTGTATCAGGTATGGACTTCACGTTTTGTTTTGATTAATTTTTCTCTCTGAAATAGGTCAAACATATCCAGTATGATAAGAGACAACAATCAACAAAATTATATGTATATACCATCGTATATCAATAATATATTTTAAGAGTAATACTGTTTTCTGATTTCCTTTCCCGTTAAGTTACATGCTAGTTATTATGTTATTAATTCAATATTTCTTGTTGCACATTGGTGAATATACGTGTTAACACCAAATCACACAAGCTTTGCTGTTTGACCAACATCATCGTTCACATACAAGTGCAATTACATATTGTCTCTTTCCCCTGTGAACATTAACTCTTACAGCTCTCTCATTACCACATGACATTCATGTTGTAAACATCACAACAAGTCAGGCTACTGTCACGTGGTTACTGGACGCTAACTCTGGAGTATCAGAATCATTACTTCAATACAAAGCAACATCAGACATGGTATGGACCAATGTATCCACAATACCATCAGATATTACCTCTTATACACTAACTGGTCTGTCAATCAAAACGGAGTACGCAGTGAGATTGTTATCGTTTGGTAGCTATGAGACAAGCACCGGTGTGACAGAGGAAGTTAGTTTCACTACTGAAGGTACATCGATTTCTTTTGTTTTCTTTATTTACATTGTATCAATTTTATTTGGAAATATGTTTGTATGACTACAACAATCACCCTGTGTGAGGAGTGTGAGACGACCACATTAACCCTTTTTCGGTGTATGTGTGTCATGAGATGTGTTTTTGCCTTCGTAGTTTAACAAAGAAAATATATGGCATTGAATTGTCGTTCAAGGAGGAAAAATCTTTCAAATTTGGTTTAAATAATGTGATGCGGTACAATTGATATTTGATATTTTACTCATTGTTTCTTTACTCATTACAGTTATTACTCCTTCAGTTTACCTGGTCTTTATAGGTCATGGGTGCCCACTTGCTAGTTTGTACTTGGAGTCTGTATAAAGAAAATGTATTTAGATTTCCATGATTAACATTTTTTCAAAAACTTTTGTTTTCTTCAAATAGTCGTTGTATTACCTACCAACGTTAAAATCAGTGACATAACTGATGATTCAGCAACAGTATCTTGGACGATACCAGGAGATGAGGACTCTATTGCCTTTATAGTTGTTCAAATCAAGAAAGGGACTGACGCTGAAACCGATTGGAAAAGCGTAACAGTATTACCATCAACAGATTCATTTACATTTCGAGACTTGGAACCAGGCATGCATTACACAGTACGTGTAGGGGTTGTAAGTCGGGATGGTTTAACGAGAAGAACCACGACAGCAGAAACGTTTGTTACAGGTTTGTTGTAACATTTCCTTTGGTATAAATGTGCGAACTCCATTATGTAGATAGATAGATAGATAGATAGATAGATAGATAGATAGATAGATAGATAGATAGATAGATAGATACACCCATAGACACATACATACATACATACATACATACATACATACATACATACATACATACATACATACATACATACATACATCCATGTGAACATACATACATATAAAATGATTACGTACATGCATACCAACATACATACGTACATAGGAGTGCAAAAGTAACGAGTAGAACAGCCCTGATAAATAAATTCAATCCTGACGTTTCGAATTGATATTCTTTCTCATATCAAGGCAAGATATATAGTAGGTCATCACCTGACTGTATATCTAAATGTTAGGGAATAAAACGACACACCGGAAGTTTTTGTAAACGGTAACATACGCGAAGACAGATCTAGAAGTCACGCGCACCAAAAAAGTACCCAGATAGAATAAGAGTAGTTAGATATTAAGGAAAGATGTAAATAACATATTAATTCCATTGGGTTCAAGCGTTCCGAGCAGGGGCATGAGGCAACAATTCTGGTGAAATCCGAAATTGATAATGATATACAGGTAATAAAGGCCCGAGTTAGCTATGAGTCACATTTACATACTTACTTCTTTATTTATAGTATATTTTAATAAACTCATTATACACGTCTACACATATTTGTTATTTTGGGTATGAGGCCAGAAATGATTATGTGTATGTACTTATACACTTTCTGGTCTTTCAAAAAATGAAACACTTTTAATAATCGCAGAAAAAGTTTATATAAATATGGAAGATTCCTAAAAAAAATAAAGTAGCTTTGACACAAGCACCGGTTTGACAGTGGAAGTTAGTTTCACAACTGAAGGCAAATCACATCTGTGTAAGGAGATATGACATCAACATTGTCATATATATTCCTATACTTACTATACTATAGTATAATTACTCTGATGTTACTACAATATTTCGTATCAACTGGAAACCCCTTGATCAAACTTATGCAATCATAGGTTTATTAGAGGAGTTTAACCTTCTTTCTTTTATTACAATTTTTGGTAAGGTTTACCATTGCCAACAGAAATAACTATTGGAAACATTACCAGTGGTGGAGCTACTGTGTCCTGGACCAACCCTGAAGACGATAATAACTTGGTTGGAAACATTATAATACAATACAAAACAGATGATAGTGATACATGGACCAACGTAACTGTGACTCCTCCAGCTGATTCGGTGAGATTGTCAGATCTGGAAGACGGCAAAAAGTACACTGTACGTATTGTAGTAGAGACTGCAGATGGTTCAGTTAGCAGTATAACGACTCCTGTCACTTTTGTAACAGGTATGGACTTCACGTTTTGTTTTGATTAATTGTTTGATGAGATTTGAACATATCTAGTTTAGATAAGAGACAATCAACACAATAACATTCTATAATCTTATATGTACACTATATTCTTCGTGAAATATTGTTTACTGATTTCTTTTCCTCATTTAGTTAACAGGCTAGTTATTTTGTTGTTCCATCAACATTTCTTATTGCCATGCTAACACCACATTCATGAATTGACCTGACAACACCAATATGCACGAGCTTTGCTGTTTGACCAACATCATCGTTTCCATACAAGTGCAATTATATATTGTCTCTTTCCCTTGTGAACATTCACTCCTACAGCTCTCTCATTACCAAATGACATTCATGTTGTAAGCATCACAAAAAGTCAGGCTACTGTCAAGGGAAAATACAATATAAATACTGCTTCTTCTATGCTAATTTTAGGTTAGTATGGGTCGCTAGTCCAAAACCACGTGATACGATCTAGGCCAATGTTAGAATGCTTATTGATATCGACGTCTTATAGTTACCAATAATTGGGTTTACATTTTTTGGTAAGGTGTACCACTGCCCAAGGATATATCTATTGGAGATATAACTAGTGATGCAGTTACTGTGTCCTGGACCAACCCTGAAGATGTCCACCTTATTGGGACCATTGTGGTGCAATACAAGACCGATGATAGTGATGTATGGACCAATGTAACTGTGATTCCTCAAGCTGATTCAGTGACATTGTCAAATCTGGAGCCTGGTAGAACATACATTTTACGTATTGTAGTTGAGAGTCCAGATGGTTCAGATAGCAGTACATCAACTCCTTTAACTTTCACCACTGGTATGTAAATCAAGATTTACTTACAATGATCATTTCTATCAACTTGGTGTGTATAATACAATATAGAACATCAAATGCATCTTTACTTTAGGTTTTCCCTTTCTCGTTTCCTTTTACTCATTACGAATTTAAATCATTACATTCGCTAGCTTTCATCATAAAGATAATATATTGAATATTTCATAATAAATCCTTTTTGATATACTAGTTTCAATTGATACTTTTTTCATTTCCGGTCAACATTTTAGAGTACCGCATGTACCACATGACTTGACTGTCGTGGACATCACAACCAAGGAAGCCTTTGCTGCGTGGTCCATATATTTAGTATCAACTGGACACCTGTAGATGATAAACTTAATATAATGTTCGCTATCTTATACAGTAGTTTAAATGTATTTCTTTTTTACAATACTTTGGTAAGGTTTACCATTGCCAACAGGAGTAACTATTGGAAACATTACCGGTGATGGAGCTACTGTGTCCTGGACTAACCCCGAAGATGGTAATAACTTGGTTGGAAACATTATAATACAATACAAAACAGATGATAGTGATACATGGACCAACGTAACTGTGACTCCTCCAGCTGATTCGGTGAGATTGTCAGATCTGGAAGACGGCAAAAAGTACACTGTACGTATTATAGTAGAGACTGCAGATGGTTCAATTAGCAGTATAACGACTCCTGTCACTTTTGTAACAGGTATGGACTTCACGTTTTGTTTTGATTAATTTTTTGATGAGATATGAACATATCTTGTTTAGATAAGAGACAATCAACACAATAACATTCTATATCTTATATGTACACTATATTCTCCGTGAAATATTGTTTACTGATTTCGTTTCCTCATTTAGTAACAGGCTAGTTATTTTGTTGTTCCATCAACATTTCTTATTGCCATGCCAACATCACATTCATGAATTGACCTGACAACACCAATATGCACGAGCTTTGCTGTTTGACCAACATCATCGTTTCCATACAAGTGCAATTACATATTGTCTCTTTCCCTTGTGAACATCCACTCTTACAGCTTTTTCATTACCAAATGACATTCATGTTGTAAGCATCACAAAAAGTCAGGCTACTGTCAAGGGAAAATACAATATAAATACTGCTTCGTGTATGCCAATTTTAGGTTAGTATGGGTCGCTAGTCCAAAACCACGTGATACGATCTAGGCCAATGAGAGAATGCTTATTGATATCGACGTCTTATACTTATAAATAATTGGGTTTACATTTTTTGGTAAGGTGTACCACTGCCCAAGGATATATCTATTGGAGATATAACTAGTGATGCAGTTACTGTGTCCTGGACCAACCCTGAAGATGTCCACCTTATTGGGACCATTGTGGTGCAATACAAGACCGACGATAGTGATGTATGGACCAATGTAACTGTGACTCCTCAAGCTGATTCAGTGACATTGTCAAATCTGGAGCCTGGTAGAACATACATTTTACGTATTGTAGTTGAGAGTCCAGATGGTTCAGATAGCAGTACATCAACTCCTTTAACTTTCACCACTGGTATGTAAATCAAGATGTACTTAATCATTTTCATCAAATTGGTGTGTATAATACAATATGGAACATCAAATGCAACGTTACTTTAGGCTTTTCTTTTCTCGTTTCCTTTTACTCATTACGAATTTAAAACATAACATTTGCTAGCTTTCATCATAAAGATAAGGTATTGAATATTTCATAATAAATCCTTTTTGATATACTAGTTTCAATTGATACTTTTTTCATTTCCGGTCAACATTTTAGAGTACCATGTACCACATGACTTGACTTTCGTGGACATCACAACCAAGGAAGCCTCTGCTACGTGGTCCATATATTTAGTATCAACTGGACACCTGTAGATGATAAACTTAATATAATGTTCGCTATCTTATACAATAGTTTAAATGTATTTCTTTTTACAATACTTTGGTAAGGTTTACCATTGCCAACAGAAGTAACTATTGGAAACATTACCGGTGATGGAGCTACTGTGTCCTGGACTAACCCTGAAGACGGTAATAACTTGGTTGGAAACATTATAATACAATACAAAACAGATGATAGTGATACATGGACCAACGTAACTGTGACTCCTCCAGCTGATTCGGTGAGATTGTCAGATCTGGAAGACGGCAAAAAGTACACTGTACGTATTGTAGTAGAGACTGCAGATGGTTCAATTAGCAGTATAACGACTCCTGTCACTTTTGTAACAGGTATGGACTTCACGTTTTGTTTTGATTAATTTTTTCATGAGATTTGAACATATCTAGTTTAGATAAGAGACAATCAACACAATACATATTGACATTCACTCTTACAGCGCTCTCATTACCATATGACATTCATGTTGTAAGCATCACAAAAAGTCAGGCTACTGTCAAGGGAAAATACAATATAAATACTGCTTCTGCTATGCCAATTTTAGGTTAGTATGGGTCGCTAGTCCAAAACCATGTGATACGATCTAGGCCAATGAGAGAATGTTTATTGATATCGACGTCTTATACTTACAAATAATTGGGTTTACTTTTTTTGGTAAGGTGTACCACTGCCCAAGGATATATCTATTGGAGATATAACTAGTGATGCAGTTACTGTGTCCTGGACCAACCCTGAAGATGTCCACCTTATCGGGACCATTGTGGTGCAATACAAGACCGATGATAGTGATGTATGGACCAATGTAACTGTGACTCCTCAAGCTGATTCAGTGACATTGTCAAATCTGGAGCCTGGTAGAACATACATTTTACGTATTGTAGTTGAGAGTCCAGATGGTTCAGATAGCAGTACATCAACTCCTTTAACTTTCACCACTGGTATGTAAATCAAGATTTACTTACAATGATCATTTTCATCAACTTGGTGTGTATAATACAATATAGAACATCAAATGCATCTTTACTTTAGGTTTTCCCTTTCTCGTTTCCTTTTACTCATTACGAATTTAAAACATTACATTTGCTAGCTTTCATCATAAAGATAAGATATTGAATATTTCATAATAAATCCTTTTTGATATACTAGTTTCAATTGATACTTTTTTTCATTTTCGGTCAACATTTTAGAGTACCATGTACCACATGACTTGACTGTCGTGGACATCACAACCAAGGAAGCCTCTGCTACGTGGTCCATATATTTAGTATCAGCTGGATACCTGTAGATGATAAACTTAATATAATGTTCGCTATCTTATACAGTAGTTTAAATGTATTTCTTTTTACAATACTTTGGTAAGGTTTACCATTGCCAACAGGAGTAACTATTGGAAACATTACCGGTGATGGAGCTACTGTGTCCTGGACTAACCCCGAAGATGGTAATAACTTGGTTGGAAACATTATAATACAATACAAAACAGATGATAGTGATACATGGACCAACGTAACTGTGACTCCTCCAGCTGATTCGGTGAGATTGTCAGATCTGGAAGACGGCAAAAAGTACTCTGTACGTATTGTAGTAGAGACTGCAGATGGTTCAATTAGCAGTATAACGACTCCTGTCACTTTTGTAACAGGTATGGACTTCACGTTTTGTTTTGATTAATTGTTTGATGAGATTTGAACATATCTAGTTTAGATAAGAGACAATCAACACAATAACATTCTATAATCTTATATGTACACTATATTCTCCGTGAAATATTGTTTACTGATTTCTTTTCCTCATTTAGTTAACAGGCTAGTTATTTTGTTGTTCCATCAACATTTCTTATTGCCATGCCAACATCACATTCATGAATTGACCTGACAACACCAATATGCACGAGCTTTGCTGTTTGACCAACATCATCGTTTCCATACAAGTGCAATTACATATTGTCTCTTTCCCTTGTGAACATTCACTCTTACAGCGCTCTCATTACCATATGACATTCATGTTGTAAGCATCACAAAAAGTCAGGCTACTGTCAAGGGAAAATACAATATAAATACTGCTTCTGCTATGCCAATTTTAGGTTAGTATGGGTCGCTAGTCCAAAACCATGTGATACGATCTAGGCCAATGAGAGAATGTTTTTTGATATCGACGTCTTATACTTACAAATAATTGGGTTTACTTTTTTGGTAAGGTGTACCACTGCCCAAGGATATATCTATTGGAGATATAACTAGTGATGCAGTTACTGTGTCCTGGACCAACCCTGAAGATGTCCACCTTATCGGGACCATTGTGGTGCAATACAAGACCGATGATAGTGATGTATGGACCAATGTAACTGTGACTCCTCAAGCTGATTCAGTGACATTGTCAAATCTGGAGCCTGGTAGAACATACATTTTACGTATTGTAGTTGAGAGTCCAGATGGTTCAGATAGCAGTACATCAACTCCTTTAACTTTCACCACTGGTATGTAAATCAAGATTTACTTACAATGATCATTTTCATCAACTTGGTGTGTATAATACAATATAGAACATCAAATGCATCTTTACTTTAGCTTTTCCCTTTCTCGTTTCCTTTTACTCATTACGAATTTAAAACATTACATTTGCTAGCTTTCATCATAAAGATAAGATATTGAATATTTCATAATAAATCCTTTTTGATATACTAGTTTCAATTGATACTTTTTTCATTTTCGGTCAACATTTTAGAGTACCTTGCATGTACCACATGACTTGACTTTCGTGGACATCACAACCAAGGAAGCCTCTGCTACGTGGTCCATATATTTAGTATCAACTGGATACCTGTAGATGATAAACTTAATATAATGTTCGCTATCTTATACAGTAGTTTAAATGTATTTCTTTTTACAATACTTTGGTAAGGTTTACCATTGCCAACAGGAGTAACTATTGGAAACATTACCGGTGATGGAGCTACTGTGTCCTGGACTAACCCCGAAGATGGTAATAACTTGGTTGGAAACATTATAATACAATACAAAACAGATGATAGTGATACATGGACCAACGTAACTGTGACTCCTCCAGCTGATTCGGTGAGATTGTCAGATCTGGAAGACGGCAAAAAGTACACTGTACGTATTGTAGTAGAGACTGCAGATGGTTCAGTTAGCAGTATAACGACTCCTGTCACTTTTGTAACAGGTATGGACTTCACGTTTTGTTTTGATTAATTGTTTGATGAGATTTGAACATATCTAGTTTAGATAAGAGACAATCAACACAATAACATTCTATAATCTTATATGTACACTATATTCTCCGTGAAATATTGTTTACTGATTTCTTTTCCTCATTTAGTTAACAGGCTAGTTATTTTGTTGTTCCATCAACATTTCTTATTGCCATGCCAACATCACATTCATGAATTGACCTGACAACACCAATATGCACCAGATTTGCTGTTTGACCAACATCATCGTTTCCATACAACTAGTGCAATTACATATTGTCTCTTTCCCTTGTGAACATTCACTCTTACAGCGCTCTCATTACAAAATGGCATTCATGTTATAAGCATCACAAAAAGTCAGGCTACTGTCAAGGGAAAATACAATATAAATACTGCTCGCTCTATGTCAAATTTAGGTTAGTATGAGTCGCTAGTCCAAAACCATGTGATACGATCAAGGCCAATGAGAGAATGCTTATTGATATAGACGTCTTTTAGTTACCAATAATTGGGTTTACATTTTTTGGTAAGGTGTACCACTGCCCAAGGATATATCTATTGGAGATATAACTAGTGATGCAGTTACTGTGTCCTGGACCAACCCTGAAGATGTCCACCTTATTGGTACCATTGTGGTGCAATACAAGACCGATGATAGTGATGTATGGACCAATGTAACTGTGACTCCTCAAGCTGATTCAGTGACATTGTCAAATCTGGAGCCTGGTAGAACATACAATTTACGTATTGTAGTTGAGAGTCCAGATGGTTCAGATAGCAGTACATCAACTCCTTTAACTTTCACCACTGGTATGTAAATCAAGATTTACTTACAATGATCATTTTCATCAACTTGGTGTGTATAATACAATATAGAACATCAAATGCATCTTTACTTTAGGCTTTCCTTTTCTCGTTTCCTTTTACTCATTACGAATTTAAAACATTACATTTGCTAGCTTTCATCATAAAGATAAGATATTGAATATTTCATAATAAATCCTTTTTGATATACTAGTTTCAATTGATACTTTTTTCATTTCTGGTCAACATTTTAGAGTACCATGTACCACATGACTTGACTGTCGTGGACATCACAACCAAGGAAGCCTCTGCTACGTGGTCCATATATTTAGTATCAACTGGACACCTGTAGATGATAAACTTAATATAATGTTCGCTATCTTATACAGTAGTTTAAATGTATTTCTTTTTACAATACTTTGGTAAGGTTTACCATTGCCAACAGGAGTAACTATTGGAAACATTACCGGTGATGGAGCTACTGTGTCCTGGACTAACCCCGAAGATGGTAATAACTTGGTTGGAAACATTATAATACAATACAAAACAGATGATAGTGATACATGGACCAACGTAACTGTGACTCCTCCAGCTGATTCGGTGAGATTGTCAGATCTGGAAGACGGCAAAAAGTACACTGTACGTATTGTAGTAGAGACTGCAGATGGTTCAGTTAGCAGTATAACGACTCCTGTCACTTTTGTAACAGGTATGGACTTCATGTTTTGTTTTGATTAATTGTTTGATGAGATTTGAACATATCTAGTTTAGATAAGAGACAATCAACACAATAACATTCTATAATCTTATATGTACACTATATTCTCCGTGAAATATTGTTTACTGATTTCTTTTCCTCAATAGCATTTAGTTAACAGGCCAGTTATTTTGTTGTTCCATCAACATTTCTTATTGCCATGCTAACATCACATTCATGAATTGACCTGACAACACCAATATGCACGAGCTTTGCTGTTTGACCAACATCATCGTTTCCATACAAGTGCAATTACATATTGTCTCTTTCCCTTGTGAACATCCACTCTTACAGCTTTTTCATTACCAAATGACATTCATGTTGTAAGCATCACAAAAAGTCAAGCTACTGTCAAGGGAAAATACAATATAAATACTGCTTCGTGTATGCCAATTTTAGTTTAGTATGGGTCGCTAGTCCAAAACCACGTGATACGATATAGGCCAATGAGAGAATGCTTATTGATATCGACGTCTTATAGTTACCAATAATTGGGTTTACATTTTTTGGTAAGGTGTACCACTGCCCAAGGATATATCTATTGGAGATATAACTAGTGATGCAGTTACTGTGTCCTGGACCAACCCTGAAGATGTCCACCTTATCGGGACCATTGTGGTGCAATACAAGACCGATGATAGTGATGTATGGACCAATGTAACTGTGACTCCTCAAGCTGATTCAGTGACATTGTCAAATCTGGAGCCTGGTAGAACATACATTTTACGTATTGTAGTTGAGAGTCCAGATGGTTCAGATAGCAGTACATCAACTCCTTTAACTTTCACCACTGGTATGTAAATCAAGATGTACTTTATCATTTTCATCAAATTGGTGTGTATAATACAATATAGAACATCAAATGCAACGTTACTTTAGGCTTTTCTTTTCTCGTTTCCTTTTACTCATTACGAATTTAAAACATTACATTTGCTAGCTTTCATCATAAAGATAAGGTATTGAATATTTCATAATAAATCCTTTCTGATATACTAGTTTCAATTGATACTTTTTTCATTTCCGGTCAACATTTTAGAGTACCATGTACCACATGACTTGACTTTCGTGGACATCACAACCAAGGAAGCCTCTGCTACGTGGTCCATATATTTAGTATCAACTGGACACCAGTAGATGATAAACTTAATATAATGTTCGCTATCTTATACAGTAGTTTAAATGTATTTCTTTTTACAATACTTTGGTAAGGTTTACCATTGCCAACAGGAGTAACTATTGGAAACATTACCGGTGATGGAGCTACTGTGTCCTGGACTAACCCCGAAGATGGTAATAACTTGGTTGGAAACATTATAATACAATACAAAACAGATGATAGTGATACATGGACCAACGTAACTGTGACTCCTCCAGCTGATTCGGTGAGATTGTCAGATCTGGAAGACGGCAAAAAGTACACTGTACGTATTGTAGTAGAGACTGCAGATGGTTCAGTTAGCAGTATAACGACTCCTGTCACTTTTGTAACAGGTATGGACTTCACGTTTTGTTTTGATTAATTTTTTCATGAGATTTGAACATATTTAGTTTAGATAAGAGACAATCAACACAATAACATTCTATAATCTAATATGTACACTATATTCTCCGTGAAATATTGTTTACTGATTTCTTTTCCTTATTTAGTTAACAGGCTAGTTATTTTGTTGTTCCATCAACATTTCTTATTGCCATGCCAACATCACATTTATGAATTGACCTGACAACACCAATATGCACGAGCTTTGCTGTTTGACCAACATCATCGTTTCCATATAAGTGCAATTACATATTGTCTCTTTCCCTTGTGAACATTCACTCTTACAGCTTAGTCATTACGAAATGACATTCATGCTGTAAGCATCACAAAAAGTCAGGCTACTGTCAAGGGAAAATACAACATAAATACTGCTTCGTGTATGCCAATTTTAGTTTAGTATGGGTAGCTAGTCCAAAACCACGTGATACGATCTAGGCCAATGAGAGAATGCTTATTGATATCGACATCTTATAGTTATCAATAATTGGGTTTACATTTTTTGGTAAGGTGTACCACTGCCCAAGGATATATCTATTGGAGATATAACTAGTGATGCAGTTACTGTGTCCTGGACCAACCCTGAAGATGTCCACCTTATCGGGACCATTGTGGTGCAATACAAGACCGATGATAGTGATGTATGGACCAATGTAACTGTGACTCCTCAAGCTGATTCAGTGACATTGTCAAATCTGGAGCCTGGTAGAACATACATTTTACGTATTGTAGTTAAGAGTCCAGATGGTTCAGATAGCAGTACATCAACTCCTTTAACTTTCACCACTGGTATGTAAATCAAGATGTACTTACAATAATCATTTTCATCAACTTGGTGTGTATAATACAATATAGAACATCAAATGCATCTTTACTTTAGGTTTTCCCTTTCTCGTTTCCTCTTACTCAGTACGAATTTGAAACATTACATTTGCTAGCTTTCATCATAAAGATAAGATATTGAATATTTCATAATAAATCCTTTTTGATATACTAGTTTCAATTGATACTTTTTTCATTTTCGGTCAACATTTTAGAGTACCATGTACCACATGACTTGACTGTCGTGGACATCACAACCAAGGAAGCCTCTGCTACGTGGTCCATATATTTAGTATCAACTGGACACCAGTAGATGATAAACTTAATATAATGTTCGCTATCTTATACAGTAGTTTAAATGTATTTCTTTTTACAATACTTTGGTAAGGTTTACCATTGCCAACAGGAGTAACTATTGGAAACATTACCGGTGATGGAGCTACTGTGTCCTGGACTAACCCCGAAGATGGTAATAACTTGGTTGGAAACATTATAATACAATACAAAACAGATGATAGTGATACATGGACCAACGTAACTGTGACTCCTCCAGCTGATTCGGTGAGATTGTCAGATCTGGAAGACGGCAAAAAGTACACTGTACGTATTGTAGTAGAGACTGCAGATGGTTCAGTTAGCAGTATAACGACTCCTGTCACTTTTGTAACAGGTATGGACTTCACGTTTTGTTTTGATTAATTTTTTCATGAGATTTGAACATATTTAGTTTAGATAAGAGACAATCAACACAATAACATTCTATAATCTAATATGTACACTATATTCTCCGTGAAATATTGTTTACTGATTTCTTTTCCTTATTTAGTTAACAGGCTAGTTATTTTGTTGTTCCATCAACATTTCTTATTGCCATGCCAACATCACATTTATGAATTGACCTGACAACACCAATATGCACGAGCTTTGCTGTTTGACCAACATCATCGTTTCCATATAAGTGCAATTACATATTGTCTCTTTCCCTTGTGAACATTCACTCTTACAGCTTAGTCATTACGAAATGACATTCATGCTGTAAGCATCACAAAAAGTCAGGCTACTGTCAAGGGAAATACAACATAAATACTGCTTCGTGTATGCCAATTTTAGTTTAGTATGGGTAGCTAGTCCAAAACCACGTGATACGATCTAGGCCAATGAGAGAATGCTTATTGATATCGACATCTTATAGTTATCAATAATTGGGTTTACATTTTTTGGTAAGGTGTACCACTGCCCAAGGATATATCTATTGGAGATATAACTAGTGATGCAGTTACTGTGTCCTGGACCAACCCTGAAGATGTCCACCTTATCGGGACCATTGTGGTGCAATACAAGACCGATGATAGTGATGTATGGACCAATGTAACTGTGACTCCTCAAGCTGATTCAGTGACATTGTCAAATCTGGAGCCTGGTAGAACATACATTTTACGTATTGTAGTTAAGAGTCCAGATGGTTCAGATAGCAGTACATCAACTCCTTTAACTTTCACCACTGGTATGTAAATCAAGATGTACTTACAATAATCATTTTCATCAACTTGGTGTGTATAATACAATATAGAACATCAAATGCATCTTTACTTTAGGTTTTCCCTTTCTCGTTTCCTCTTACTCAGTACGAATTTGAAACATTACATTTGCTAGCTTTCATCATAAAGATAAGATATTGAATATTTCATAATAAATCCTTTTTGATATACTAGTTTCAATTGATACTTTTTTCATTTTCGGTCAACATTTTAGAGTACCATGTACCACATGACTTGACTGTCGTGGACATCACAACCAAGGAAGCCTCTGCTACGTGGTCCATATATTTAGTATCAGCTGGATACCTGTTGATAAACTTAATATAATGTTCGCTATCTTATACACTAGTTTAAATGTATTTCTTTTTACAATACTTTGGTAAGGTTTACCATTGCCAACAGGAGTAACTATTGGAAACATTACCGGTGATGGAGCTACTGTGTCCTGGACTAACCCCGAAGATGGTAATAACTTGGTTGGAAACATTATAATACAATACAAAACAGATGATAGTGATACATGGACCAACGTAACTGTGACTCCTCCAGCTGATTCGGTGAGATTGTCAGATCTGGAAGACGGCAAAAAGTACTCTGTACGTATTGTAGTAGAGACTGCAGATGGTTCAGTTAGCAGTATAACGACTCCTGTCACTTTTGTAACAGGTATGGACTTCACGTTTTGTTTTGATTAATTGTTTGATGAGATTTGAACATATCTAGTTTAGATAAGAGACAATCAACACAATAACATTCTATAATCTTATATGTACACTATATTCTCCGTGAAATATTGTTTACTGATTTCTTTTCCTCATTTAGTTAACAGGCTAGTTATTTTGTTGTTCCATCAACATTTCTTATTGCCATACCAACATCACATTCATGAATTGACCTGACAACACCAATATGCACCAGTTTTGCTGTTTGACCAACATCATCGTTTCCATACAAGTGCAATTACATATTGCCTCTTTCCCTTGTGAACATTCACTCTTACAGCGCTCTCATTACCATATGACATTCATGTTGTAAGCATCACAAAAAGTCAGGCTACTGTCAAGGGAAAATACAATATAAATACTGCTTCTGCTATGCCAATTTTAGGTTAGTATGGGTCGCTAGTCCAAAACCATGTGATACGATCTAGGCCAATGAGAGAATGTTTTTTGATATCGACGTCTTATACTTACAAATAATTGGGTTTACTTTTTTGGTAAGGTGTACCACTGCCCAAGGATATATCTATTGGAGATATAACTAGTGATGCAGTTACTGTGTCCTGGACCAACCCTGAAGATGTCCACCTTATCGGGACCATTGTGGTGCAATACAAGACCGATGATAGTGATGTATGGACCAATGTAACTGTGACTCCTCAAGCTGATTCAGTGACATTGTCAAATCTGGAGCCTGGTAGAACATACATTTTACGTATTGTAGTTGAGAGTCCAGATGGTTCAGATAGCAGTACATCAACTCCTTTAACTTTCACCACTGGTATGTAAATCAAGATGTACTTACAATAATCATTTTCATCAACTTGGTGTGTATAATACAATATAGAACATCAAATGCATCTTTACTTTAGGTTTTCCCTTTCTCGTTTCCTCTTACTCATTACGAATTTAAAATATTACATTTGCTAGCTTTCATCATAAAGATAAGATATTGAATATTTCATAATAAATCCTTTCTGATATACTAGTTTCAATTGATACTTTTTTCATTTTCGGTCAACATTTTAGAGTACCATGTACCACATGACTTGACTGTCGTGGACATCACAACCAAGGAAGCCTCTGCTACGTGGTCCATATATTTAGTATCAGCTGGATACCTGTTGATAAACTTAATATAATGTTCGCTATCTTATACAGTAGTTTAAATGTATTTCTTTTTACAATACTTTGGTAAGGTTTACCATTGCCAACAGGAGTAACTATTGGAAACATTACCGGTGATGGAGCTACTGTGTCCTGGACTAACCCCGAAGATGGTAATAACTTGGTTGGAAACATTATAATACAATACAAAACAGATGATAGTGATACATGGACCAACGTAACTGTGACTCCTCCAGCTGATTCGGTGAGATTGTCAGATCTGGAAGACGGCAAAAAGTACACTGTACGTATTGTAGTAGAGACTGCAGATGGTTCAGTTAGCAGTATAACGACTCCTGTCACTTTTGTAACAGGTATGGACTTCACGTTTTGTTTTGATTAATTGTTTGATGAGATTTGAACATATCTAGTTTAGATAAGAGACAATCAACACAATAACATTCTATATTCTTATATGTACACTATATTCTCCGTGAAATATTGTTTACTGATTTCTTTTCCTCATTTAGTTAACAGGCTAGTTATTTTGTTGTTCCATCAACATTTCTTATTGCCATGCCAACATCACATTCATGAATTGACCTGACAACACCAATATGCACCAGCTTTGCTGTTTGACCAACATCATCGTTTCCATACAAGTGCAATTACATATTGTCTCTTTCCCTTGTGAACATTCACTCTTACAGCGCTCTCATTACCATATGACATTCATGGTGTAAGCATCACAAAAAGTCAGGCTACTGTCAAGGGAAAATACAATATAAATACTGCTTCTGCTATGCCAATTTTAGGTTAGTATGGGTCGCTAGTCCAAAACCATGTGATACGATCTAGGCCAATGAGAGAATGTTTTTTGATATCGACGTCTTATACTTACAAATAATTGGGTTTACTTTTTTGGTAAGGTGTACCACTGCCCAAGGATATATCTATTGGAGATATAACTAGTGATGCAGTTACTGTGTCCTGGACCAACCCTGAAGATGTCCACCTTATCGGGACCATTGTGGTGCAATACAAGACCGATGATAGTGATGTATGGACCAATGTAACTGTGACCCCTCAAGCTGATTCAGTGACATTGTCAAATCTGGAGCCTGGTAGAACATACATTTTACGTATTGTAGTTGAGAGTCCAGATGGTTCAGATAGCAGTACATCAACTCCTTTAACTTTCACCACTGGTATGTAAATCTAGATGTACTTACAATAATCATTTTCATCAACTTGGTGTGTATAATACAATATAGAACATCAAATGAATCTTTACTTTAGGTTTTCCCTTTCTCGTTTCCTCTTACTCATTACGAATTTAAAACATTACATTTGCTAGCTTTCATCATAAAGATAAGATATTGAATATTTCATAATAAATCCTTTTTGATATACTAGTTTCAATTGATACTTTTTTCATTTTCGGTCAACATTTTAGAGTACCATGTACCACATGACTTGACTGTCGTGGACATCACAACCAAGGAAGCCTCTGCTACGTGGTCCATATATTTAGTATCAGCTGGATACCTGTTGATAAACTTAATATAATGTTTGCTATCTTATACAGTAGTTTAAATGTATTTCTTTTTACAATACTTTGGTAAGGTTTACCATTGCCAACAGGAGTAACTATTGGAAACATTACCGGTGATGGAGCTACTGTGTCCTGGACTAACCCCGAAGATGGTAATAACTTGGTTGGAAACATTATAATACAATACAAAACAGATGATAGTGATACATGGACCAACGTAACTGTGACTCCTCCAGCTGATTCGGTGAGATTGTCAGATCTGGAAGACGGCAAAAAGTACACTGTACGTATTGTAGTAGAGACTGCAGATGGTTCAGTTAGCAGTATAACGACTCCTGTCACTTTTGTAACAGGTATGGACTTCACGTTTTGTTTTGATTAATTGTTTGATGAGATTTGAACATATCTAGTTTAGATAAGAGACTATCAACACAATAACATTCTATAATCTTATATGTACACTATATTCTCCGTGAAATATTGTTTACTGATTTCTTTTCCTCATTTAGTTAACAGGCTAGTTATTTTGTTGTTCCATCAACATTTCTTATTGCCATGCCAACATCACATTCATGAATTGACCTGACAACACCAATATGCACCAGTTTTGCTGTTTGACCAACATCATCGTTTCCATACAAGTGCAATTACATATTGTCTCTTTCCCTTGTGAACATTCACTCTTACAGCGCTCTCATTACCATATGACATTCATGTTGTAAGCATCACAAAAAGTCAGGCTACTGTCAAGGGAAAATACAATATAAATACTACTTCTGCTATGCCAATTTTAGGTTAGTATGGGTCGCTAGTCCAAAACCATGTGATACGATCTAGGCCAATGAGAGAATGTTTTTTGATATCGACGTCTTATACTTACAAATAATTGGGTTTACTTTTTTGGTAAGGTGTACCACTGCCCAAGGATATATCTATTGGAGATATAACTAGTGATGCAGTTACTGTGTACTGGACCAACCCTGAAGATGTCCACCTTATCGGGACCATTGTGGTGCAATACAAGACCGATGATAGTGATGTATGGACCAATGTAACTGTGACTCCTCAAGCTGATTCAGTGACATTGTCAAATCTGGAGCCTGGTAGAACATACATTTTACGTATTGTAGTTGAGAGTCCAGATGGTTCAGATAGCAGTACATCAACTCCTTTAACTTTCACCACTGGTATGTAAATCAAGATGTACTTACAATAATCATTTTCATCAACTTGGTGTGTATAATACAATATAGAACATCAAATGCATCTTTACTTTAGGTTTTCCCTTTCTCGTTTCCTCTTACTCATTACGAATTTAAAATATTACATTTGCTAGCTTTCATCATAAAGATAAGATATTGAATATTTCATAATAAATCCTTTTTGATATACTAGTTTCAATTGATACTTTTTTCATTTTCGGTCAACATTTTAGAGTACCATGTACCACATGACTTGACTGTCGTGGACATCACAACCAAGGAAGCCTCTGCTACGTGGTCCATATATTTAGTATCAGCTGGATACCTGTAGATGATAAACTTAATATAATGTTCGCTATCTTATACAGTAGTTTAAATGTATTTCTTTTTACAATACTTTGGTAAGGTTTACCATTGCCAACAGGAGTAACTATTGGAAACATTACCGGTGACGGAGCTACTGTGTCCTGGACTAACCCCGAAGATGGTAATAACTTGGTTGGAAACATTATAATACAATACAAAACAGATGATAGTGATACATGGACCAACGTAACTGTGACTCCTCCAGCTGATTCGGTGAGATTGTCAGATCTGGAAGACGGCAAAAAGTACACTGTACGTATTGTAGTAGAGACTGTAGATGGTTCAGTTAGCAGTATAACGACTCCTGTCACTTTTGTAACAGGTATGGACTTCAAGTTTTGTTTTGATTAATTTTTTGATGAGATTTGAACATATCTAGTTTAGATAAGGGACAATCAACACAATAACATTCTATAATCTTATATGTACACTATATTCTCCGTGAAATATTGTTTACTGATTTCTTTTCCTCATTTAGTTAACAGGCTAGTTATTTTGTTGTTCCATCAACATTTCTTATTGCCATGCCAACATCACATTCATGAATTGACCTGACAACACCAATATGCACCAGCTTTGCTGTTTGACCAACATCATCGTTTCCATACAAGTGCAATTACATATTGTCTCTTTCCCTTGTGAACATTCACTCTTACAGCGCTCTCATTACCATATGACATTCATGTTGTAAGCATCACAAATAGTCAGGCTACTGTCAAGGGAAAATACAATATAAATACTGCTTCTGCTATGCCAATTTTAGGTTAGTATGGGTCGCTAGTCCAAAACCATGTGATACGATCTAGGCCAATGAGAGAATGTTTTTTGATATCGACGTCTTATACTTACAAATAATTGGGTTTACTTTTTTGGTAAGGTGTACCACTGCCCAAGGATATATCTATTGGAGATATAACTAGTGATGCAGTTACTGTGTCCTGGACCAACCCTGAAGATGTCCACCTTATCGGGACCATTGTGGTGCAATACAAGACCGATGATAGTGATGTATGGACCAATGTAACTGTGACTCCTCAAGCTGATTCAGTGACATTGTCAAATCTGGAGCCTGGTAGAACATACATTTTACGTATTGTAGTTGAGAGTCCAGATGGTTCAGATAGCAGTACATCAACTCCTTTAACTTTCACCACTGGTATGTAAATCAAGATTTATTTACAATGATCATTTTCATCAACTTGGTGTGTATAATACAATATAGAACATGAAATGCATCTTTACTTTAGGTTTTCCCTTTCTCGTTTCCTTTTACTCATTACGAATTTAAAACATTACATTTGCTAGCTTTCATCATAAAGATAAGATATTGAATATTTCATAATAAATCCTTTTTGATATACTAGTTTCAATTGATACTTTTTTCATTTTCGGTCAACATTTTAGAGTACCATGTACCACATGACTTGACTGTCGTGGACATCACAACCAAGGAAGCCTCTGCTACGTGGTCCATATATTTAGTATCAGCTGGATACCTATAAATGATAAACTTAATATAATGTTCGCTATCTTATACAGTAGTTTAAATGTATTTCTTTTTACAATACTTTGGTAAGGTTTACCATTGCCAACAGGAGTAACTATTGGAAACATTACCGGTGATGGAGCTACTGTGTCCTGGACTAACCCCGAAGATGGTAATAACTTGGTTGGAAACATTATAATACAATACAAAACAGATGATAGTGATACATGGACCAACGTAACTGTGACTCCTCCAGCTGATTCGGTGAGATTGTCAGATCTGGAAGACGGCAAAAAGTACACTGTACGTATTGTAGTAGAGACTGCAGATGGTTCAGTTAGCAGTATAACGACTCCTGTCACTTTTGTAACAGGTATGGACTTCACGTTTTGTTTTGATTAATTGTTTGATGAGATTTGAACATATCTAGTTTAGATAAGAGACAATCAACACAATAACATTCTATAATGTTATATGTACACTATATTCTCCGTGAAATATTGTTTACTGATTTCTTTTCCTCATTTAGTTAACAGGCTAGTTATTTTGTTGTTCCATCAACATTTCTTATTGCCATGCCAACATCACATTCATGAATTGACCTGACAACACCAATATGCACCAGTTTTGCTGTTTGACCAACATCATCGTTTCCATACAAGTGCAATTACATATTGTCTCTTTCCCTTGTGAACATTCACTCTTACAGCGCTCTCATTACCATATGACATTCATGTTGTAAGCATCACAAAAAGTCAGGCTACTGTCAAGGGAAAATACAATATAAGTACATCTTCTGCTATGCCAATTTTAGGTTAGTATGGGTCGCTAGTCCAAAACCATGTGATACGATCTAGGCCAATGAGAGAATGTTTTTTGATATCGACGTCTTATACTTACAAATAATTGGGTTTACTTTTTTGGTAAGGTGTACCACTGCCCAAGGATATATCTATTGGAGATATAACTAGTGATGCAGTTACTGTGTCCTGGACCAATCCTGAAGATGTCCACCTTATCGGGACCATTGTGGTGCAATACAAGACCGATGATAGTGATGTATGGACCAATGTAACTGTGACTCCTCAAGCTGATTCAGTGACATTGTCAAATCTGGAGCCTGGTAGAACATACATTTTACGTATTGTAGTTGAGAGTCCAGATGGTTCAGATAGCAGTACATCAACTCCTTTAACTTTCACCACTGGTATGTAAATCAAGATTTATTTACAATGATCATTTTCATCAACTTGGTGTGTATAATACAATATAGAACATCAAATGCATCTTTACTTTAGGTTTTCCCTTTCTCGTTTCCTTTTACTCATTACGAATTTAAAACATTACATTTGCTAGCTTTCATCATAAAGATAAGATATTGAATATTTCATAATAATTCCATTTTGATATACTAGTTTCAATTGATACTTTTTTCATTTTCGGTCAACATTTTAGAGTACCATGTACCACATGACTTGACTGTCGTGGACATCACAACCAAGGAAGCCTCTGCTACGTGGTCCATATATTTAGTATCAACTGGACACCTGTAGATGATAAACTTAATATAATGTTCGCTATCTTATACAGTAGTTTAAATGTATTTCTTTTTACAATACTTTGGTAAGGTTTACCATTGCCAACAGGAGTAACTATTGGAAACATTACCGGTGATGGAGCTACTGTGTCCTGGACTAACCCCGAAGATGGTAATAACTTGGTTGGAAACATTATAATACAATACAAAACAGATGATAGTGATACATGGACCAACGTAACTGTGACTCCTCCAGCTGATTCGGTGAGATTGTCAGATCTGGAAGACGGCAAAAAGTACACTGTACGTATTGTAGTAGAGACTGCAGATGGTTCAGTTAGCAGTATAACGACTCCTGTCACTTTTGTAACAGGTATGGACTTCACGTTTTGTTTTGATTAATTGTTTGATGAGATTTGAACATATCTAGTTTAGATAAGAGACAATCAACACAATAACATTCTATAATCTTATATGTACACTATATTCTCCGTGAAATATTGTTTACTGATTTCTTTTCCTCATTTAGTTAACAGGCTAGTTATTTTGTTGTTCCATCAACATTTCTTATTGCCATGCCAACATCACATTCATGAATTGACCTGACAACACCAATATGCACCAGTTTTGCTGTTTGACCAACATCATCGTTTCCATACAAGTGCAATTACATATTGTCTCTTTCCCTTGTGAACATTCACTCTTACAGCGCTCTCATTACCATATGACATTCATGTTGTAAGCATCACAAAAAGTCAGGCTACTGTCAAGGGAAAATACAATATAAATACTGCTTCTGCTATGCCAATTTTAGGTTAGTATGGGTCGCTAGTCCAAAACCATGTGATACGATCTAGGCCAATGAGAGAATGTTTTTTGATATCGACGTCTTATACTTACAAATAATTGGGTTTACTTTTTTGGTAAGGTGTACCACTGCCCAAGGATATATCTATTGGAGATATAACTAGTGATGCAGTTACTGTGTCCTGGACCAATCCTGAAGATGTCCACCTTATCGGGACCATTGTGGTGCAATACAAGACCGATGATAGTGATGTATGGACCAATGTAACTGTGACTCCTCAAGCTGATTCAGTGACATTGTCAAATCTGGAGCCTGGTAGAACATACATTTTACGTATTGTAGTTGAGAGTCCAGATGGTTCAGATAGCAGTACATCAACTCCTTTAACTTTCACCACTGGTATGTAAATCAAGATTTATTTACAATGATCATTTTCATCAACTTGGTGTGTATAATACAATATAGAACATCAAATGCATCTTTACTTTAGGTTTTCCCTTTCTCGTTTCCTTTTACTCATTACGAATTTAAAACATTACATTTGCTAGCTTTCATCATAAAGATAAGGTATTGAATATTTCATAATAAATCCTTTTTGATATACTAGTTTCAATTGATACTTTTTTCATTTTCGGTCAACATTTTAGAGTACCATGTACCACATGACTTGACTGTCGTGGACATCACAACCAAGGAAGCCTCTGCTACGTGGTCCATATATTTAGTATCAGCTGGATACCTATAGATGATAAACTTAATATAATGTTCGCTATCTTATACAGTAGTTTAAATGTATTTCTTTTTACAATACTTTGGTAAGGTTTACCATTGCCAACAGGAGTAACTATTGGAAACATTACCGGTGATGGAGCTACTGTGTCCTGGACTAACCCCGAAGATGGTAATAACTTGGTTGGAAACATTATAATACAATACAAAACAGATGATAGTGATACATGGACCAACGTAACTGTGACTCCTCCAGCTGATTCGGTGAGATTGTCAGATCTGGAAGACGGCAAAAAGTACACTGTACGTATTGTAGTAGAGACTGCAGATGGTTCAGTTAGCAGTGTAACGACTCCTGTCACTTTTGTAACAGGTATGGACTTCACGTTTTGTTTTGATTAATTGTTTGATGAGATTTGAACATATCTAGTTTAGATAAGAGACAATCAACACAATAACATTCTATAATCTTATATGTACACTATATTCTCCGTGAAATATTGTTTACTGATTTCTTTTCCTCATTTAGTTAACAGGCTAGTTATTTTGTTGTTCCATCAACATTTCTTATTGCCATGCCAACATCACATTCATGAATTGACCTGACAACACCAATATGCACCAGTTTTGCTGTTTGACCAACATCATCGTTTCCATACAAGTGCAATTACATATTGCCTCTTTCCCTTGTGAACATTCACTCTTACAGCGCTCTCATTACCATATGACATTCATGTTGTAAGCATCACAAAAAGTCAGGCTACTGTCAAGGGAAAATACAATATAAATACTGCTTCTGCTATGCCAATTTTAGGTTAGTATGGGTCGCTAGTCCAAAACCATGTGATACGATCTAGGCCAATGAGAGAATGTTTTTTGATATCGACGTCTTATACTTACAAATAATTGGGTTTACTTTTTTGGTAAGGTGTACCACTGCCCAAGGATATATCTATTGGAGATATAACTAGTGATGCAGTTACTGTGTCCTGGACCAACCCTGAAGATGTCCACCTTATCGGGACCATTGTGGTGCAATACAAGACCGATGATAGTGATGTATGGACCAATGTAACTGTGACTCCTCAAGCTGATTCAGTGACATTGTCAAATCTGGAGCCTGGTAGAACATACATTTTACGTATTGTAGTTGAGAGTCCAGATGGTTCAGATAGCAGTACATCAACTCCTTTAACTTTCACCACTGGTATGTAAATCAAGATGTACTTACAATAATCATTTTCATCAACTTGGTGTGTATAATACAATATAGAACATCAAATGCATCTTTACTTTAGGTTTTCCCTTTCTCGTTTCGTCTTACTCATTACGAATTTAAAACATTACATTTGCTAGCTTTCATCATAAAGATAAGATATTGAATATTTCATAATAAATCCTTTTTGATATACTAGTTTCAATTGATACTTTTTTCATTTTCGGTCAACATTTTAGAGTACCATGTACCACATGACTTGACTGTCGTGGACATCACAACCAAGGAAGCCTCTGCTACATGGTCCATATATTTAGTATCAGCTGGATACCTGTAGATGATAAACTTAATATAATGTTCCCTATCTTATACAGTAGTTTAAATGTATTTCTTTTTACAATACTTTGGTAAGGTTTACCATTGCCAACAGGAGTAACTATTGGAAACATTACCGGTGATGGAGCTACTGTGTCCTGGACTAACCCCGAAGATGGTAATAACTTGGTTGGAAACATTATAATACAATACAAAACAGATGATAGTGATACATGGACCAACGTAACTGTGACTCCTCCAGCTGATTCGGTGAGATTGTCAGATCTGGAAGACGGCAAAAAGTACACTGTACGTATTGTAGTAGAGACTGCAGATGGTTCAGTTAGCAGTGTAACGACTCCTGTCACTTTTGTAACAGGTATGGACTTCACGTTTTGTTTTGATTAATTGTTTGATGAGATTTGAACATATCTAGTTTAGATAAGAGACAATCAACACAACAACATTCTATAATCTTATATGTACACTATATTCTCCGTGAAATATTGTTTACTGATTTCTTTTCCTCATTTAGTTAACAGGCTAGTTATTTTGTTGTTCCATCAACATTTCTTATTGCCATGCCAACATCACATTCATGAATTGACCTGACAACACCAATATGCACCAGTTTTGCTGTTTGACCAACATCATCGTTTCCATACAAGTGCAATTACATATTGTCTCTTTCCCTTGTGAACATTCTCTCTTACAGCGCTCTCATTACCATATGACATTCATGTTGTAAGCATCACAAAAATTCAGGCTACTGTCAAGGGAAAATACAATATAAATACTGCTTCTGCTATGCCAATTTTAGGTTAGTATGGGTCGCTAGTCCAAAACCATGTGATACGATCTAGGCCAATGAGAGAATGTTTTTTGATATCGACGTCTTATACTTACAAATAATTGGGTTTACTTTTTTGGTAAGGTGTACCACTGCCCAAGGATATATCTATTGGAGATATAACTAGTGATGCAGTTACTGTGTCCTGGACCAATCCTGAAGATGTCCACCTTATCGGGACCATTGTGGTGCAATACAAGACCGATGATAGTGATGTATGGACCAATGTAACTGTGACTCCTCAAGCTGATTCAGTGAAATTGTCAAATCTGGAGCCTGGTAGAACATACATTTTACGTATTGTAGTTGAGAGTCCAGATGGTTCAGATAGCAGTACATCAACTCCTTTAACTTTCACCACTGGTATGTAAATCAAGATGTATTTACAATGATCATTTTCATCAACTTGGTGTGTATAATACAATATAGAACATCAAATGCATCTTTACTTTAGGTTTTCCCTTTCTCGTTTCCTTTTACTCATTACGAATTTAAAACATTACATTTGCTAGCTTTCATCATAAAGATAAGATATTGAATATTTCATAATAAATCCTTTTTGATATACTAGTTTCAATTGATACTTTTTTCATTTTCGGTCAACATTTTAGAGTACCATGTACCACATGACTTGACTGTCGTGGACATCACAACCAAGGAAGCCTCTGCTACGTGGTCCATATATTTAGTATCAACTGGACACCTGTAGATGATAAACTTAATATAATGTTCGCTATCTTATACAGTAGTTTAAATGTATTTCTTTTTACAATACTTTGGTAAGGTTTACCATTGCCAACAGGAGTAACTATTGGAAACATTACCGGTGATGGAGCTACTGTGTCCTGGACTAACCCCGAAGATGGTAATAACTTGGTTGGAAACATTATAATACAATACAAAACAGATGATAGTGATACATGGACCAACGTAACTGTGACTCCTCCAGCTGATTCGGTGAGATTGTCAGATCTGGAAGACGGCAAAAAGTACACTGTACGTATTGTAGTAGAGACTGCAGATGGTTCAGTTAGCAGTGTAACGACTCCTGTCACTTTTGTAACAGGTATGGACTTCACGTTTTGTTTTGATTAATTGTTTGATGAGATTTGAACATATCTAGTTTAGATAAGAGACAATCAACACAACAACATTCTATAATCTTATATGTACCCTATATTCTCCGTGAAATATTGTTTACTGATTTCTTTTCCTCATTTAGTTAACAGGCTAGTTATTTTGTTGTTCCATCAACATTTCTTATTGCCATGCCAACATCACATTCATGAATTGACCTGACAACACCAATATGCACCAGTTTTGCTGTTTGACCAACATCATCGTTTCCATACAAGTGCAATTACATATTGTCTCTTTCCCTTGTGGACATTCACTCTTACAGCGCTCTCATTACCATATGACATTCATGTTGTAAGCATCACAAAAAGTCAGGCTACTGTCAAGGGAAAATACAATATAAATACTGCTTCTGCTATGCCAATTTTAGGTTAGTATGGGTCGCTAGTCCAAAACCATGTGATACGATCTAGGCCAATGAGAGAATGTTTTTTGATATCGACGTCTTATACTTACAAATAATTGGGTTTACTTTTTTGGTAAGGTGTACCACTGCCCAAGGATATATCTATTGGAGATATAACGAGTGATGCAGTTACTGTGTCCTGGACCAACCCTGAAGATGTCCACCTTATCGGGACCATTGTGGTGCAATACAAGACCGATGATAGTGATGTATGGACCAATGTAACTGTGACTCCTCAAGCTGATTCAGTGACATTGTCAAATCTGGAGCCTGGTAGAACATACATTTTACGTATTGTAGTTGAGAGTCCAGATGGTTCAGATAGCAGTACATCAACTCCTTTAACTTTCACCACTGGTATGTAAATCAAGATTTACTTACAATGATCATTTTCATCAAATTGATGTGTATAATATAATATAAGATATCAAATGCATCGTTACTTTAGGCTTTCCTTTTCTCGTTTCCTTTTACTCATTACGAACTTAAAACATTACATTTGCTAGCATTCATCATAAAGATCAGATATTGAATATTTCATAATAAATCCTTTATATACTAGTTTTAATTGATAAGTGTTTCATTTTCGGTCAACATTTTAGAGTACCATGTACCACATGACTTGACTGTCGTGGACATCACCACCAGGGGAGCCACTGCTACGTGGTCCATAGATCCAGCAACCACTTTATCAAGTGTCTCTGTACAGTATAAAGCTGGCGTGAGTGGTCATTGGATAACTGCCGCAACCCTTTCTGTCACAACGACATCCTTCAGTCTCACTGGTCTTAGCGTGAATACTGTGTATACAGTAAGACTTGTATCTACAAATGTTGGTGCTCACGAGAACATGACGTCAGAGGAAGTCACCTTCACAACAGAAGGTAATGATGAATTGAATCTGCGTGCGTGTCTGTCTGTGTGTGTGTGTGTGTGGGGGGGGGGTGTAGGAAATTGTACTAAATAGCCAATTTCTGAATGTGTTTGTATTTGTAAACATATAAATACTCGTACTTTGTTTACAGAGGTTCATTTTGATTTGAATGTCTCCCATTGGGTAGATGTGTCAGTTTTGTGGTTAGATGGGTTTGACGCAGAAGTGGTGAGGGTGTTGTTAAGATTCAAAGCAGAGAAAATATGTAGTCTGTGCATAATAAGTACTAGTATTCCGCTTCAACTAGTTCCAACAAGCGTTCACGGCGTCAATTGTGTTTTCGGGTACATTCTTGAGATAAGGTACATGTATACTGAAATTTGTGTTTCAAATCATGAAAATCATTTCAACCTGCCCAAGTTGATTGTCACACAGTATGAAGTTTGACCAATAATTGAATGCAATATGTGATGACGTACCAATTATTTAGAACATCATGTAGGATATCATTTTGCTGATATTATGGTCATTTTAAAGACATTTATCTTTTCCATGTAATGCACTAACGAGACTTGTCTGCGTCGTCATTTCTTCCTAGCTGTACCTTTGCCTGAAGATATACAAATTACTGATGTGACAGATACCGGTGCCACAGTAACTTGGACCGTTCCTGAAGATGACATTCTGATTGGTCATATTACACTCCAATATAAGGCAGACGAGGAGAATCAGTGGCACAATGTCACAGTGACACCGACTTCTACTTCTGTGCAACTGTCTGATTTAAATGCGAATTCACACTACAAAGTTCGACTTATTGTTGCGAGTACAAGTGGACAGCATGAACGAACATCTGAATCATTTTCATTCACAACCAAGACAGGTATGTGTACATTGATGTGCCATAAAAAACATCTGAAAAATAAGCCCTACGATCTTGATACATTTCGAAATTTCGCTGCTTTTGAAATTTACGAAGTTTATTCGTTTAGAATTTCCGAAGCCTAGTCCAGAGCAGGATTGAATCTACTTTCATATTTCGATATTCCATTGTTTTGGTCAGTTTAGTTTCTTAGTCAATTTAGTTTCATAATCATGATTTTGTCATTTGTTTCCCTGACATTTTAATGTCCGTGCGCCCTAAACAGATTTACCAGTACCTGAGAATGTCGAAGTAGGGGATATAACAAAGGACAGTGTCACTGTCACCTGGACCATCTCTCAAGACAACGTCGGCAGTGTAACATTACAATTCCAAGCCGATGGCGAAAGCCAGTGGCAAAATATATCAATATCACTGCCAGCAAGTTCAGTAGAACTAACAGGTCTTGAACCCAGCACTCAGTATCACCTGCGGTTTGTTGTGTCAAGCCCAGACGGGCAAAGGAGTGCAACATCTACAATCACGTCTTTCGAAACAGCAAAGGGTAAGTAAACAATATCAAATCATTGAAAAATAACCACAAAATATTTTGTTTAATGCCATGGTTATCATTGTTTGAATATCTAAATTGCCTTTTTGTATAGTAATTCGATTTATAGCTATACCAATTCGTATCGCATCAAAATAACTTTCGTATTAGAAGCACTGTCAATTGTTTCCGAGCCTTGCTACCACTTGTCACTGCTGACAGGTTTACTTACCAAGACTGCGTGGACGGTAGAGGTGATACAACTCATTGTACATTACAGACATATGTATCGAATGCAAATCCCAATAGTCGTGACCCGCGTTTGTGTGTCATATACCTGGTAACATTAGTCCAATGCATATATGCACCCATCTATAGAAATCTAAGAAGTATAGGTTGCATTATATATTACTTTGGCATTATGTGCAACTAAATAGTGATTTGTCAAATCGAATGAAATTTGCACCATTGAAAACCCTGTAAGAGGGACAACATAATAACATGCATACCAATATTGTTTTCAGAACTACTTATACCGTCAGTTATACAAATCGTAGGCATCAGCACAACTGAAGCCACCGTCTCTTGGAGTGCGGAGCCAACATCGTCGGCAACAGGCTACATTATCCAATACAAGTTAGCAGCTTCAAACGATGACTGGAGCAACAGTTCTCTTATAAGTTCTTCTGAGGTGTCGTTTACCTTAACGGGACTTTCTGCCAGTTCTTCATACAATGTAAGATTACTCGTTACAGATGATGTACAAGGACTTACCAAAGAATCGAATATATATTCCTTTACAACCAAGAGTAAGTCACTTTGTCTGTATTTTCAACTTTTGTTTCTGTTTCTCGTGCAGTGTCTTGTGTTTGTGTATGTCATGTGTAAAATTCAGGAAACAGTAAGTTTATATTTTGTATGAGATTTGGATCATACCAAGGTATTGTTGATGGATGCGTCTGTATAGTTATGATGGTGCAGAACACGTGACAAAACAAACACTGTCATGTTGTAGGACAATATAGACATAGTATTGATCTGATATTGTTCAGTCAATACTTGTTTTTGTACATACTATTATAAGGACCACATATTAATGAGCCTATTTCTGTTTTTAGTACCCTTGTCTTGATCACTGCTATCATTTGAAATAATATTTTTGGGTGGTGAAATCGGTAAACCCCATCGGTAATTTATTCAACTTTGAAATTCTGTTAAGAAACCTTCCTACATGCACTTGACACGTGTTCAGTCAGTTGGTGTATGGGAAAACCTCTTGTAATGATGTCATGAATAACAATCTATTGTCTTTAACAAATGCAAAGAGTGTTAAATTAATACAAATAGGTTAGGGTATTCGTGATGGCATTGCACGAGGTTCAGATCCAACAATACTACATTGTCAGTCTTCGCATAAGGACATACAGTGAAAATACACGGTTCTTGTTTTTTTTTTCTAGGTATACCTACTCCTACCAATGTCGTTGTTCAGCACCTGACTATATCTGCACAAATATCGTGGCACTTGGCTGAAGACTCACTCCACAACGTTGCGGGAATTATTGTGGAATTTACAATTGACGACGGAAATATGCAGTGGGAAAATTCAGAGACTTTATCCATAGATGTCCGAAATTTCACTCTAACTGCACTCCAGCCTAATACTTCGTATCTGGTGAAAGTAGTTGCTGTTGATATTCATGGTTTATCAGAAGAAAGTGAAGTCATTCCTTTTAAAACATTAGGTAAACTGAGCAACTAAATATATGTACTAGTAAGACATTCATATCAAAAGTTATCCTACACTATCTTTATCAAGAGAATAACCTTTTTCTTTCATTTCCACATATAATATATGATTATTTCAGATTGGTTTGTCAAACTCAGAACCCCAGTTGCCGTCGTCGTTGTTTTTTTGGCATTGAGAGTAATAGCGTCTCATCTCTTAATGTCGAAATTGTTTATACTTCAAAATTGAATATTTTTTGCCACGTGATCCTCTCAACCAGGCATTTGATGAAATTGTTGCGAGTAACAATGTTGTATTTCCTACTTCTCAGCTATTCAAATGCCACGGATTAGTTTCATTTCACCACGACCACTAAGTATAATTCTTACTTGGACCATGGATAGTACAGATCCTAGTGTCGGTGTTATCTTACACTACAAAGAGGCCGGTACAGATAATGAATGGACCAGTACGACCTTCACATCCGCCAGCTCAGGTTCATCCACTATGGAGAACTTGGTGCCCGCTACTGAGTATGAATACAAGTTTGATGTGCTTGTTTTCCCCAATCAAACCATTGCAGAGACAGCGTCTTACACAGTTACTACCCTAGGTAAGACTTGTCACAGCAACCACCTAATACAGAAGTTATACCAATGCCCTCTATAGGGCTTGACACAGCAACCACCTAATACACAAGTAATGCCAAAATCCCTGATAAGTTTTCAAACAGCGAACTATCTAATGTAGAAGTAGGACCCAACTCACGATAGGGCTTGACACAGAAACCACCTAATGTACAAGTTATTTCGAAAATAAATTAAAATATGTATAGAAACCATGCTTATATAGACAAATCTACAGTTCTGGGTATCTTCTACATAAAGGGATTACATCTAAGTGTCCTAAAGTGAAGTTAAGCTGAAAGATGTAATTTATTTTGATAAATGACTAACTCATTATATTTACTGTTTCTCTAGCAATGTTACATCCACACAGTGTCACGTTTACGAATCAAACACATAACAGTGTAGTCGTCTCGTGGTCCCTGGATGAAGACTCGAACGTGGGATCGTTAGTTCTGCAATACCGGGAAGTCAGTCAGCGTGTCGCCAGGGAAACCGACCAAGCAGCTTGGCTAAATTCAACAGTGCTAGAACCTTCGACAACATCTTACAAACTGAGTAATTTGACAGAGAAAACTGACTACAACATACGTCACTATGTTGTTAGTTTAGACGGTACTCACACAGGTATAACTGATGGCGAAACATTTAGCACACCAGGTATGAAAATCTAATCGCATTTGCATTCATCTTGCCAAATTAAAAGAGGCCGACTGCATATTTTTTTTTTATTCAATAAGTTTATTTTTTCGATGTCTATTTAACAAAACAAACACATTACTCGCTCCCATGTGATTTGCAAACTTCTCATTAATATTCTGAATAATAATACGATGACGGCAGCAATTCCAGGCGTGTACGAGTACCACACAAATATTCTTATTCAGTTACGACTACATAATAAACTCTTCAATATCATTTCAGCTGCTCCGGCTATCCCCCTTCCAAGTCGTGTTGCCGTTACTAATATTGGACCCGGGGGCGCCACTGTCCAATGGGCGGTTCCAGATCCAACGGGTATTGCTTCTATCGTCGTGCAATATCGTCCAAGTGGAACGGGGGGTGAGTGGATCAACGCTGTGGTTCTACCCCCGTCGTCTGGCTCCCATGATCTAACAGAACTGTCTAGTCAAACTTCGTACGAAGTTAGGGTACAGGTGATCAGTAGTGATGGCAGAACGGCAGAAACTGATCCAGTAAGCTTCGACACAGCAGGTAAGGGAATTCCAGGTGCACCTATAATAATCATATAAAGATCTTAAGATTTAGCACAGACGTTGGAGAAATATTTGTCATTTGATTATTTATTTTCTAAGAATGTATCTCTCCAAGGATGTAGTACAAAGCTACAACACCAACTTAGAATCATACTGAAGACCAACAAGCAACGAATGTATTGTTCCTTTGACTACTATAGGTTTTTTCCGACATTGGTACGACTTGAAAATAATGTTTAGATACCTAATGCGTATACGTGAATGAGAAGGCCGTGCCTATATTTCAACATGGTTTAGAAAGGTGTGCTTCTGGATCATTCGTAGGTCGAAATCGACACCATTGTGTTCCTCATAAACTTTACAACAATTGACTTCATTTGATGTAAGATAAAAAACTATACAATCTTCAGGTTTACCACTTCCATACAATGTCAAGACAGTAAATGTGACAGCCACGTCAGGTTGGGTGTCATGGAGCCTTGTTGAGAGGTCGGCAGTATCCGGCGTTGTAATACAGTATACGTCAGATGGCGACCACTGGTCCCAGTCCTCCTTTATATATGTCGGTACCCACATTGCCGAACTATCACCTCTTGTACCCGGGTTGCCGTACACATACCAATTTATTGTCGTAGCGAACGAACAGGATACAGCAATGTCGACATTTTACAGGTTGACGACAGGTTTGTCTTTCCGGATTGTTGTTTTGCAGATGAGGCGCGCATAAATAATTAAAATTCGTGTAAATGTTATAATAAATGTTATAATACTACAGCATTTTAGGATGACGAAAAAAAGTTATTAACGCTCAATTTTGAGTGAACTTTTCAATCATCAAACCAAAGTAAGCTAAACAATAGTAATGCAGATTACATGTAATGTACAATAAGTATACATTTTTGGAATACCACTGTGAGTAGTATGTCTATTAATAGGTATTGGAGTACTTGAATACACCCCTTTCATCATTAAATATTTCCCTTCGCTTGTTAGATAACTATGCATGTTAAACAATATAGATAGAACAAAGGTATCACTATTTAATAGATATAATAGAAAACATCACTTGGCCATCGAGATCGTATATAGCTATAAGTATCTAGGGATAGAATTTCAACCCAATGGCAAGATTAATCTCGCAAAAGACAAACTTTATAAAAAAGGCAACAAAGGCGTTGTACTCTATTAGAAAATTAATCACTTCGTCCGCTAATATAAACATTCCCACTTGGATCAAAATATTTGATCACGCTATCAGACCCATATTAACACGTGGTTGTGAAAAGAATTACACACCTACTGTACATTTAAAACTAAATTCAAAATGGAAGAATATTTGTATAATGTTACAAACAATTCCCAAAGGAAACTTAATTAAATTCAGAATCAGTGATCATAACCTAATGACCGAAAAAGGGAGACATTAGACCTAAACTAGCAATAGAGGAGAGAATATGTAAACAATATGATACCAACACAGTTGAAGATGAAATACACTTTATTTATGGACTGCCCGTTTTTGTACACAAAGTACTTTCTTTCACTATCAAATTGAAATGCAGAATTCCAGACCATGGATCGTACTACAAAATTCTACTATATTATGAGTAATAATTCCACTTTTACTACTTGGAGCTTATATTGCTGAAAGCCTACATCTCAGGAACACTTAACACGAGAGAACTGATCATTTGAATTTAACCCCATATTTTTGCTTTAAATTATATGTAATGTGTGTACTTGTGTATCTATTTAATATACACTATTATACTATACACTATACACTATTGTTTGTTTTTGCTGGTATTTTTATTTTATGACAATGTTCTCCATTTTAAAGAATAAGTCAATAAATGAATATGAATATGCATATCTTAAACAACAAGTGTAAATTAGTGTAATTAACATGTTAGATAACCACATACATGTTAATTAGTGTAATTAACATGTACAACAATACAATACAATAGTAATGTTCAATTTAACTTTTGTTCTCAACACAACTGACAATTTTCACCTGAAATTTTCGACTGCACACTTCAGTCTTTGTCAACGGATTGACCCACTATTCAGTACAGGTGAGCCTCAGTCTATGGTTTTAAAATCTAGTTTTGAGTGATCTCTCTATCCCCCTATGTATGCGTGTCTGCATTGACCTGTGTTGGTTTGACCCTGGCAAGCAATTTCATAGATCACTCCACACAAATTTTCCTTTTTTGTCTTGTCCTTTGGGGACACCAATAATTATTTTATTCACTGTATTAATGTTTGATTGTGGGCCATATTGGATTGAAAAACAATTACATTGTAATGTCATCGTGGTAAATTGACACAAACAAGTGTTTGACTGAAATGATACTTTCAAACCATGCATATCAGTGTTGAAAGGGGTGTTAAATTTATCTTTCTGTGAGTGACTGTTAGTAATAATATTGATAGAATTGAATCAGAAAATATGAAGATGGGAATACGTTTGAAAATAAGATAAACAGATTGGCAGTATAGTTCAGTGACGAGAATAATGAAGGAATGGATATCCCATAATACTTTCATCCCCTTGTCGACCCTCAGTATAAGTACACTCAGCTTAACACAAACGTGTATGGGAAAACTGTGTTCTTCTGAAGTTGACTTGATATCAGTACGATATACGAGAACACATATTGGTACAGGGCGATACATTGGTATTAGAAGTACACAATGATCTAAGAAATGACTTTTGCAACATTGTTGGTTAGATGCATAATTATCATTATGCCTATAGAGTTTTTATTTCAGGCAAGATGCAACTGCTAAAATCTATTACTTTGATTTTTCTGTGGCATAACAACAAAAGAGACACTTGAGTTACCAAACAGTCTTTGATGATATTAAAAGGTCCAATGTAGCCTATGTAATTTGTTATTTCAAGACTTTGCCAAAGACATATTACTTGCATGGGAGATTGATATACCTTGTATATGTTAATTATGCTAATTACTAATTAATTAAGACGCTTTGATACATTCTACATGAAAGAGGATTGATGATAACAAGCATGCTAAATTTATTTCCCACTGTATTACAAATCAAATGAAATATAACCTGCAGATATTTGTATTACAATGTTATCAAATTTGAATATGTTGATTATAATTTTATGTAATATACATATTGATTATGCTGATGACTAAACACATATATTGCTTAATATGAGTTTGTTTATATAAAGGTAGTTTTCAATTTCAATCCTATACTGGTAAACGTGTAACATGCCTTAGTGATTTTGACATGGTGTATACGTATACACTACATGTTATTCAAATGAATTAAACCAATTAGAACTGAAATTAAGCTATGTAAATGACATAGTCAAATCATCAAATGATGGTCCTAGTATGCTTTTTCTCCCTTATACCTATCCATAGACATGTTACTTGCTAGGTTTAACAACATTTTATGAATATGGTATCCTGATAATTATGCTAATCATTAAAGAATATCAGTTTTCACCATGTTCCACCACTTAGATTTTTTTAGACTTTTGATATGTTGTTCAACACAAAATTCTGACTAAGATGCACTAAAAATAATTTCTATTGCAATTACATCCGGACTGGACTATTAGTTGGTTTTAAATTATGGAAATCAACATTGAATTTGTTGGATCCCAATCAATATATGACATAAAAGTCACTGATATTGGAGGTGTGTCTGCTAGAGTTATCTGGGATGTACCTTCGAACTTGACAATGGATGGTGCTATTGTGCAGTATCGTACCAGCCATGAAAAGTGGCAAAACTCTTCGTATGCAGCCATGCCTAATACAAGTGTTGTATTGACTGGTTTACATCCCATGTCAAGCTATATCTGTCGTGTTGTATTGTTCCAGAAGAACTCTGACGAAGTTATATGGACTTCGGCATATTTCTTTCAGACACTAGGTAAACATAGACCCGGTCTTGTAGAAGTAGATGGCTTCGAATATCAACTTCAAATAGTAAAAGGTGGCTATATGCTAATGGACGAAGCTCAGATTTTAGTGTGCAATCAACTAAAAACGATAATGCTGAAATTATATTTGCTATATGAAGCAACTTGTTGTTATGGAAGTTCTTGATGGGCACTGTCCAGCACTTTTCTCAGCGCAACAAAAAAGAATGCACTTGACATTTTTCTTTCAACAGTTCAGGGATAAACACCTCTACTAATATTTTATTTCCAGGAAGAATTACTAAGGTATCTGTTTAAGCGAAATGGCTAGCCTGTTTACATGCGCACTGCCGACAGTGGTTCAAGTCCCAATAACTGGAACTTTATTTTTCTTATTTTCGACTTATTCATGTAGTAGACACATGTATGACTGCCTCCTTTAAAATACCTATCAACATCTCACAAATTTAAAGTGGGTTGATATGCAATTAAATGTAAATAGGGTGGATAATTGATTAGTGCGGTTTACACTTGGATATCAAGGCAACTCACACAGTACCATGTACCAGTAGACTGCAATGCAACTCAAGAGTTAAAGGATGGCATCATTTCAGTCAGTATTCGATTCATGTCTCAAAAATTAATAAAACGTAACAAAAATGGAGTAACGTTCCAGCTACCAGGGGCCTAAATCAATGGACATAGAAATCCGGTTGTGTTATTGCTGCCAACTGTTAAGGATATGATTTACTGTATCGTATCTTATATATGTGGATATTAATACTAGTCTTCAAACTCTAACTTTTTATTTCCTCAATGCTAATGCCGTTATTAATTTGTTTGTACAAGGAAAATTGTGTATTTTCTTCATCAACATTGTGCGAAAAGTTTGATCTTTTCCTTTTAACATTAGTGCTGTCAAGTTGTTTAAATGCATTATAGATTACTACCACTACTTTGAGAAGTGATCGACCCTAGATCAAGTGTATAATGTTATGTGTATACCAGTATGTTGTGTCTGATATATTATCATAAAATACATTGAATGTTTTGTCCTGAGTTAATACGAACAACGCACTAAGTGAGGGAAAGCAAACTAAATATTTGTGTTAAAACGTGCTAAAGTTGAATGATATCGGTCTATAGAAGTTATTCAGATGATGTTTCAGTAATATCTCGCCTATCGGAACTTGTAAATCATCCGACTTACAATGGTTTAATTGTATATAGTAATTCTAACTGATATATTCAATCTCTCTACAGGCGTTCTCCCACCATTACCGTTCTTTTTTGACGTGGTCAATGTGAAGGATACTGCAGCCAACGTGATATGGTATTTCAACAGTACGGCTGGTATTCGAGGCTACATTATACAATACAAGACTACGTTAGAAGAGTGGCGCAGTACAGAATTGCTTCCAGCTGACAGTACAGCTGTGACGATAGCTGATCTCAAATCAGATACACAGTACGTTGTCAGAATGGAAGTGGTAGGCACAGACGGTTCCACTGTCACAACTCCCATGAAAATAATCACCACTTCAGGTAAGTGAGCATTTGCATGGACCTTTCATATGCGAGCACATTTGTGTTCATAATGCATTCCAAGATAATGCAATTGCTGTGTTTAAAATCACAAGACCTTGCTTGGTCAAAACATTTTAAAGAAGTTACCAAATATTGAATTGCCTAATATACATTTGTGGTGTTACTGACCACAATGTCAAAGCTTAACTTGAATATAATAATCTAACTTTTGGAATACCTAGCGGTTATATTTAAACATACTTTGAGATGCTATCTTCTCATCAGCAGAAGTCCAAGTATCGCACAGATATACCAGCTAAAACGCAAAAGTTCTGTACAGTCACGTTGTACTGGGTTTAATGTACCCTTACTATGGAAATGATATAAATTCACGAATTTTGTATTACAGAGGCCGCTGCAGTTACATCTGGTGAGAATGATGAATGGTGGCTGTGGTTAGTCATAGCTATAGTGCTACTTCTGTTCGTCTTATTGATGTGCTGTATATTCTGTATGATGTACTGCTTGAAAAAGAAACGAAGACAGCAGGGATACCAGACGGACAAGAACGCGTTAACAATGGCAGAGGTTGGGAAGGTAAAGCGAAGTATCCGTGCTCGGATTTCATCAATATCAATACAGTCTACCCCTATCATATCTGTTTTGTTTGTATATATTGTTGCGTTGCGGCAATTTAAGCATATGTAAAGCACTCAGAAGAGGGTTCAACTGAAAACACGTGTAACTATAACTATGTTTTCATATCATGAGCACTAACAATACAGTTATCTACTATTGTTCTTTTTACCCATTCAAAACGATTTTTGTGAAAACTCTACGTTATAATATGCGAGATTTCACACACAAATGTCTTTTTCTAATTTTAATAGATTGGATGGGGGGAGGGGGCATGGGTGAACTTGTTCTAAAGTCACATGTTCAAAACCAAATCCAATAACAGGAACATCATTGCACTTGAACCATAGATGGGTCATTTTAGATAAAAAGTTCAAATGCACTTCCTAATTGGTTTATGTTAATTTGGTATTTACACTTGAAATTATGAAAGTGTACAACAATTAGGTACGGTGATGAGTTTGTAAAGAATTTGGTCACATGATTATAACGAGAAAACACGTTATTTTACAGCAATTCAAACATAATTCCTTGGACCTCTTTCTGTCTTCTTCCCTAAGGCTGACATTACGTATTCTATTGAGCCCTCTGCGGAACTTGCTATCGACGAGACTGAGTTCGACAGTGGCAGATATCATCCAGTCACAAACATAAACTCTGCCAAGTCCGAGTTTTGGGAAATACAGGGTGATAAAGTGATTCTTATTAAACTACTTTCTGTTGGCAAGTTTGGAGATGAGTATTGGAATGGCAGATTGGAATCGTATGGAGAGGCTGCGGATGTTGGAGTTAAGAAATTGAAAGGTAGGAAATTCAGTTCTATGTTTGAAATGATAATTCCTGCCCGATAAGACTATTTCATGAGCAGTCCTTGTGTTCAATTCTGCATTCATATGCACTCTTTTGAAAAGGATTATACATTCGGTTAGGTCCACTCTGTAAATGATTAAACATTTTACGTGCATTCTTAACATTCACAGTAAATAGAGCATCAAACATGCACAGCTGTTCACTTCCCCCTGTAATAAAACGTTTTGACATGAGTTAATTAATCGTCAAAATATGAATTATATGTGTGTAACTATTGAGACATCAACGAAAAATTGGGAAAGGATAGATTTAACTAAAACGGACAGGTTTGGGAAACTATTTATGTTATAAATCAACTGAAAGATGTAAGACTTCATAAATCCAATGTTCCAGTGACAGTGTGGTGGATGGAACGTGTTACTTGTCACAATAAAGAGGCGTTTTGTTCTATAAATCAAATTTATACCATTTTCTTTTCAGATAATGATAATGAACAAGGTAAAAGCATGCTGCTGAAAGAGCTAAACCTGCTTAGTCGGGTTAGCAAACATACTCACATAGTGAATCTCGTGGGAGCTTGTACTGTTGATGGTGAGTATATTTTGGTAGTGCATGCAGTGGTAAATATACTATATTCTGTTTTCGATAATGAAATCGAATGTTCGACGTCCAAACTATATATAGTGCTCAATCTGGGGGTTGAATTGATTTTTCTCGCCTTCGCTACGTAGCGGATGGTAGCGGAGGTAGCCAAGTAAAATGATTGTCAAATTACCCAAACATAGCCTGAGATATTAATGCTCCATAGATAATCGTAAAAAATGTGTCTGAATGTAAAAGAGTAAGTTTTGAAACTTGCTACCTTCGCTACCCTTCGGTACGTAGCGGAGAGCTCAATTTAAAATCGATTCAACCTCATATCTTGCACTAGATTCCAAATTAGTATTAATCTTATAAATGCACTACTGTTTTTTATTGCCGAAAATAAATACTGCTATTTTGGCCATCGTTGTTATTGTATTTGGATAATTCAGCGAAATAAACTTTTAATCCATAACTGTTTTGATCAGCTAAAATGACACCCAGAATTAAGGTTTTCCTATTTGTGTAAATGTCTACTGTTTGTCTTGAATCCCTGTATAATAAAGACAACAGTGGGCACATATATGTCAATATTGATAATAACTCTTATTTGTTTCCTTATTTGATAGGTCCTGTCCATATTGTCTTGGATGACCCTAGGAACATACGTCTTGATGTTTGGTTGAGAAACCTAGATCGCCTTCACGACCCAGTACGTCAGAACGCCCCGGGTTTCAATGTAACTCTACAAGTCCTGCCACAACTCATGGATTTTGCTTTGGATATAACAAAGGGTATGAGTCACCTTGCTGCCTTGAAGGTAAGTGTTGTCACACTTCAAATTACACCAAATACCAACACGCATAGTAACCGTTAACGTTGTTCATAACCAAATACTACCTATAATGATCTTTATTTATACTGGATAGTTCTTAAAGTATATAAACACCTGTCTCCCCAGAAGTCCAGTGAGGGCCAACCCTCGTGGGTTAGTGTTAATGAAATGTTCTCAATGTCAAACAAACACAATATTCCAGTTTAAATTAGACACTTGACTTGAAAAAAAACATCAGTGGAATTTCTTCTTTCGTGTCATGTATCGAGGAAGGGAAAACTAGGTACAGATACAGAAGTTGTGGCACCACCTCACTATCTCATCGTCTCCTGTAGCAATTTGCAATGTAACGTTAAAAAATACCGTATTTTGTTTTACTCTGAAGGCATTGTCCAGTTGGGCTTGTGTCTGCCTTTACACTTGTTAACTGTGATTTTTGGCGAGAAAGTAGCACCTCGGTAACTTATTCAACTTTGAAATCTTGTACAGAAGCCGTATTGCACTTTACCCCTGTTCGGCCATTTTCAATCGGGATTTCCCTGTATGGATTTATGATATTTGGTGTTTGTCAAGCAACTCTGCATTGTGAAAATTTGGGTTTGACTCTTAGTTCAACCATGGAAGTTATAGTCAACCAATACTTAACACAAATAATTCCCCCTCCTCTCTTGTTTACAGTGTGTGAATCATCATCTGGGTAGCCGCAATGTTATTCTTGATGCCAACCTCCGTGCAAGAGTCACCGACTATGCTGTACCGGCACCACCAGAAAGTCGATACGAATCACTGCCACGCGAGTCAAAGGTAGGATTACTTGACCAGATCATAGCAGATGAGTGAAAAAAATGAATATCAAAATATCAATCATGAACACGCCGCTCTAGCCTTTTTGTTTCAATAATTTAAGTTTGAATTCTTACTTACTGTTCATATATTTATTACAATTGTCACTGATCAGTCATCATGACCGAAATATAACAAAATTAAAACAATTTGAAAGCACATATTCCACGACGTAAAAGTACGTTTCTTTGCCTTAATCCAATGCAAATGATAGACAAATATGAAAACTAGCCAAACAATGTGATCACGTCATTGTTCTTCCAACTGTCTGTAATCAGTCATTATTTGACACTTGATCTTTTAATAACTTAATGTTGTCATCTTAGAAGAATACTATTCGCGCAATGCAAACATTTGTTCTAAGTATTAATTCATGACAGCTGAGAGTTCACGGTGACCTCATAATACATCAAAACTTAGCGAATATCAAAAAGTTGTATTCTGTCATCCGTGACACATGTTATGATAAAATCTCATCTGTACAAACGTTACATGTCCAAGGTCATGCATTTAACTTTCATTTTGCATCAAGGAATACTAGAAGCTCACCAAAGTTTTGCCATGGGCATGTATCCATCATGGCCAGAGTTTAGCATAACCGTTGCATAAGAAAGGAAAAGTTTAATGATATACATATACAAGTAAAGGAACAACTAGAACTCTAAGTAGACCCATCCAATTTACAAATTGCAGTGGGAGGGGTTGGGATGGGGGGGGGACTACGATAAATGTTAATTCAATTTTTCAAGAGATAGATATTTTGGACAAATCAATCTCAACACTCCTTTTCTTACTGGCGGGATAATTTGTCCTATATGAAACAATTTCCCGCGTTTTCTTTTCCAAAAAGGTATTTACTTTTAGTTTCTTAATGCTTCTTAGTTATTTCATCTTTATTTTGTTTTATTCCTGTCAGACTCGTGACGATATTCGATGGATGTCGTATGAATCCCTCTTCTATAACAATTATTCTGCCAAAAGTAACGTGTAAGTATTTTTTTTTCAGATGTAGGTTAGTATAGTCTTGCTGTTAGACCTTCGGGCTTTTTCCCCCAAACATATACAGAGCTGGTTTATTTTAATAATAGACAGATGGAGAAATAGATAAGTTAAATCACTTTGACCGTGCCCAACAACTATTATGCTTTTTGTCTCTGTTGCTTTAGTTTCCTCTTAGTCAAGTGGAGGGCCCATGGCCTCCTCCAGCATTAACATTGAATGGGTGCGAGCTTATCCCCGCTTGATTTGTTAAAGATAACTGTTCTCGCCTAAAAGATGCTCAATATATTTTTAGATTTGGTTAGTTGTATATAAAACCAAATTGTGAGGTGACAAAATCTTACGTACATGTATTTCTGTTTTTTCAGGTGGTCATTTGGTGTAATGCTTTGGGAGTTGGCGACGATAGGTAAGTCATTCACAACACTGGGAAGTTCCAGAAAGTACTGAAATTCCAAAAGAATTATCGGTAGTCCATGAAATGTTATTTATTTTAGGAAACAACTTCAAAACGAAAGTCGTTAATTGGTCAGCAATACAATGCCACAAAATTCCCATTTACTAAAAAGCCTTTTATCGTAAGAAGTTAATGGCAATTTGATAGAAAGATAGAACATACAGAGAAAGTAATTTTCCTAAAACATGATATTAGTCAATGTTATATGAAGTCATTACTGTTATGGTTTTACTTCTATTTCCCTAAGGTTTTGTACAGGCAATTTCAGCAGAGTTGCAAATTACATATCTTGTTTCTTGCTATTTAACAGGACGCTTCCCGTATGAAGAGACACGTTTGGAAGAACTTCGGGTAGCTATACGAGCAGGTCACAGATTGGATAAACCGACCGTCTGTCCGGATGACTTGTGAGTCAATGAATATATTATCCGTTTTGTAGTTGAGAGACAAGCCAAAGTCAATGTTACACACACACACACACACACATACACACACACACACGCACACGCCCGCGCGCATGTATACATACATACATACATACATACATACATACATACATACATACATACATACATACATACATTCATCTAATTATAACGTTATTATTGTTTTCTTTATACTAACTTAGATACACCGTAATGCGTTCATGTTGGGCCATGGATCAAAAACAGAGACCAACGTTCAGTGAATTGATATCAAGATTGCACACTATCCAGAAGAACATCGGAATTCAGGTAATATTTCAATGCCTCACCTTGTCTAGTTTTGCTTGTTCCAGGATGCACAATACTCCTTTCTCAAATGTTCAAATGTATGCCATGACTGAAATTGGCAACCTTTGATTACAGCGATGCCTTTAATGATTTATCCAACCACTTTATTCTTTTTACCATCTAGCTGTTTCTGTTATATATTACTAACAAACCCAATTTTAAAATTATGTATCACCAAAATCACAATGTAGGGATGGTGATTTGATTGGCTGAGATAGTAGAGGTGCGATCGCTAGGGTGGGAGCTACCTTGATAAGCTAAGACGATAACTAAGAAAAGTGTCTCCAGTATGTACTTAGAAGGTGTCATCTTCTTTCGTGGTACCTGCACTAGATTATTAAAGATGTAACTCTTTCTAATCAATCAGTTCTCAAACTAGAACATTACGCATGCTCGGATGCCAAGGACAGTGATATTTTGTAGTTCCTGTACTGTAAACTTTTTATCTTGGAGGATGAAAAGGAGACCCCCCCCCCCTACAAGGTTCTTGGTAACCATGGCTTGGTTATATCTAGTTAAAATGTGACAAGTTGTTTATGGCGTCCATTAATGTATGCTTATCAATAGAATGATACATTTCCCAGAAGGCACCATTCAAGATAGCTGGTTGGCAAATGGCCAATTACACAGTTTAGGATTGTATCATCTTAACTTTCACTGACATTGACAAATAACGATCATACGTACATTTTGGCTACAGCAAAGTCGCCGCTACAACAAAAGAAATATTAATTGTCCAGGACAGTGGGGTTTGAATGTCAAATTACGAAAATAGGGATGGTATGTTGTGTCTTTACATATGAATGTATTTGTTCACTTTGCACCTCCAGGGGGAAAGTATGCGAAAGTATGTGGATGAAAATCTATCAGTGTTAGTTGGAGAATACACCAACTGGAATGACGACCAAGTTGAACTGTTTGAAAGTCTCATACTAAATAATGTTGAAAAGGTAAGTATTAGTAAGCTAGCTGACAGACTGTCGATACAGCAACAAGCTAACCCATCGAAGAATGCTCCAATTGTTATATTACAGAACAGAGAACACTTGGCTCGAAAAATTTCAAAACATGTGAAGGGTGATTCGTATCTATATAGATTTCGTGTTTTAGAAGTAAGCGATTTTTTTTCTTTTCAAATGTGATAAGTTTGGGATAATAGGAGAGTGTTTCGTTTGGAATCATTTTCGCGAAAATAGGACGTAAACATTGTTTTTGTTGTTATTCATAGCAGGTTATTTTTTAATATAAATTTGTCGCTTACTACTTTACCTTTGTCTTTTATAGCCACTTCCACAGTCTCGTCTAATGGCAGTGCAATATGCCAGTGCTGCTTTCCCTCCAAATCATGTACAATCCAAGTATGTTTTATTGCTGTCAACAGGAGACGAGTAAGTAGCATACTTTTCACTGATTTGAATGACACACAGCTATCAATCTGACAACTGTATATTGTTTGAACAAATAATGAAAAAATCGTTGTTTAGATCTCATATATTATAACATGTACAAGTTTTTTTTACAACATATGTTCTACGTATCTATCGCTTTGTAATCTCCTCTGAGGTATCTACCATATTTCCTTACACATTTTTATTTTTCTCGTGTCTATCCTCGTTTTCCTATATCTATCTCATCTAGTTTTCTTAAATTCCATAAGTAAAGGACATCCATATGGTTTTGGTACATTACCAAGGGTCGGGTTATGTTGCTGTTTTATATTTGATCAGTATGATATAGTGTTTGTGAAACCGATTGCCTTATTTAATTGTCATCAATTTCTTTGACAGTGTAAAGATCATTCAGACTACAGCACTGGATTCACTACGAGCGCAGGCAAGACGATTTGACGATGGATCGTCCGGTAGTAAAGACAATCTCTTCCCCGATTTCGCATCATTGGCAATGTTCATTAGTACCAAGGTAATTTTAAGTTGATGTAGACATTAACTCCATCTTGATTTGTATTAAGTTAAAGAGCTATTATTTATAGAACTTGCATAGTAACACTGTCTTGTACAATTTTGCATTGCTTTATTTTTCTTTAGTTTTACTTAATTACATGTATTATAGTTTTGCTGCTTTCAAATTGCTATTTTTTTTAAATGTCTTGTATATGTCTTTTTACCTGTCTGTGTCTCTGTGTGTCACTAGGGGTACAAGCCTGACTGGGCGTTGCTATTTCTTTATCCCTTTTACATTGAATATATAAAGTGATGTGTGTATTGCTGTTATGGCTCTTTTTATCATGATGGCGAATACAGTTATAATTAGTTTGAAGTCATTCGTTAAGTTCCAATTACAGTGTCAATGATAATCCATATATGTCTTTTGGTTTTTAGGCCAACGAGAGAGAAGCGACCAAAACGTTCAAATCGAGGGGGCCTCTCGGAAAACACGATATTCCATTTTCGCCGACAGCATTCGAGAAGGTATGTCTACACATACATGTATGGAGTGTCTTAGTGCGTTTTCCGACTTTCTTTAAAGGCTAGGATTTCAATCCCAGGTTCTCATTTTGGTCATATCTTACCAGTGGAGTCCAAAGGGTTACACAGGGTCATTCTTTTGTCCTGGACTCTATAGTTCTGTCAGAGATTTTCTCACCTACATTTCAATCTTTATCTAAACGGCCTTTAAGAAAGATTTCACTATCACATCAAAACAAAAATTCAACAACTTTCTTTTTTGAAACAACACAGATGACGATCTACCTACGCATGTGCCTAGCATACGAGTCTGGAGTCAACCCCAACGCTACAACACCCGAGGAAATGAGACTACAAGGTCCTATGATATCCAAACGCGTGAACTATCTATTGGATGAATGTGATGGTAGCACAACGGAAGGACCCGTTAACTTTTACTTTACCATGTCACGTTTGTACGTTTCGGCCGTGGGCGGTAACGCTACCATGTATAGAATCCTGGAACTTCTTGCCGTAGCCCCAGACAGACTTGCCATGGGATTTGTTAACAAGTTACGACATCTCAAAGTAAGACGCAAACATTAAAATGTCACGGTGTACAGTTTGTTATGGTACTTCTGACAGGAACACAAGAATGAAACATGCATAACTGTCTATACTATATAAACGCCCATTGTTGAGGTACCCGCCGCGGTAACAACAGTGATGATCTTTTCATGTAACACACGTACAGCGACTACAAATAGCTATGAGTAACCATGGACCCTACCTTTCGTGTAGGGTCTATGGTGTAACTGCTACACCGAATCTATAGATATACTTGTTAGCAGTGAGTGAACATCGCACAACAACACTTCCACTCTAGTTTGACAGTTTTTTAAATGAATAACACTAACAGATTTACTTTTTTCTTTTCGCAAAGGCCCTTCTTAATTCTCAAAATCCAGAGATGAGAATATTTACTGCTGAAGTATGTGGTATTGTGTTGCAGTACGTGGACAAGAATGTTTTACTAACATCAATTCAGGAACTTACCCAGGATGTAGATCACGATGTAAGTTAACACAAAAACTGGAATAATTTTAAGGACTAAATCTTTCGACAGACCCTAACGCTGCAATGGCGTCAATAGCTTATTGCATAGTGAATAAATGAAAGTTTTAGTCAAATAGATAATATGAGTCAAACGTCTATTTCAATATACGCTTGGAGATGTTTGTGACAAATACTCGTCAGATGCAGATGTGTAGAAATATGCAAGAAAGTAATTGCGGTATATTATTTTTCAGCTCTTGGAGGTACAACACGGTGCCATTCTAGCACTGGGCTACATCATAGGGAGGTACCTACGAAAAAGGCAGAAACTTGCAAGTCACGAAAACATCCAACACATGATGGGAGATTCAAGCAACGAGGACGTTATCTTTACAGAAGCAGTCAAAGCAGTCGGTACGTTAGTAGGAGGAGGAGGAGGAGGAGGAGGAGGAGAGAGAGAGGGGGGGCAGGCAGGCAGGCAGGCAGACAGACAGACAGACAGACACGGGGAGATTGGAAAGGGTGTGGATCCAGAGCAGAACCCCAAGTCCTTAAATCACTAGTTATCTATACTATATAATTGTAGTTCAGTGTATCCTCAGAAATATTTCAGCTTAATGTCATGGGTCACGACAAACAATTGGACACATGTAAGAAAAAACATGTTTAAGTGACACGTTCGTTCCCTTTATCTTTCTTAGCATTGAAATTGGACAGCGTCGTTGTAATGCTGGTCGAAGCTGCATGTATCGCTGTCGGTGAGATTGGAAGAAACGGTCCCTTACCACTTCGTGATGGTGTCGACCCGAAAAGCACTAGCAAGAGGATTGAGGAAGAGAGCGAGTCTTCAGACTCTGATAAGGAAACGGAAGCAGTGACAAAACTGTCCGTTGTCCAGACACTTTTAAAGAAGGTTCTTTCTGAAGATGATTCGATAGAGGTATTTAAAAGTTGATTAATTTAATTCATCTGAACGTTGTGAATTGATCTGCTCGAAGTAAACTATGTTCGATGTCGAAGGATTTGAGGTCTTTATGTAACATGTATACAGCTGTTGAATAAAATATATATCTCCCACTCCCACACATGGGCTAAACCAAACACTATTAAGTTAGCATCCCAGCAACATATCATTTAAAGTGTTTACCTGACACTCGATAGTTAATTAATTTCCGAGATTTTTTTGACCCAGTTTTCATTACTTTCCAGGTCAAAGAAAAAGCAGCGTTTTCCCTGGCACTACAGACAGTTGGCGACCTACACTTCCCATATAGGAACATTGTCATTCAAGGATTCATTGAGAGCACGGATGTAAGTTTGCTGTTACATTACAAAGCACAAGTTTAATTAAAATATGCATGCGTTGTGCCAAAGCTAAGCGTGTTTTAAAGTTTTGAAGTGCAGTACGTGGTATGTTTTTTCCATTGTAAGAACAGCTCTTGACAAACAAATAGGAAAATGTTCAGATAATTGTTATAAGATGTGTTATATTATAATCAATTCAGAACGTCGCCATTTTTATCATGGTCAACTATTTGATGATAAAATAGTTCTTTAAAGTGCTAAAAGCTGAATTTACGTTTTTGGCATAATTTTGTGGCATATACAAAAGGTGCTTTCGGTATTCTACTTACTAAAGCATTCTTAACCATCACATGTAATTGACTGAACTCAAACCGGATACTTGTAATCATTTCGGCGAGCTTTGTTACTAGTATTTGGTACCTCAGACCACTAGAAGCATTATTCTGGTGGTCTAAGTTGGAACGAAGAAATCGTTACCATGTGATCAATTGTTTTCACAATGCCTGAAGACTATTGTAATGGTATAGAAGACATTCATCCACATTAACATTATATTAGAAAATTTGACTTAGGTTTTATGTAAAGTACTTGCACTTGAGTAGAAGATGTGTATTTATATTTGCCATAGGTCCGTCTACAGCCAAGAGCCCAACACATCGCCCTTCATTTTACAATTGGTGAGTCGTTAGCCGTGGCTATCCAAGGCCCCAATTCTACATACTCCGGCGATGTATGGAGAACACCTGTAAACGAACGAGGTTCGAAGGAACCTATTGGTGATGATTTAAAACGGTCATTGGATCTTTTTGTGGAGAAATACCTACCAGATGTACCTGCAGAAAACACAGAGGTTAGAAATCTTGATTATACTTCGCAACAACTTGAACTGCTATCTGATGTGACGATGCTTCAGTGACGTCACAGTTACGTATATGTCAGATACACAGGGTGAAAGTTACCCTTGTGTTGATACATACTATTTCTTTTCTTGGCTGTTGCCCCTTCTCCACAAATAAACCCGGAGAAACAGTCTTACAAAGAATCTCTCTTCGATCATTAACTTGAATTGGTATTTGACTAGATGTACATATAGTTACAATTACTTGTTTTAACCACATAACATGATTTCAAGATCTAATCAAAATCGAGTCCCGGAAATCGAACTTCATTTATCAATGATTAAATTGATTTTGCCACCTTGTAATTGTATGACCTATTTATCGATGGAGAGAACCTAATAAAATAAGATCGGGCAATCTTATGTCATCAAGGATTCGCGATGTAGGGGATTTGCCCTGTATCATTTACAAATTATGCGTTCAATTAGACACCATTGATTTTAGAACGTGAATCTTAAACAAACTGTGAGTTATACATTCTTAAACAGGCTGTGGGAAGTGTTTTTTCCGTTCTAAAAGATTAGCACTGTCAGGAAAAAATCAATTATTCCTCCTAATGATACATACGCTTTTCAAGATCCTTGAACGAGGTTAGCGTTGGCTTTCCAGAAATCTTGAAAATAGTTTTCTTACATTTGCTACGCATAAGCTTAGGCCATATATCATAGAAAAATTCGGTATTAACTTCTTGCCAGCTTAGTTCTATTTATACTGTAGTGAGCCGCGTTATCGCCCTTGCGCAGATCTCTGATCACTAAAGGAAGGACCCAGTACTTCTTTTACAAACTTTGTTGTTCCTGAAAGGATTCTGCTTAGCGCCCAGCCCCACCGATCCTTCATGTATTTACCCTCATCACAGGAGGTGTGGCAGGGTATATACATGGAAAATAATGCGCGCTTCTAAATATGAATTTATGTTGCACTAGGACTTCATTGATGATGAACTGGAAATGAGTGAAAGTTGTTTCGTAAGTAAAATTTCGAATGCCGATTATTTTCGCTTCGAATTGCTTGATTGCTGCGCATGCGTCATGGTTAATATACATGTGTATTACGAAATGTTTTATAACTCCCAAAAGCTTGGTACAGCACGCCGCATCATTGTATGCATGATAGCTTTAAGCCATTGCAAGCTGCAGAGTTTTAAAACGGATTAATACCCGATGTCTTTGCAACAGAGGTTTACTTAACCTTCATATTGTTATGATGTTTATATTTTTTACTATTCAACATCGTTTGCATAATGCACAGCTATAGGAGCTTTTTTTTTCTTTTTTTTTGATTTATATTACAGAAACTAAACACTCATGTTTAACAATTACTCACAACTTGGATCATGTCTTAGTTTAATAATGTGTGCCTGTAACAATATACACTACATGCAATATTAATGGATTTGATATATATCTATACTAACTTTAAGTTTGTAACAATGTCTTCAAGGATCTTAAAGGTAGAGTAATAACCAATGCATGTGACTTTGATATGTTAACCAAAGTTCTAACTTCAATGTTTTCCATTATTTTGTTGTTGGATAAATAGGCGATGGGAACGGTTTTGGAGGTAATTGGAGTACTAAAGATTTGCAATTTTTAAACCTTTTCCTGTGTATCTCTAACATTACCTTTACCAATCCAAATCACTGTTAGACTAATAAATAAATTTCTGTAACTTTTGTTATATGGTACATTTAGCTAAGTCGATTGTCCTTTTCTTCGCGTTTCAAAACTCTCTTCTGTGATTCTCTGTTTGTAAAGCTTGACTTCTCTATGACAAGGTAACAAATAACATTAAACTTATACTGGTTCAGTAGATTTTCTTTTTGAGTGTTGGACTATAATTCAATAGGTATGTAACTGAAACTTTGTTTGAGGTGCTCTTAATTTCTCCAAAGAAAATTAAAATGCTGTCTGCGTTTTATCATGTTGTATATATCAATTGTAAACAATTGTTCCGAATTAGCTTAGGGATTGTGATTACTATATCATCTATAAATATCGAAAATAGTTTTTTTTTTAAATACTGGAAATACGTATCGAATCACGTGATTTGTTTAATAAAAGAAACAGCAAGGCACAGCTCATTCAAATTCAGACACCGGAACACACACACACACTCACCCCCCCCCCCCCACCCCCCACCCCACCCCCACGCACACACACGCCAAAGAACACCTGACAATAAGCACAATAGTTATTTGTCTATATTATAGACTTTGGTTATGCATATATAGTCATTTGGTAATTCCCTTGATGAGTGTACAAATGTATAGTTCTTAGACTTGATTTCCTTTCATAGAGTATGATATAAGAAAAACTTGTTGGCACTTTCAAAGTAAGTTTGACAACCGGCCACTGAAAAAGATATTGTCGAACAAAAAAAGTTGTGTAATGGAAGTCAATCATCATCTTAATCTCAAATGATTCTCAATTGGTAACCGTCTATCTCTGATTTCTTATATTAACCCACACCATACCATACCATACCATTCTCGTTATGATAATCTTCATAACATTTTCACATATTTGAATTTTGACTTTTTTATGTCTTACGTCATTTCAAATTTAAAAAATTAAAAAGAAGACGAAGACGAAGGTTTCATTGAAGCGTATGTGTTGTTGATGAAAATGTTTGACAATGTCTGAACAATTTTATTTATCCTATTTTTCTATATAAATAATAATCGTAATATCTCTTCTTCAATACTGGTTAATATACTAAGTGGCAAGATTTACGGTTAAATGTGTAGAAGAAGGCAAACATAATTGTGTTTGAGATAATTACCACATTTTAAGCATTAAAAAATCTAAAGATGACTTAGCAATGTATTAAAATTGTGGAAAATCCGATTTTTTTCTATATGACCACGATGAACGAGTATCAAAGAGTTTTGTTGCTAAAATATGCAATTATCAAACTTGGTGTTTTGTTTCTCGTAATAAATACAAACAAACAAACGAACGAACGAACGAACGAACGAACAACAACAATATGAGGGAGGGTTGTCCTTTAATTCTCGTCAAAGTGCCTTCCCAAAAGATAGTTTAGAACGTTCTACGTTGTCTAATCTAGTCACTGGCTACTATTCACGGTAAACCGTGACTCGGGGGGGGGGGGCAATTTTTAAAAAAAATCAAATTTCTTCCTACTTTGACATATCAACAATTGCTAATAGTAAAAGACGTTTCGGGATTCACCGTCTTGGTTTTTTTCAGGTTTTGCATACTATACAATTCCTAAGTAATTTTGTTCAATTCTGTTTTTTTTTAGGGTGTTTGCATCTGGCTCCTTGTAATGATAGAGAATTTTAGAACACAAGAGGCTCTAGAGGTAAGCCTTGTTACTTCACTCTTTCATGCCAGAGCATGTTGTTTTAGGATGTCGACTCAGGGAGAGTCCGTTAGTCGGTATTGCCGTAAAACGGACAGTGGTTTACGACGATGCATTTCTTCAACTTCATGGCTTTACGAGTTGGATACTATAAATTCACAATCCGTTATCAAATTTCATAAAACCGTAAATGCTTTGAGACCACTGTCATTGAATTACACTGTAAAGTTAACTCGCAGAAACAGGTATTCCAACCATGGTTCCTACTTTGCAGATGTGTATTGTTGTGATAGAGGCGAAAACTAACCAACGAGTAAATAACCACGACGTTCACGACTTTTAAAGCGTAACATGTTATTTTTATCCTGATCGCCTTAGAATTTCTCGCGTTTTCTCGCGTTAAGTTTGCACCATATATACATGGCCCACTTGTCTTTGTCTTTGAGATAGTGAGGCTTGAATTATGTGTCTTCCACGATTCAGACAAGTATATTAACGTTAACTTAAAAATTTCATTAGTATTTAAGAATTTCATGGTATTTTCTGTTTTTCTATTATTTCCTTTAGGTCCATTTGCCAAAGATACGAAATACTGTAACAAAAATAGTGACACACTGGGACGGTAAGAAACATGTGTTGTGTTGTGTTGTGTTGTGTTGTGTTGTGTTGTGTTGTGTTGTGTTGTGTCGTTATGTTATGTTATGTTATTGCTATGCTGTGCTATGTTATGTTGTTATGTTATGTTATGTTATGTTATGTTATGTTATGTTATGTTATGTTTCATAATTTTTACTGACCAGGTTTATTTTTCGGCTCTTAGTTCTTGTTCTGTATTTGATATATGCTATGTTGCATATACAATTCAAGTTTGTGTTGTTATTCCAATGCATGTCTGTTTTTCAAAATGGGTTGACATATCTTTAGTTTCGTTCCGTGTTGTCTTCTCTACACCACTGTCTAGCAATCCAAATGAATTTTTTGCACAATTCTATATTATGCAAATATTATTGATGAATATATGTGGATTATAACGATAGTAAATAATTCTCTGTTTCTCTTCAGAATACGGGGTCGTAGCCCAACTAGCTCCACTCATTCAACATCGTTTGTTGGCTGACTTGACGTTGTTGCGGCCATCACGTTCCTCTGTTCGGCTTAATAAAATGATAACTGTACATCTCACACACAAGAAACAGTATCACAGTGAGATACGAATGGAAGTTAATGAGGCTGACGAAAGTCCAGGAAGGGAAATACTGCCATCAACGTCGTCATCGGGGGAAGGAGAAGGCCCCGATCTTAACAATTCAATGTCGTCAACTTCGTCAACAGGAGGTGAAGGGTTTTACAGCGTCACTCAAGAAGTAGCCGAAGAAGCTGTAAATAGAGTTATACAGGAAACTGTTCAAATCGAAGCCACTGATTTAAATGAGTCGTCACCTTTAACGTATGAGGTTGGTGGGTACACAGAAACCAGCGTGGTGGAATCTCTACCACTGGAAGAGGCTATCGTCCGTGAACTTAGTGAAAGTGATATTAAACTCTCACATGAAGACTTTGAAAAATCAAATAAAGTCGCCATCATCGATCCCAGCGCCATGATGACGATCCATTCATCGCCGAGTCGCAGACGGCAATCTATGGAAAAATCATATGAAGTCGCCACCGTCGTCCCCACCGCCATGATGACGATCCATTCATCGCCGAGTCGCAAACGGCAATCTATGGAAAAAGCAAATGAAGTCGCCATCATCGTTCCCACCGCCATGATGACGATCCATTCATCACCAAGTCGCAGACACCAATCTATCGTCCGTCATGCCGATGATGGTGATTCCGATTCTCAACACTCTGGGTCAGTGGTCGTTGAAGTAGATGAAGTTACAAGGTTATAGTTAGTATTCAAGACGTTACCAGTCAAGTAATATAAACATAGAACATTTGTTTTGATTACTTATCACAACAATGTATACGTTATAATTCGAAATTCAAAAAAACGGTACAACATTTTAGGTTCCGCCTAAAAAGGAATGGTGAACGTGTTGAACTTTTTGGCGGGAGAGTACGTGGCTCTTAGTGAAAGGTTCAATATTAACATACAATTTACCGTAGCTGTTCAAGTCAAAAAATATCCGTGCATATAGTACCCATTTTCAACGAGTGTGGTACGTAATGGCAAAAGGTGACTATAGATCCGACGAATCAATGGTGTTGTAGACCAATATAGTTGAATAACTGAGTATTTCAAGTGATTTATTTGATAAAGTTCAAGATCGTATAAATACGGAATTGTTTTCTCAGGCATTCTGAATATTTCTAAAATTCATGATTTAATTTTAGAGCAGTTTCCCACTTTACAAGTTCCTTCCTTGATCCAGTAAATTGACGACCCGTCATTACATTTCTGTCTGAGAATTATACAATTTCAAAATGAAACCTCGTAAAACTTTGGGTTATCTCATTATTATTCTGTATTATCCAAGTTACTGTGATGAGATTGCAAATAATAGTAACTTTAAATTTTTTTAATAATTGATTTTCCAAAAATGCCATGAATACTTGTCGGTCGGTATTTATTGGGTAGTTTAGACGTGTTTTGAATGGGAATTTACTTTGAAGAGATTATTTAATACATTTCACAATTTTTTATTATTCACATAAACCCAATTCTGTATGATTTATTAAGAAATTGCTATTTACTACCGTTACCATTTTACCAAGTTTGTATTGCTACTTGTTCGATATTATTCAAACGGCTTTGTTTCATTAACCGTCATCCTAAATCAATCGCAGCTTGTAACGTCGTCAGTTTCTCAAATGTTAGGGGGTACGTAGTACTAGTTACTGTGCATAAGGAAGTAGTTTTAAATTGTGTGGTAACGTTTCACTTTGTAATCTTTTAAATGCTTTGTTAGAACAAAACTAAGCGCTCTTATCTACAATTTGTGCAAACTTATTGGGACTTCTAGGGCAATACATTATAACTTTTAAATGAGTAAACAATATCAGATATTGACTTTTGTATTGTCGCTCTTTTAGACAATGTTGTAGAATGATTACCGAGCACGTCAGTGCAACCATAGCTAATGACTTGCCGATTGCGTTTAAGTGATGTTTGCAGAATATTTTGTTATTTGTAGTTCAAGCTATGTTTTTTTTAAAATTTAGACAACACCCGAAAGTATTGAATTAGGACAAATATTTATATATTTTCACATATTTACATGTTCTCATTGATAACAGAAGACGTATGACGAAGTTCAATGTATATGGTGCTACGGGGTGCAACTCTCTAGCTTTCAGTATTACACGTAGTAAAACTAGAAATGGTCTACAACTGACAATTATTAACTGTTTGAAATGGTTTTGCTTGTCTGCCTTGCATTGTATGGTGAAATGAATTGGAACAAATTACAGTAATATGCAACAACTTATTCAGTGAATGGACACAGAGGGCGAAACAAATCATGGCATTTTGATGATTTTCAATTTTGTATGAAAATAAATATACATGTGAATGATTTCAATAATTCTTCTAATTGCAACCATTTGGACAAAACTAACAAATAACTGCATAGAATTGTTGAGTTTTTTGTTTGAATTATTTAGTCAAATAATCAAGAGCTGCTTTTATTGTTGTGTATTTCTAAATGGAAAATATTAAAAAGGATATCAACTTTTTTTAGAAGTCATGTATACGAGGCTCACTATATCAGGATCGACAGATTTCAATCGAAAGTGGCAATATATATATATATATTAATACACTGAATGTAAAAACAGTGCCATTTAACAAACTATATGCAATAAAGATTTTAACCGGTGGAATTTTTGATAATGGGAATAAAATATATTTTGACAAGTTTACGTCTGTGGTCTTTTGGTTGAATCATTGAGGGGACCGTGAGGTGTGTGTGAATCATTTGAATTATTTTGATTAACATATACAGCGTACGGAAAGGGGTATGTTGCGAAAATTGATTAACATATACAGCGTGTCGGAAGGAGTATGTTGCGAAAAGACATGATTTACAGTCGTTTTCCGGGCCTAGAAGCCTACTGTGGCTGCTAAAATAAGATACCGAATTCAGTTATTCTGGATTAAAAAAAAAAAACTCGTGTTATGACACAAAACTAGCTCCTACATAGCTAAGTTTGAAGAGATTTAAATAACTGATTTTCTTTTTTGTCAAATTGGTCCCCGAGGCACATTCTACCTTAACATAGCACAGGGTAACAATGAAATGATAACATAGCAAAAGACTTTCGTTTTCGTTTTCTGACCTTTGACCGTGACGATAATGTGTGTATATATATATATATATATATATATATATATATATATATATATATATATATATATATATATATATATATATATATATATATATATATATATATATATAGTTTTGATATATATATATATATATATATATATATATATATATATATATACATGTATATATTATCGTCACGGTCAAAGGTCATATATATATATTTATTGTCCATTTAATTAATTATACTCTGGAGGTGTGTACCTTGGATGTATAGTCAAGAACAACAATAAGTATTCAAATTTGACATTTTTCTAGTATAAATATCTGAATTTTAAAAGGTCTTCCATGCTAAAATTTTTTAACAGTGTACTTTACATGTAATGGACGAATTTCGTCCCTGTTTGGTGAATCACGCTCTGTAAAAGCTAGGCACGTGCAACATTTGTATTGCAATGTATATGAATCGCCCTCTGGAAGAGACACCAATTGTATCGATCCGTTCTGATTTTGTTCCTGCACATCTTTACATGTCTTTAACTTTTACGTATATATAACAAATTTCACTAATTTAATATTCATACCAAACAAAATTTAAATTATCTACATAATTGCAATTTTAGCGAAGTATACATGTGAAAAGATACATTATTTTTTGCTATAAACTACAAAAAAGTTCTTCGAGTCATATAACCCAGCTTCGTTAATAGCCGAAATAACTACATAGTATTCATGTGATGGATCAACACCCTCTATGTTGATGTGTGTTTCCATGGTTTCCATCCACTTCACAACATTACTGCTGGCATACGCTGTACCGACAGTCACTTCATAGACTAGGGACGAATTACCAACGAACACACCGCCCCAGTCCAGGGTCAGTTGTGTTGGTGACGCCCAAGTTGCTTGAATGTCGTCACCTACGACAGAAATAGTTGATGTCATGAACTTTGATGATGCTAAACGAGTCACTTTTGCACTGAACTAATCTTACAAAATACTTTGTTTAGATACAATTTAAAGTTAGCTGCAGTGTATTATTTGTATAATCTCTTTGTCATTTTTGTACCTCTACGGATATTGTTGAAAAGAATTAACGCTACTATATAAACAGCTTTCATATCTGAAGAATTCCATGCTGTGCCTTTTTTTTTATCAGTGGATCAATTTGAAGAAATGAACCCGATACCAATTATTCTTAATACGGGATGTAATGTGATGACTTCCCCGTTCTCTTTAAATATAAAATGTTACTCTCACTTGTGCGAGCAATAACCGAGACAAGTATATTACCTTTTATATACGGCAGCTCAGTTTCTATGGTAACATTAGTTGTGATGTCATCGCTCTTGTAATCTAAATGATTGACAGCTCGCAGGAGTACTTGGTAAGTCTGGTATGAGTTAAGACGTAGTCCATACAGTATTGTAAAATGCTCTTCCTTTTGACCGATATCGATCCAATCCAGGACTGTTTTACCTTTCTCCTGCAGTTTGCACTTGAACATAGAAAGAAATGTCACGTTGTATATAATTGATTACACTAAACAAGTATGTGTAAAGATAATATAAAGATTATATGTGTATTTAGTACGGAACTGTTGTAAAGTTCTCAGATTAATTAGAAAACTACGTCTATCTTCACTATGACAACAGTATTTTATGGATTATCTGTTGGAATATATTTAGCAAAATGATAGCCTTCTAAAGAGTCGTATCAATATGATATGTCATTATTGGTAGTTGAATTAATTAAAAATAAACTTATACTAATAAGCACAGACTTATTATAATCACTGTACCTGATAATGCGATATTCTAGACATGTCACTAAAACCTTGCCAAGCTAGGTGGATTACATTGGTTGACGACTGATGATGTCGTCTTGTTGGATAGTGGGTTTGTGATTCTGTCGTCAATTTGACCAATGCATTATGGGCATCTGGTGGAGCTGTTACTATAGTAACACCATCAGTTGCCGTGTTAGATGATGATCCATAGTAGTTAAAGCAACGAATCGTCGAATACAGTGTGTGTCCGTGCTCTACTTTACCGGTGAAGTCGACATCAGTTTGAGTTAAAGTATCCGATTGCGTAAAATCTTGGACTTCAGTAGAACCTGGGTTGAGTCCTGAAATGTATTCATGCAAAGGCCTGAGGTAAGAATATGGTGAGTTAAGTTCACTTGAATGAGTTTATTCGATCGATTGTTTCTACAATCCTAGATACTAGGTACGATTTGATACTTATCAATGTCAAATATTCTACCCTATCTACGTTGGAGCCGATTTCGTCTCAAACATTCTTGTGTTTTATTTTTTTCTTAAGAACAATTACTCACCAACTGCAACTTCACAGAATTTGACACCACTCTCTGGGTCATCAACTAACCAATGAATAGACAGTACAGATGAATCCATATAGTCCACATCTTCCTCGTTATTGCCATCCTAATTAAAAATGAAATCAATTTCATTTAATAGGTTCATTTGCTTTGAATCCTCACAAAGGTCTATGGAATATACGAAAGTCAGGCTAAAGGATTTATTAAAAGTCACAATCAAAGTTACTATCATGGTGATATTGAAAACATTTTGTAACGGTAAAAGTAATACAATAATAGTAATAATAATAATGTTAGTTTTTATATAGCGCTTTCCCACTCTGTGCTCAATGCGCTTTACAATTATTACCCCTGGCTCGGATCTATATCGGCACAACGGCCCTTTATACTTCCCCAACTCCCTGGGGAGCATACAATCCATTACTGCCTTTATAAATGCATAGGATTAAAGCATTCACATTGCAACCTCTATCCTACCAGGTCCCCAATTATACAGTTGGGTTGAAATGGTCATGTCAGTCATGGTTCAAATCTTGCCCAAGGACTTCAGCCACTCAGAAACAAACGGCAGCGATGGGGCTCTAACCTGCAACCTGCAGATTCAAAGCCGACCACTCTAACCATTCGCCCATCACGACTCCATACTTTACCTTAGCACAGCATATATTTGGTGGAGTGAGATCAACAACGAGGGGATCTGAATATATTACTACTTCCAGTTCAGCTGCATTTTTGGATAGCACAGTCACATGTACTTCGGTGCCATGGGACAACACCAAATCATGACGTGTGACAGAGGACTTTCGGCCAATAGAAGTAAATCCTTGTAATTGAGTACCACCTGTTGACGAATGCAAACATAATCGGGTATTTATCAATATTAATTTCCTAAGTTGTGCATATACACCCCCCCCACCCCCACCCCACACACACCGGGTACTCCCAATATTTTCATACGGGGGTGTGCGGCCAAAGTTGAAATTACCTTCCCATGTACAATCCAAAAATTGACCCATTGTTAGGAATTTCAAGTCACAAATAGACTACTAAAATACAAGTATGGCATCCCCGGGGTTGTATCGCATCATGTATATCACGGATTGTAGTGAGAGAAAAAAATTGGGGGGAAATTCCATACATTTACCTTTATTTTGTTGATGTGAAGAATTCTGTAAAGCATGAGGACGTTATCGACCCGTAATTAGGGTGAAAAAGTGACCAATTTGGGCGCCACATACCCGTACACTTTTCTATGGGAGTAGCCCCCCCCCCCCATCGGGGTATATACATGCCTGTAGGCATAGTACTTGTGAGCTTTAACGTACAAAATCTTATGGCAGATAATTCCTAAACCAAATAACGCTCAAGCCAAACATTAACATTTAACATTATTTGAAGTGGTCAAAACCTTTCGATTATGTACAATTGCTCATATGTTTCTAGTGAGGGTATATCTAACCTTGTACAGTTCCAATCGCCCACAGGTTTTCAATAATCGGACTTTCTACGTCGATCACATCCCAGTTAGCGTGTATTGCATGCCATGACCCAACAGTCTGTACCGTCACGTGAATACTGCTTGAATCGTCGTATATTGGTGAAGCAGAGTTCTTTGTATCATGGCTGGATTCACTCAATTGGCGAACTTCTACATTGTCAATAGAAATGGCTGCAAGAATAGGCAGAACACAAAAGACCAATGGTTTTATACATTTCACATTTAGCTGTATAAGTTAGTCGGAAAGGTTCTCATCTATGTAACACGTAATCTGTAAGGAATTAAATAAACAATCATGCACTTTGATCAAAAACTTGCAAAATTACTAAAACTCATGACTTAAAACTCATCGAATCATTTTAGATTAAATATAGAACATGTGCATAGAATACAAAGTTGGACGAATATAAGCAAAGACTCACCACTTGACCCCAAGGATCCAATCGCTAGCGTTGTTACGTCATCATCTGCGATGACATACTGCAGTTCTTCATGCCATACCACACTATCATCTTGAAAGTTACCAGTGCGCTGATGAAGCATGAACACTTTGTGTAGAAGAGATACTCGAACAAATCCTTCCTGAGATAATGATGGCACACTGGAGCGAGGTGAATGACTAACTTGAAAACTTAGGAGATATTTTTCTCCTCTGGCAGATACAAATGTCTGCGAGATTTCACCTCTCACAAGAACAAATGAATGTCCATCCTGGGCTGTTCCCTCTTGACAGGTGTATACTGTTGCCGTGCCATCAACATTCCAGTGAGTTGGGCTTCCTGAAGGTATGCATTCTTCCATTGACATTCTATCAACGGTTGCATCATTTGTGTCCTCGAATGACGGATTTTTCAGCAAATTGTCGCTTAAATCGTACTTATGTAGTATTTCTGGTGGTGTTGTATCTATTACGACTCCATCAGAGATAGAACGTTCTGATTCAAGGCCAGCGGCATCTACAGCAATCACCGTAGAATAAACCATTTGTCCTGCAAAAGATAAAGTTGCAGAGAGATATAATATCAAACTGGCTGGCTGGAAAATATAATGAATGGAAAAATAGGGTAATTCAGTTTTTAGCTTTATAGAAGATGCAATCAAAGTGCACCAAGCTTTGTATTGTATATTCATTAATCCTACCGGAGAGTAACGACTGGTCCACGTCTGAAGAGTATTCGGTTTTCAGTCCAACAGGGTGACACATTACAATATCCTCAGCACCAGGGACACTACCAACACACCATACATAATAAGCAATGTAAGACTGTAAATCAGAAAATCCTTCCCATGAAGCTGATATAATTGAACTTGAGTTTTGATAATCAGCGTCATGTAACCCAATTCCATCATAAACTGCTCCCTTTGAGGGTTCCACCACGTCTACCTGATGAGAATAGAATATTAGAGAAGTGAGAAAGATAATAAAATGAACGCTGAGTTGTAATTTTTTTAGCATCGTCAAATAGTGATGGCGACTTACCAATACTCCATCAGATGTTGCGCGGCTTGTTAACATTGACTGACTGTGAGCAATGACGTTTGAGTAGTATCGTATACCAGGTTTTAGATTCAAATCCGAGAATAGTACTTCATATTCAGACGATGTATGCTGAGATAGGCTATATGGTCTGACATCCTCTCCTGCAATGAATTTTCGGGTGGTTAGATATTACCATATTTAACAAAATTATGTATATTTCTTTGCAAAATATTCAATGAACATACGTATAGACGCTACAGTCAAGGAGGTACGTTTCGATCCATCAGTCTGAGAGAAGGGTATTGAAGGAACCACATGTGAATGAAGTTCTTGTACTTGGGAAAGTTTCCCCATCACAATCTAGTTAGACTCAATTGTAGTCATTCGACATATATTCACTGTATTCTATTTGTTACATAGAGGAAAGTTTTATTTTTAAAGCCCCCCTTTTTGGCTAAATTTCTATTGTTTTTAGAAAGCTATATCATGAAAGAAATCAGAGACAGAGATAAGGCAACTATCAAAGTTCTTTTGTGGCAAACCAGCGCGAATGTCAAGGTGGAATGAAGGGTAGAAACACACTTACCACCAGGATAGGTACTTAGAGACACTTCAAAATATGCTATATCTTCGGTACTATCAATAAACACCCCCTTCCAGTACACCCCTAGAATATCACACGACGTGGTATAATCCATATCTATTCGTTCATCTAGACTGTGAATGTCCTTCACCTGATCAAAGATACATTATATATTTCAACTTATACACACAACACTATTCAGGACTTAAAATGATACAGATAGAGATGAAGGGGGTCTTTTTGTATATACTGCAACATTTTCATATGGTATATATCATGCACAGCAAAGACACATTATCACGTGGTACAAAAGAATGATATTAAATATAGTTAATATCATAACATGGCAGATGACGGTTAGTTGTGGTATACGATATAAACAATGAAGAGGCATATTTCCACATAGACAAGTTTGCATACACATATATATTCACATGCATTTATCTTATAGTGTGATGTTGCAGTATTTGGCAATTTACTCTGGTTTGAAGATATTTCATTGATGTATTTGATGTGTACCTTACACAGAAATGTCATTTATTCTCTGGTAATGGAAACTTGTCTGTGATATATTACTGCTAACTATATGTTAGAGCTACTTACTTTTCTAGAGGAGGACATTTTTGGAGGAGCAGCATCGACTTTGACGCCATCGGATGAGAAAATAGAGTACGTGTCTTCATCATACCACGCCTTTACATAATACACATACTCTATTCCATTTTCCAGAGGATCTGTAATGAATTATTCAGCTCTATGTAACTACATGTATGAAGTACTAGTCTCGCGTTGAATTTATAACATAGTAAATCATAGTATGACATGCACGTATGTCTTGATGGATTGGAATATAAGATAGATCTATTGGGGATTCATTTATTTTATCATGACTAGTAGAAAAATATTAAACCGAAATAAAAATGAAACCTACATGCATCTGGTGGTTCGCCACGTTTCTGCAGGAATATAGCATAGGTGTCCAAGCCACTATCGTACCATATACGGTCAGAGGCAGGATTAAATAATCCTGTACCCGGATCACTGCCCTTAGTACCGACACTCCACTCATATCTTTGTATTGGTATACCTACATAATTCAATAACAGATATAAACATGTATGAAACTGATACATCTTATAATTATTTTCTGTGCGTATAATTGAATATTTAACTAAATGATGTAAGTACATACCGCCCTCTGTCGTTGACGTTTTCCATACAGCAGCTAATGCACACTTCGAAGGAGTATAGTCTGTATCGTCAACGTCACTGAATCCCGTGTTGCGGTAATCCAATATGTCGATCACTTCTATTTGCTCATATTGGTCACTTCCTGCATAAAACAAAATTGATAAAATGTTGGTATGTAGTTAATGCTGTTGCCATGTCAACAAAGAGAAACTGGTTAACGTCGAACGAAATGGGATGTTCGTTATTCTTTCAATGAAATTCATTTGAATACAAGTACGTTACAGAAGGAGACCAAGATAAAGATTTCAGTTGATAATATTCAACTTTTATTTTCAATAAATTTTCAACATTTTTAATAAAGGATGTTATTTGTCAACTGTATGTTACTGATGTACGCTCATTTATTCGCTATAAATAGAATTGGTGAATATGTTGACTGCCTTCTTGTTCATTCAATGATTTTGAGGTTGTACTTACTTACAAACATTGAGTTTGATGTCGATCGATAATTTTCAAGTGTTAATGTCATTCAAGAATTCGTAAACAAAATGTTCATCCTTATAGTCAAAGAAACAACCTATCCGTTTAAAATCTGTTTTTAAACTTGGACATGTACTACATACCTGAGACATCTTTACAATTCTCTATATCACCATGACACAGCTGATATTGAGGTGCGCATGTGCAATCACCTTGGCACGTTTGAGATTCACATCTTCTGACTTTAACGAGTACACCTTCATGGTCATTTGATCTAACAATTTCAAAGGTGTCGTGTGCTTCCAGACTTCTCATACCGACCTGGTGGTGGTGGTGGTGGTGGTGGTGGTGGTGGTGGATGATAAAACACGAAATGACAGTAATTTGTTTAGGCAAGTAACACCGAATTAGGTCAGACAGCATTTTCTGATTATTTTAACCTGGGTACATCTAAATACCAGAAGTACTATTAAAACATCAATTTCCTCTCTCTGCTAGTAAAACACATAATTTTCTGTCACCTATCATTCGTGGTGTTTACAAATTGATACAACTGCGCTATAGCAACTCAGATTTATGTGATACTAAAACAAGTAAATGTGATAATTCCTTATCAAAAATTACATTTTGACTGAACATATATGTATGGAACTTACACCATTTACAGCCCACAAAGTTACATATATATATTCTCCAGGTACGAGATCTCTACTGACGTGAATGGTACCAGTCTGAACAGCGCCCTCATCACGATAAAAATCACCATCTTCATGATCGAATTTAAGAGATCCATCCTGTTTGAGAATTGAATGAAAATTTGAAAATATCTATGGCTATAAGGAAAGAAAATTCAATGTGAACCACGTTTTTTGCTTAATATTATACAATTCTAGAATTGTAACTATAATCCAGCTATATAAATGGGGGCCTGTAGGACATAGATTGTACTTTGAAGGATTTAATCCTGTGCGGTTATAGAGGCAGCGGGGGAGGGGAGGGGCTATGTTTTCAAGGGAGTTAGAGTTGCCATTGTACCGTTATAGGTCCGTGTAAGTGGTAATAATTATACAGCACTTTGCGTACAATGTGGTTCAGCTTTATAGATTTAAAAAAACGTGCATTAATAATACTATGACTGATTTCACGTACCGGTACAGAGTGAATATTAAGAATGTGCATTTGCTGCAGTTATGATTTCGTCTATGAATCATCCATGCATCCCAAGTCCTACTAAAAAATGAAGCTTACAAGTTCAAGTGGACAATGAATGTGAAACGTGTCATTTGGAACGTGATATGGTAAATCATTCTAGTTAAGAGTCTCTTACCGGTGTTAGTTCTCTACCACTGTATTGCGTACCAACAGTGCCATAATAAGCAGTAACTCCTGTATGGATATCGGAGAATCCAAGCCAGGCTAATTTGATCATTGTAGCCTCATCATTAGTGCTCTGTGTGTAAGTCATCCATCCATCTTGGTGTCGAGACAAGTCAGCAGAGTGGTCTGTGTCCACTGCAAAAGTACCAACTGATGGTGGTGTTGAATCAACCTTACATAAGATATATATATAACCAAAGCGATGTCTGAGTAAAGTTTAAAAGAAGTGTGTTGTATATGATATACTGAACGATGGAGGAGGCTTTATTAATTCATATCTTAACTGCCATCGCTGATATATTTGCAGTGTTCACATTTGAAATTCTTTAAAAAATGAATTTCGCTAAACTTTCACATTTCTTTGATATTGATATTTGTATTCAAGATTAAAGAAACATTAATAAAAATGTTTTTAGATAATATGAATTCATAAAATAGGGGAGGTAGGTCAGGAATTTCTTTTATTTTCTTTTACTAGTTTAATATAATAATAATAATGATAATAATAATAATAATAATAATAATAATAATAATAATAATAATAATAATAATAATAATATAATAGTTTATAATATGATTTTGTTAATGTAAATGGAGTGAAACTTGACATGACGTCATCCTCTTGTCAGACGTGAGACTTACCCATACTCCTTCACTCTCTGATGAACTACACAACTTGGCTGAATTGCAAGCTATTACTTTCACGTAATATGTATTACCATCGTCCAAAGATAAACTTGTGAATGTGTATTTACTTTCATGACCAGAAAGCTGGGAAAATACAATGGTATGATCAAGGAAATTACGACTGATAACATATTATTATTCAGAATTCAGATCACAATCAGGAATGCTAAATGACAGTCACTGAATGAAGAACAATTAATGTACACTCTTTCTTACCTCAACAGAAGGGATATCTAGTTCAGATTGGTGATTAGTAAAAACAGATAGTATTTGCTTTTCAATAGGGCTGTCTGGATCATGAAATTTCCAGTTTACACGCAAAAGAGTCCTCCACACCTGTTTTACAAAATCGACAAAGTGACATAATTGTAACAATAAGGACTTTCAAAATTATAAAAAATAAAAACGGCATAAGAATATACAGGTTGTCATCATGTGATTACTTGCTTATTGCGTATTTGCTCAATAATGGGACTAGTAATAATGTTGCACATATGTGTGTGTGACAAATTTATACGTTAACACACCAGTATGTGTACGATTGCCGAATCAATTTGAAGAAATATTTTAAATTGGTTGTAAAAGCATTGATAAAATGGACATTGTGATATGTTTAGCCCTCTAACAACAACTCCAATTTTATATTCTGAATAAAGACACTATTATAAAATTCTGCAACTAAAATTAATGTTGTATTTCTGTATTGTTTTAAAGACCGTGTTTATTTGATCACGGCTTCTTTTTCTGATTACCTGACTTCCATCGATGATAGAACCAATACTGTTGTCTAGGGCTACTCTCTGCATAACAGTAGGGGCAGTATTATCTACAATTACTCCATTAGAAGAACTTTCACATGCTAACCCTAGAAAAGAAATAACCACACATCAATACCTTATAGACAGGGAACGTAAAGTACACGGGCACACAGGAAGTTTAAACTAATCAGTTATTTATATTAATGTAACTTTTAAATCTGAATACTAAGAGATGGGACTGACGCAAAAGGAATGTACTAAAATCTTATTATGTCACCGTATACACATGGCGTAATATTACACACTTCACTTGAGACAGTGAATCAAATGCATAGATGGTTCGCGAATTATCGGTTTGCCTGAATAAGAATTTGATAAAAATAAGTGCAGACCTGCTTTATTATAAGCTGTCACAGTAGTGTAGACAGGGGTGTTTACTGGTAAAGGCTCGTCCAGTTTTGGCATGTACACCTCCTCAGTGATGTGAAGTGGTGTCACAGGTATGATATCATCTCCACCACGTGTTGTTCCAACTCTCCATTCATAGTGCGATAATTGTGAGTGATAGTCGTGGAAATTATACCAATGAACAGACAATCTTTCCCTGGAGATAATATAACACAAACATTCACACTTTAGTTAGTTTGCATTACGTCCAAGTCCAAGTCCAAGTTGGCATACCAACCAAGACACGATCATTAAGGTCTCACAATTATGTTCTAATGGCTTTTGCACAGCGCCCCTGCTGGTGGCTTTGTGCAAGCAGCATGCTTCATTTCCCATGATTCATTTCGTATCGCCATTTTCGCAAGTTGTTTTCTCTGCTTGACAGTTTTATTCTGGAAGGTCGATACCACTGATATTGAACATTATTTAAAACGTATTTGTATCGATTTAATAATAATAACTGTCTATACCATTTTAGGTAATCAAAGTGGAACACGTCAAACTGAACTAAAGAGTACATCTGCAAGAATAGGCCTGGCCAAGAACAGGTAATTGATGCCTACCGAGACGCTTGATATGCCCAATCATCATCACTAGGACCATCATACACAATGCCAGCGATTGGTGGAGAGTCATCCGGGATAATACCATCTGATGACACTGTAGTACATAATTCAGCTGCATTACATGCTGTAACTGTTGTAAAGTAAGTTTCTCCTGGCTGTAACTTAAGGTGATCAGCCTCCATTTCTGAAATATAACACATACTAATTTAAGATCTGCCATGTGTACAGAGAATTTCGTAATCAAAACACCTTAGGAAATGGGGTAATTAAATCTTGTTGTCTTCAAGGCAAAGAGCTTACCCCCCCCCCCCACACACACACACACACATACACGTTCCCATATGCTACAAGAACTAAGACAAAAATTGTTGTATTAAATTTAAAAGTGCATTCAGTGTCCTGGTTGATGACGTGACAGAACTCGTTTCTGTTTGAAAGAAAACGTAAAATACAGATTTGTGTAAGAAGCACCGACCTGTTATTAGTCCTAGATGTTGTTCACTTAAGATGTTATCACATCCTGGACATGTGCCAATTTTCCATGAATAGTCAACAATTTGAGTATGTGGATCATTGAAACCTTCCCAGTAGATGTGCAGTGAAACTATGTTGGTCTGTTGTAAAATGAATTTCAAAGCATCAAATAATTATAACACCAACATTGCATTTATCAATGGCAATTAGATTGAGATGTGTCTGATTTTCATAAAGAACTACCCCTGTTAATAGTTGAAGTTGAGCATATGTACACTCTTATCCCTCAATGCAATATAGCCACCTTGTTAAATATACTGCATTGATTTTGTACTTACTTGATAGTCTAAATCTTTCTCTTCATTTCCACGATACCCGTCAAATACATACCCAGCATTCGGTGGTGAGGTATCAATCACAATTGCCCATGAAGTTACTGTCGTGGAAAGACCAGCTCCATTATAGGCCTATGTGAGTAAGAAAAATACATAATAAAAATAATGCTTATTTTATTTGTTAGTGCATTATATACGATTTCTGTTTTGTATGTATTATTGAATACACATTTCTTAAATTGTAAAGTTGTCGTAATTAGAGAAATAGTACTTCACTGTGGTTTTTCTCCTTCTCTGAGTGTTTGTATGTTATTCGTAAGCCTCCACATGGTTATATTAGGGACCAACCTTGGCAGACACGTAATACGCATGCCCCTCATTCAATACGATTCCGTCTGCAGTGCCAGTGGCTTGTAAGTCATTGGTCTTAGAAAACGGATAAACATCAACAATACCAGGTTTGGAACCAATGCCCCATTCATAGTATGCAATACCTACAACAAAACACAGGAAAACGTGACCATTGATTCTATATTGCCGTGTATTGATTTCATTGAGTCGCATCTCTTCATAATTCGAACTGCATCACTTACCACTTTCTTTATCGTAAAATATCCTTTCCCAGCTTGCACTTAGTGATGACGTTGAATGATGGTACCCGCCACCAACGTCAATAGCCACACTGCTTGTCGATGGCGGTGTAGTGTCAATAGTAACACCTGATGAGTGAGCCTCTGCACTTAGTCCAACAAAGTCGATACCTAGTTAAAAACGAAACATTTTGATATTACACAACAACGTACATATATGAAAATTGTTATTTTAAACATGACAAAGCGTCTTCCCTTTTCAGCATTTTAATGTCTTCGTTCTGTATAGGTGTTAAAAATTACCGTTATATTTCGTTCTTCTGTAAATTTTCAACCGCACAGGCATCATCTATTGTTAACTATCTAATCAGCCGGTAACTCTATCAATATCTGTCTGAAACATATCCATTATAACGACGACTATAACTTTGTATAAGTAGTGTTTGTGAAGGTGTTAATCATCAAAAAATGCGAATATCGTGATAGCATTGTAAAGAACTCCAACGTCAAATATGTGCGCTTAGTTTGGTTATACAGTTAGTATGAGAATTGACGCCATTGGTCATCATCTTTACCTCGAAGAGTGACGTAATAGGTTTCACCGTGCTGCAAATGTAGGTTGTGTGACACAGCCGTGTTTATAATACCAACATCTACAAAACCTTGGACATCTACTCCTGCAGGAGAGGATCCTATGATTGAATGAAAATATGATTATTGAGCTAGAAAGTGTGAAAAACCTGATTGAAATTGAATGTGTTCACATAAGTCATCAAATATTGGTGAATACAGTTATATAACATCATCCACATCTCCCCATACACACATACTAAATATGTAACATTGTGCACACAAACCTTCCTTTTCATTGCTACTCAGTCTATTGTACACGTATAACCATTAACAGCCACTTCTTTTAAAAGTTATTTTTGTGGCCAGTTCGGTTCAAATAACATCGATAATTCTTACCTATGGCATACTCGTAAGTTCTTATTCCACTGTTGTGTGATATCTGAGCAACTTCTTCGACGTCGACGAAACTTTCCCATGATATGTACATCACCGATGTAGTAGTCTAATTTGAAGGGAAAAAATGTATTTGTTGGGTATACTTGATAGATCGAATTGCGAATATAGCCTTTTAAGAGAAATTGAATATGTGATCAAAATTTTAAGTTACCTGATAGCGCATTCCAACCAGTCCTATCCACACTCTACCAGGTTCAGGTGCTGTCCAATCAACAGTTATTCCATCTGAACATTCAGATATTGTTGGGAGAATTTCGCCAGCACCTTCGTCCACTAATGTTGTCTCATTTGCATACACACAGACGTAGTATCTATGACCATGTTGAAGGTCAAGGTTGTGAACGTTGATATAATTATCCTACAATTAAGAAGTTATTTAAGTATTCTTTTACATAAATGTATATTTGCTGAATGTGAGTAAACACGTGATACAAAGAGAATAATAGTAACATTAACATAGTTATTATTTAGCGAGACACGTGAAAGTTAGATAAACTTGACAGACCATTTAAAAGAAACTATCCCTTGTATGAGATTCATCTAGTAGCGTATATAAACAAAATGTCGAGTTTTAGCTAGAGTGGGTACAAAACAACACAACAACAACTTTGACAGATTTACTCAAGTGATTGATTTTCAGCAATCCTGATGCCAATGGCAATTTCTGAGTATATTTATAAATTCATGTCATCCAATATTGCACTCAGTTTGCTTTTAAAACGGTGTTATTAGATCTACCAGTTACTAGGGTTGATTGAACAAGTTTCATTGAGTTGAACAACATATAAGATCACGTAGACAAACGTAAATATCACGACTTAAAGTATAATGGTTCACACAATAATATATTTTCTGATGGCCACACACCTGTGTTTCTCCACAAGCTAATACTTCAGGAGTATCACATTGATACGATTCGTACTTCAGTTGTGATTGTGGTTCTGTATATGCCCATCTTTCTATCGCTTCATCTGAAACTACTTTCCATGAATATTGGACATGACGTAGGGTAGACCACACAGCTGATATCTTATGTTTGGATGGTGTATACTCTACATCTGAGTGAGGCCACACAGCATTGACCTCTAGGTAGACATCACTGTAAAGAAATAAAACACTCGTGTAATAATGAATCACCAACAAAAAATATAACACTTTGTCACGATTTATTTAAATGATATTGCATAAACGTTCATACTTATTGATATATACTTAAATTTGGTAATTCAATGATTTTCAAAACTCACTTATTTAAAATATGCAGCCTATCGCCATTTTTAAATGGGAAAAGCTAACTTAGAAGTTATTTCATTATTTTGAGATAATCGCTTCAAACCATCATATTGTGACATGTTATCTACTGGTAAACACTTACTGTACGTCTTCATACCCATCTGAACTTCCAACTGCATCAACCACTATATTTGACGTCACGTACGTAGAGTTTGAACAATCATATATTTCCTCGGATACTGTCGTGTACAATCCAGCTTTGTTGTGCCCACGTAGAGAAAGCTTGATGCACTCGGAGAACACTAATTCATCCTCTAGGCTTACCTCATATGACAGCTATGAAATAAAAACAGAAAACCATATAATAGATGACGTTTTAAACAGAAATAACTGCCTTCCTTCTAGCATCTACATCAGATAATATGTCTAAGATGTACAATTTCATTTCCGTATTTCCTTGTGTCGAAATGTTTTATTTGAAAGCAAAGCCAATCGCAAATAATGATACCAATGCCGTGTGATACGGTTTTCAATACTTCCTAAAAAAGACAGTTATAAACTATAGCCCTTTCAAGAAATATCCCTTTACAACTTGCATAAAAACGTGACTCTACCAATGACTGTTGTTGCCCTGGTTCAACGATTCGTTGCCAGGGGTATAACAAGTCTCCATGAAGTGAATCTCCTGTGTCAACAATCAGTGTCCACTCGTAGTAATCCATGTATTGGTTACTCTCCAGCTTATCCATCACCTCTAGATTGACAAACCCCGTCCATGTGAACGCCAATGATATTTTGCTGGGAAAGTGAAAATTGTAAATGTGTTGGCTACATATAAAATCTGAAACCCATTAAGGTACGTTTAATGAGTCGCAAAGAAATCAAAGGAAAACAAATAGTACAAGTCAATATTAAACAATTAACGTCATAATTAACATGTTGATATGTTTTATAAAGGGTAGCTGGGTCTGTACTGATCATGACTGCACAAAGAACTGGCACACAACAGTTAACCTCCATTTAGTATTACATGTATAAAAGTAACTTTGTTTTCATATGTATTCATCCATTTCTGAAACATGTAACAACTGGCACTATAGTGGATGACACTTTTATTGGAGATATTCACTATATAAGTTTTGATAACGACAAAATGCCTATAGTTATATCCCGTGTTAACATATAATTTTGTAGATTGAAACATGGCACTGATCAGCAATAAAGTATATCATAATTTATGTACGAGTAGAACGACATCCATTTAAGAAACATCTAAATATGTCTAGTTTTATGAATGACGTAATTTACTATTCCAAATCCTACACAATTACAATGTGCAAACATTATATAAAATATCTAAGAATGTGATATTAAGTGAACAATTCTATGGAAACGTACTCTGAAAGTACGATGTCCCCTATTCCTTCTGATAAAGGTGGATGTGATATGATCCAAACCCCATCACTTCTGACCGGTTCAAAACATCCACCAGGATAACAAAACTTGATGCTTGTTCGATAGTGGTTTCCAGGTAACAATGACAAACCGACAAATTGTATGTAAGTACTCAGATGACATCGTTCGTATCCCCGTACAAGATCCCATTGAGAATGTGTTCTGTAGACAATAATAATTTGGTATGTAAATAAGGTAAGGTAATAGACAGTTAGAAAAACAAATTGCCTGCTTGAAATTCTTCCGTTATCATTTGTCCATGAAGCCTTATTTCAAGAAAATGAATACACTGACAGTAGATGTACTCTATATTTAGATGTTATTCCCAATATTTTTCTTCGTTCAGCCAAGGAAAATACGAGTAACCTAAGGGGCCTTTGTCACTACGAGTCGCTAAGGTAACCCTTAGGTCACACAAGTATTGTGTCACACAAGTATTCCTTGGCTGAATGAAGAAAAATATTGGAGAATAACATAATTGTAACAGCGACAGTAATATCAAAGAAAAATCGGGGAAAGTAATGGCAACTTTGAACGTTTTGACTCATATTTCGAACCCAGAACAACGCGTTCTTGTGACATAGGCGCGTTGTCTTGACCTAGAACGACCAGAGTATATATTCCATATTTCTTGTTCAACTTGCATGGTATAATTAGTTCTAACAGCGCCATCAACTATATAAGATACCTTGTGATGAAGTCAGAGCCATTAAGTTTAACCATTACTTAGAGATTAAACGTAAAATACATATTACTGTACTGTGTTCTCAGACTTGAAAACTGGTGTTTATTGTAAAGTCAGTTATCATGATAATCAACGTCATTAATTTGAATAATTTCCTTGTCATGACAAAATAAAAATAATAAAGTGTCAGTATAAAAGTAATATTCATCACAATTCAGAACAGGAAATATGACTAGGAACTGGAAAGATGATAGAGAACTTGGATATAACCTACACATCAATGTAATCCTCTCTCTCAATGCCGACTTCAATATGGGTGATATACACAAGGGATTCGTTTGACACTGTCCAGTATGCAGACAGACTTGAAGTCGATGCCTGGAAGTCGGTATCACTTTCACAAGATGGCCGTTTAGCATTTTCAAAGTCTCCCGTCTTATCATCGGCAACCTCGTTATCTGTAAAGTGAGTGTTAGAGTTCAAGAGAGTAGACAGTACTGGAAATGTTTGTATTTATTCAAAAACATGTAATACGTGTTTGAATAGATTTTTGGTTTTCGGATTGCACTCTATCCCGAGTCAAATGATTCCTCCCTGGAAATAAAAGCTCAGCCAACAACTTTACATACACACCTCTCCTTGAACAGTCGATACCGTCATATACATTTGCATCTGTCAGTTTATCTCCTTCGGCCATGATGGTCACTCCGTCGGAACTTGACTCTACGCTTCCCGCTGAAGTTGTTGCTCTGACAGTGACATAGTACGTCTTGAAATAAACAAATTTGAAATATAAAATATTGAACCTGTGCGTGTACATGTTTCACTAAGTTACACTCTCATTCCTTGCCTTTAAAGTAAGTTGATAACAAGAGAAGATAAATCAACTTTTACCTTATACAAAGTAAGATTGAGGTCATAAGTAGAATATTGAGTTTGTTGTCCTACACCAGTAAAATCCATGACATCATTTCCTCCTAGTGACAAACCGATGGCAACTTCATACGTCACTTCCTGGTAGGGATGGGCAAAGCCATACCAGCGAGTGTGGAGCTCGTGTGAAGACGTCTGGTAATCGATATCAGAAAGCTCCTATAAAATATAGAAAGTGGAATTAAAGGCCATCAATTACGTTCATGTTATTTAATAATAAAATTTGCTCGATTGACGTCAATATGAACTGGAACCTCGATTTCAGCAAGTATGTTGCACACCATCAATATACGTACCAAAAATGGATTGTCTTCGACTTTCCCAGGGTCAATGATGTCCAATACTACACCAACTGCTGGCAGATCGACGGAATGTTTGTATGGTTCACTTGTCGCTGTCACACTCAAACCTGCTGCATTGGTAACTTTGACAGACACGTGATAGGTGTGGTCACCAAGTAAATCCCAGTCTAAATAGGATGTAGGTATTGCGACACATGATGGTTGAGACGTTTGACTGCATAGTGGGCTGTCAAATACTTCGATTTTAGTGAAATCCAACAGCTGTGTTCCATATGGTGTATCACCTGTATTGATAGAAGGACATATAATCTAATAATAAATTATTAGTTTACCACAAGTTGTACATATATTTGGTCCTTTCTGTGTGTAATTTCTAATCTCTCAACTAAGTCCCATACACACAAAATTGCATAAAACAGCCAAGAAACCTTATAAGCAAACAACCCATCCGAAACAAAAGAGAGCAAACCCGAACTAAAGGCATACAAAACATTTGGATCGAACAAACATGTTAATATATCACTATGGCCCCTGCTGTCTCGCAAAAATGTCCTACATTCGATCATGGTTGCCAAATTTAAAGTAATTTTCGTTCTCACCAACTGCTACTTGGTAATCAGAAAGTGGCTTTGGATCGTCCTTTTCAACAAAGTCATTCTCATCCCACGATGCTACCAGGTAGCTTATATCAGCCAATTCTTCATAAGTGACTGCAATCGTTCCATCGAAGACTGGTGGGGTCACTTCAACTATGTGTGGTCCTGTTACCTGCAATATAACAATGCACTTAGCCAAGTTAGACTTCATGTATGTTTACACAGCAAGAGAAGCATTGAAATAGAAAGAATGGTGCAAATATTTGACTTTTCATTCCTCATTTTGCAATCGTGGATCTTCTATCATGAACTTCAATTCGCATAGGATAACCTCTGGTCGTAAGTATATCATCCACGGAAGAACCTTGCCAAAATTATCCAAGCATATCATCTAAGGAAGAAGCTGTCGTAAGGATATAATTCAAGGAACAAGCTGGCCACCGACATTATAGAGCAACAATCATTGTTGAATTTCTAGTACCATGGTGACATATTTGTCGAACCTACCTTAGTTGTTGTCATTTGTGCTCTATTGGTTGCTTGAATAACAATATAAAATACTGTTCCTTCACTAAGGTTTGGATGGTAAGTCAGAAACTTGGGATGAGAGTGTGTTGATGTAAATGGTAGAATGTCAGCATACAATTCTGTGTTAGTACTGCTAAGTCCAACCATGTAATCATATATATCACTTTCTGTGTCTTCACCACGCCAAGAAACAACCAACTGAAATTTTAAGATTAAGTTGTATAATTACATCTATAAAGAACATTTCTTTCGCCAGGAGATAAACCGGACTGCTCAATTTGGTATTAATAGTGAAGGAAATTACAGATGAAAAACATTAAATCTTTCATTTGCGTCATCTTCTTGATTGATTGTTTAAAAGAAATATGATACTGACCATGTTCTCATTGACTAGATAGGAATAATCCACTTTCGTATCTGTATTTAGACATTCACTATCATTTGCATATTTGTCCAGGACAGTTCCATCCTCATCTCTCAACAATGGCCACAGAGAGACGTCCTCAACTAAACGTGCAATGTCACTGCATAAGAGAAATGAAATCAAGAAATGTTATCACATTTTCAACCTGCATTAAACAGTTGCCATTTCGTGGAATCTAATCTCACGCGATATTTAACCACAGTAATTTTAATATAGCCATTTATGACGTATGTGGAAACAGCAAAATCTTTATCAGATAGGAGAGACTAACCTCATAGTAAATTTAAAAAATAAGAAATCTGGAAAGGCTAACAACCAACCAGGTTTAAATTAGATGTACCTGCAGTGTTGTGACGGATCCAGAACCTGGTATCGATAACCATATCCATCAACGATCCAGACTGTTTCATTATCTCTTATAACACCACCATGTGTATGTAAATTAGATATTGTAATTTCCTCTAGTATTGGCTCCGTCACATCGATAGTGACACCATCTGAACAAACAGGTACTGATGGATCAAGTGCCTGATTGTAAGCTATCACTGTACAGTAGTATTTACCAGGTCCAGGTGCTGACCAGGTGGCATGTAATGTTGTTGCATTTATCAACTACAAATATACACCGAGGGAAAGTTGGTTATACTAAGGGTAGGTAGCTGGTAAGATTTTATTTTTAAATCCATGTGACTAAGAAGAAAATTTATCATATTGGCCCACTGACATGTATTAATGTGTAAAGTCAACAATAACATACAAAAATACGATTGAAAACAATAACTATTCAAAACACAATTCATAAGTGTGATGTAAACTTACAGGATAATGTGTTGGAAAAGTTATGCTATCAACGTCTTCAAAACAGCTATCACCGAACTTGTATACGTACAACATAACACCACTCTCTCTGTCAAAGAAGCCATCCCACCATGCGTGGATCGTGTCATTTTGCTGATAGTCTATATCAGGTTGTCCCCTGAATCCTTCATGGACATATCCAGCATCTGGTGGACTGGAGTCAACGGTCACCTGGAAGATAACATACAGTAGGAAAGACCAAAAGATCACACAAGGATTTTTACATTCATAATTTCTAATACCACAGCTTGACGATTACCAGCACTTCATGTCAACATCAAATGAGGTCTGTCATTCCTCATAATACGATTGTGTAATTATTGCGATGCCCACTTTCATCTTGCATTGTAGACCCATACAACAGTCACTCAAGAAAAATAGGATATGCAAGCAGGTTTACTATATTGAAATGTATTCGTCCCATACCTGGAGGTGCATTGATGTCTTTATGAAAGCACTATTTGTGACGGTTACTTCTATGATGTAATCGTAGTCATGGTTACCCACTGGTATCTCCATTTTACTGGAGTCTAAGTCAATGATGTAATCGATATAATAACATTCTCCCTTCGGAATACAGATGCACCCAGGCGCTGTGCAGACATCTTCCTGTAAATGTAAAGGTTACTTGCTAACAAGTTTATATTTGAAGAAATTGTCGTATGGTCATTCTTTTTTTTTGTGAGAAGCCACAGCACCTGAAACGTTCGGTACATTTGTAGTCTTTCCACTCTGCAAGTTCACTATCTTTTATTCCATTTGCTAAACTATACGTTGTTGCCTGTCTTCAGTGCTTTACATCATCAACATCTTGCAAATGTTCTGATGTTTTATGCCAACATTTTCATATCAGCGTCTCTTAAAAACACAGTAAAGTAAGACTGTTTTCCTACCTCAGCCTGTCTTACTGGTACTAGTCCGCTACCATGAATTATTGACGTGTTTTCCTTGTCATACATATTCCATTCGATTGTCTGCAACCCACTGTGCTGATCGTAAGCATCAAAAGTAATACTATAGTTGAACAGAAAATAAGAGAATTCCATCAAACCAAACGTCAGTCTATAGGAGATTTAATCGGTTTCTCAATCGCTGTTACCGATTCGGACACTAATAGCAGTTTCCGGTAGGGAAGATATTGCATATTCAAATTTATTATTAAATTTGAAATATTATTCAAAGGAATTAACATCTGTATGTATGTATGTATGTATGTATGTATGTATGTATGTATGTATGTATGTATGTATGTATGTATGTATGTATGTATGTATGTATGTATGTGTGTGTGTGTGTGTGTGTGTATGTGTGTGTATGTATGTATGTATGTATGTATGTATGTATGTATGTACAACTTACTTCATTTCAAAGAGGTCTTCTAGATTATGAACAGCAAGTCTTTCAACTCCGTCCTTTGATAACCAGATTTCACTTACGATTGGAGGGGAGGAATCAACGTGAATCAGAACTTCATCGGTGGCATAGTTTCCTATGATGTCATAGGATTGAACCCATACACGTATAGAATCACCATCTCGTCTGTCGATGTCAAAGTACTGTTCCTCAGCCTGTACAAAGAGATTATTTAGCGTGAGATTGTTATCAGAATGATGTGATTATCATATTTACACTAAACAAATAAAAAAGAACAAACAAAAATAAACGACTTCAATCTCCATTCTAACTCATCCTGCCAGTTAAGAGTCAGTGAATGATTATTAAGAGCACTTTTAGACTCGTTTGTGCTTATTTCTCTATTACTAGGTAAACACGTCTTATTGAAGTTGATAACAGACTGTTTCGCCGCTGTTACAGATCTAGATCACCATTACTTACTACAAAATTAGGCACGTCCATCCAGCTATCTGGAGGTTGAGTGATTGATGTACCACCTTCATGATCAACTGAGAAACAGCTTTCAGTTTTGGCAATACCATTTACACCAGGAATGGCTTCGATAGATCTGACATTAGGTGGTTGTCCAGTTTTCTCTTCATATGGTGCAGGGATGTCTGGTTTGTGTGGAGCAATAGGATTAAGAAAGTGGTTTCTGTCGTGATGGAGGTTGACGAAATGGGTGTCCCATGTGATGTGTATCTGACGGGTAAAATCAAGAAATACACTTATTCACTGTTTTTTTTTGTTGGCGTTTCAGCTAATGTCGGAGAAAGCAATTCATATGTTAATTAATGAGAATATCTTTTTGTTCGACTTCATTAAGAAGGTCACCATGCATATAAAGAACAACAATTGTCTTCATGCATAAACTAAAATATTGATGAGTCATAAAAAATCTCACAAAAATGGTAGTAATTTAAAATTGCTTTGATTTTGTAAAGAAACATTCTTGAATGATACCTGTTGGTCTTGAAACTGAAATATTCCATCATTTCGATTCACAAATTTCAAAGATAAAACTGGAAAGACCTCACTATCTATCCCAATGCTTATCACTATCCTATTTGTTGAGGGTATTCATTATTTGGTTAGCAGCAAACGTTATAATTTACAGTATGACTTAGTTTAATGTATATAGGTTGAAATATATTAATAAGTAATCTGTAAACCTGGGGTCCCGGATTCAGAGAATCGTGCAATGAAGTAACCCATATGTCGCCATTACTTGGGTTGAAAATGGAATCTTTGACTGTCATTGGATATAGGTCATCGATTTCAACAACATTTTCATCATCAAATGTGACAAAACGTCTGGCCATTTGATAATTCCCAACTTGATCTTCGACTGTGAAAAGTACACAGTACACGCCTAGAATAAAAAACACGATAACGCAAACAATGTGAGAGAGAAAATTCGATGTTTATTTTTTTTCAAGGATCAAGGTAATCTGTACTATTCTGGGTTGAATTCAGTGACGTTTCAGCGGGGCGTTTGTACGCGTTATATAGTTGTCACTATGCTCCTTGTTCTCAGCTAAATGTTCCAGACGAAAAAAGAAAATAAATGGTAACCTTTATAATTACATACTTTATTAAGTTAAAGTTCTTGAACTTCAGTTCTAGCAGTATGTGAATGATTCTGGACATTTCAAATAGTTGGTAATGCTAATATTGATTTACTAAATAGTTTACCTGTTTTAGAAAATGATGTGGTGAAGCTAGAGACTGAATCATTTACTGTGCCACTGTCTTCTGCAGGAGTTGTGTAATCAAGCATTGATCCCTGATTAGATAGCAGTATTACGCTCCATTCATATAGTTTGACACCAGATACTGCGTCCAACCATCCAGACCAGGTTACAGTTAGATTTGGCTGAAGTATAGTTTATTTAGAAAGTGAATATGTTTATAGTAGTGAGAACAGACACACGTCACATACAACCATTACTACCTACAACAATATGTACACACGTATCTTAGTTTCTGTGAATATACACGTGTCACACATTCACACCCAGGTATGTTTGTAATATGTTGATATGACGTTTACAAAGAAATCATGGAAAGTGCAAGTTTCTATCGATTACGAAATATCATTTGAAAGCATAATAAAATTGAGATTAGTACATTGTCACGAACTGTGCAATATTTGTATTACAAATCAACAGTACTCACCTTCTTTGTGTAAACCGATTCTATGAATAACAAATCGTCATCACAGTCTGTTGTATTTGTATTTGTACTATTGGCTACAGAGCAGTGATATGGCGGAAACATGTCAATTACGAAGATAGCTGTTTTTTCTATTATACTCCCAGAGTAATAATAAGTATCATTAGCAAAACTGTCATCAGCCTGAAGGACATCTTTGTCGAATATTTTAATAAAACCACCATTTTCGGAACGAGCTGAAACTACAATTCTGCAAAGAATAAACAAGAAATTTAACTGATATATTCTTCTGTCGATGGTTCTCAAAAAAGAATATCCTGATAAACTAATCTAACATCCATTTCCCATTATTTATTGTAGAAATGTTAATTTTAAACATCATCATCATCATCATCATCATCATCATCATTATCATCATCATCATCATCATCATCATCATCATCATCATCGATATCATCATCATCATCATCATCATCATCATCATCATCATCATTATCGATATCATCATCATCATAATCATCATCGATATCATCATCATCATCATCATCATCATCATCATCATCATCTTTCAAAGGAACTTTAATGCTTATTTGTCCTATGTACACAAAATACTAAGATATATACAAAAATGGTAAAGATCGAGGTTCGATTCAATACTGTTGAACTGTATGAAGACTGATATTTACATCGAGTTCTACAAGTTGTAAGTTATTCAAGTTCAGAAAAAAAGTGGCAGTATGATGGCTAAAAGTTGTATTGAAACTTGAACAATGCGTTATGTGGCTAGAATGTAGAAATGGTAAATTGAATACTGGAGTTTATACTGTTTGTAGCTAAAAATTGAAGAGGAGCTGTCCGTCGACTACGCGGCATACGGCGTCGTTGATGGTCCAAATTGCTGAAAAGATATCTATACATTGTCTTAATCTGTAATGTTCAAATTCTAATTGTACTCTTGCTCGTATACGCGTTTTAAATATTTCCAATGGGTCGACTTGAGTTGTGTTGTCCATTTTATTCCTTCTGGCGATGTGTATTGACATTTTTGCTGTTGACGTTATGTGGGTGAAGAGGAACATGGCACGTTTGTTGGTGAAGGCTCTGCTTTTCTTCGGTGGATTGATGAAAAACCACGCCATTGGTATTAGATGATCGTTATTGATAAGACGGGAGATGATAACTGTGATGAAGGCAAGTAATCGTTGGATTTGTTGGCAGTCGATGAAAATGTGGAGAAGGGAGTCTTTGTCGCCACAATGTGGACAATCAGAGTCTTGGCGAAATCCTGAGTTGAATAAATAGGTACCTGTAGTGTATGCGCCATGCAGTATACGCCATTGCAGATCTCCTTCTTTCTTTATAGTTGGCGGGTAGTAGCATGCTTCGTAGTTTGGATGTAGATGGTCGGGTAAGCTTAATATGTCTCTCCACACAGAGTCTAGTCTATTCGGTTGTTTGTTAGCGTGTTGTTCTGATATCAAATATCTATAAATTGCACCTTTCTCTAGTTTATAGAGTGCAATGTTGAGTTCGGGTGAGTGATAAAGTTCGATCGAATAATGTGGGTTCTGGGTTTCGGTGGATGATTGATCTTCAAGGTAGTCGTTGATTTTTATCTTTAGGATATCTGGTATTGCCTGGTGAGTTACTTTTAGAGTGAGGGCAAGTATGCGGTTTGAGTGAATGTTAACTTTGTCGCTGATATCAGTGGAGGTGAGCCAGCGTTTTTCATTCTTATCGATGAGGTCACCAATTTTAGTAATGCCTGCGTCTACGAAGTGATGAAGTGTAAATGGTGTTCCATGGATGGGATGTAGAATAAGTGGGTTTTGGAATAAAGGTTCGTTGATAATTTCCGATATGGTCTCTGGGTCTCCTTTACGTAGTTTCTTAGTTGAGTTCCAACGATGTAGTAAATCAACGTAGAAGTCTGGCATATGTGTTTTGTCCGGGTTGATATCAATTGTTAACAGTAACTGTCTTTTGTAGTTTAAATTACCGATTTTACTGAAGAAGTAATCCATGAAGTATGATGACGGGTGGAGGTTGTCTTGGTAGAGATAACGTTGTATGTGGCTTATTCGGAGTGACGTGAGCCGAGTTTGGAGATGTATTAGTCCCTGTCCACCTTTTTTGAGAGGTAGACAGATAGTTTCGACTGGTATCCAATGGCGACCTTGCCAAAGGAATCTAAGTAATAATGTCTGAATGTATGATATGGTATCTTTGGTTGGTGTAATACAGTTAAGTCTATGAAGTAATTTTGACGCGATGAGATGGTTTATGATAAGTATACGGCCTCTATATGACATTCCTGGAGCGAAGGTTGACCAGTATTTAATTTTGTTTTCAATTGTGTTGACAAGTTCTGTCCAATTTCTTCGATAGTACGTGTCAGTGTTGCCGAGGTAGACTCCTAGAATTTTAAGTCCGGTAGAGTTCCATTTAATACCTAATGGATTGTCTATGCGGTTGCGCCACGATCCAACCCACAGGCCTTCTGATTTTTCGAGGTTCACTTTTGCGTTTGATGCCTTTTCGTATACTTCTAGACATGTTTGTAACTTGTTAAAATCGTCGTTTTCGGTCTGTAGTACCTCTACGTCGTCAGCATATGCTGATAAGATGGTGTGCATGGGTACGCCTGGTAATGTTAATGGAGTTATTCCACTGTCGGTTCGTATTCTGTTCAGTAGTGGCTCGAGAGCGATGACGTAGAGTTGACCTGACAGGGAACATCCTTGTCGGACGCCTCTCTGTATTTTTATGGGAGTAGTTAACATGTTGTTGATACGGATTAGTGACTGTATGTCTGTATAAAGAACTTTAATGTAGTTGATGAAGTGAGGTCCGACTCCGAATGATTTCAGGGTTTGGAATAGGTAGTCATGGTTTATTCGGTCGAACGCCTTTTCCTGGTCTAACGCTACAATTCCAAGGGGTTTGTCATTATTATTTGCATAGAAGATATTGTCGCGTAGTAAGTGTACATTATCAAAAATCTTGCGTCCTGGGATACCGCATGTCTGATCTTTGTGCACAATCGTTGATATGACAGAGCGAAGACGAGTGGATAGAGCTTTAGTTATAATTTTATAGTCGCTGCACAGTAGGCTAATGGGTCTCCAGTTTTTAACTAATGCGTTGTCACCGGTTTTAGGATGGAGGCTGATGATTGCTTTGCGACACGATAGTGGGAGTGTTCCGTTTTCGATAGACTGTGTAAATACTTGATGTAAGTCTTTGCCAAGGATGTGCCAAAATGTTTGGTAGAATTCACTTGGAAGGCCGTCTATACCTGGAGAGCGGTCATTTGATAGGAGTTTAACTGCATTTGTAAGTTCTTCATAGGATATTTCACTGTCAAGGTAGTTGCGATCCGGGTCGGTAAGTTGTGGTAAGTTTTCGAGTAGAGTATTCTGGGCGATTGAATCAGTTGGTTCTGGTGTATATAAGTTCTGGTAATAGTTGTATATGATGTCTCGTATTTCGTGTTGGTCTTCTGTGATGCTGTTGTCGGCGCGTTTTAAGTGGACAATGGGTCTTGACTTCCCTTTGTCTTGTTCGAGAGTGAAGAAAAATTTACTGGGCATGTCGCTGTCTTGGAGGAATTGATGACGTGATCGGACGGCTGCACCTCTGCTGTCAGATCGGGTAAGTTGAATTAGTAAGCTTTTCTTTCGGTTGTATTCATTTCTTAAGTCATTGTCTATGTGTATTCTTTCTTCGATGCGTTGGATGTCTTTTTCTAGTTGTACTTTGGTAAGTTTACGTTCGTTGTGTTTTGAGATACAGAACTGTTGTGTTAATAGTTTTATTTTCCATTTTCCGATTTCCCACCAGGTCGCGAGGTTGGCATACTTGTTTTTTTCTTTGGTCCAATTTCCCCAGAAGTGTGATATAAGTTGACAATAATTGTCATCTTTTAATGTTTCGGTGTTGAGGCACCATACAGGATTGCGTTTTTGAATTTGTTTCTGTGCTAAGGTTAATTTCACCAAGGAGTGGTCGGAGAATGCGAGGCTGGCATTTTGAATGGCTATTGTTCTAATGCGTGTTTTCAAGCATTTGTTTATGTAGATTCTGTCAAGTCGTGCTTTTGTATCATTTCTGTGCCAGGTGTAATTGCGGTTGTTGTTATGGTGATGACGCCAGGCGTCGATGAGTTTGTGTTTACTTATCAGGTTACCGAGGCCACGTACTGTATGTGGATCTGATTCACTGCATTGTTGTCTGTCGAGTTCTGGATTTAGTGTGCAATTAAAGTCTCCTGCTAGGATAATAGGATCTTCATTAAGTTTTGGTAATAATCCATTCAGTTTCGTGAAGCACTTCAGACGTTCTTTTGCATTACAATGCGCGTAAATGTTGATGATATTTACAGATGTGTCGTTGACTGTTGCGTGAGCGTGTAAAATATGGCCTGGGATTGGTTCTGATTTCTCTATTATTTCAACTTTACTCTTCGGCGAGAATAGAATTGCTATTCCAGCACTGTTGTTTGTCCCATGCGATAAGATACACTTTGATCTCCATACAAGTGGCCAAATAAGTTCATCGCTAGGTATAGAGTGAGTTTCTTGGAGGAGGTAGAAGTCTGCGGGATGAGACTGTTTTAAGAAGTCAAAAACTTGATAACGTTTTAACGAATCACGACATCCGCGAACATTAAGTGTTGCACAGGAAAGGGACGCCATGATGAATATTATTGTGAAGAGATATTTAATCATGATGAATGTGCGGATTTAGGATTGTTTTTGACTTTTTGATGGTTTACCTTTTGTTCGTGTGTGTTCTCTTATTTTCTTGATGAGTTTGTAGATACGTGCTTTCTGTGCTGCGACAAGTGGTTGGGTTGATCGGTAGTTATGGAGATCTTTTGCGAGTTGTTTTAAATTTGGATTGAATTCAATGCATAGTTCGATTATCTTTCTTGAATGTTTGCTTTCTTCTAAGAATTCTTCAATTGATTGTACTGTTACGTCGTTGAGAAGTGATGATTCTGAGATATCTGACATGGTGGATTCGTTGTCATCCATATCTTTCGTTGTATCTCTTGAACTCTCTTCTGTTGTTTCCCCTCCGATGCTTTGGAGGGAAAGAGGCGAGTAAGAAGGGCTTGGTGCGGCTTCAGTATATGTGTTGTTATCTGTGTTGTATAGCTGATCATCCCGTGGCGCAGTAAAGTCAGATAGCCCGGACAAGGCGAGCGAAAAAGATGGTGCTGGGGATGACACTGGAGACTGCTGTGTAAAAGAAATGTTCGGGGTTGAAGGAAGAGGTGAAGGAGGGGTTCGTACCCTCTCTTCGACTTGAATGTTCGTACTTGTTTTGTTTTTGGTGTGTCGTCTTCGTTGTCATTGTTCATTTCGTGTTCTGTGTCTGAATTTAAGTTCATGAGTTCTTCATCGTTGTGTTCGTTTCTGTTAGTTTCTACTGCTTCTTCTTCATCGTGTGTAGTATCGGTATCGTTGTTTAGTTTGTTGTCACGAATGGTCTTTTGGTTATCGTTGTTGTCATGATCATTTGCAGTGATGGTTGAATGACCAGTGTTCATCACTTGTTCTGTGACGTTGTTGACAGCTGATCGGGTGTTGTTGGTATTTTCTGTTGTATTATTCATATGTTGATCGGTGTTACTGGAATGTGCGTTATTGTCATTTACAACCTGTTGATGTTCATCTTGGTTAATGGCGGTCATATTGGGGTTATTTTCACTTTCATTTTCGGGTGGTGTTTGTTCTTGTTGGCAGTTGCGTTGTATATGTCCCTTTTGTTTACATTTGAAGCATCGAATTTCGTCTGTTGATAAATAAACTTTATAGTTTCTGTCTTCGAACTGGATGAAGGTTGGCCCATCTACAATTCCGTTGAGATCGTTGTCGAGTAGAACGTATGCTTGTCTTCGGAATGATTTGACATGTTTTAGGCTCTCAGTTTTACATCCTAGTGGAATGGTTTTAACGGCACTTACGATTTTTCCAAATCTTGATAATTCGTGTTCGATAGATTGGTTGGGAATGAATGGTGGTACACCGGAAACGACGACTTTTGTTGCTGGTTTTACGAGTGGTTCTATATATATTGAGTAGCCACCGACTTCGACTCCTTTGACACACAGTGTTTCGACCCAGGTGACTGAATTAAAGAAGACGATTACTGATCCATTAGCTCTAGATGCAGCTTTGATATTCTCTGGTCCAGTTATAGTGGCCATAGCGCGAAGATAGACCTCCACACTGACACCTTCCAGTGATTCACATTTGACACCATGTTTCTGAGTCATACCAGCAATTGACGAGGGTGGGGTACCGTGGGTTTGGGCGGCCATATTGTCTTTGTTTGCCACCCACGGGTACCTGGATTGAAATCCACGGAGATCACAACAATCCTTCAAATAAGTCACTAATAAAGTTAATCAGATTCTTCCAAAATGTCTAAATAAAGTCTGATGGGTGTGAAGCTGCGAAAAAGACGACAATATACCAGAGCTTCGTCCTAACACGTCATTCCAGTATGGTCATCATCATCATCACCATCATCACCATCATCATCATCATCATCATCATCATTATCATCCGTACGTACGTTACTTTCATATTTAAACAGGTTTAATTTTAGGCCAATAACACTTTAATCATTGATATTAAGATCACAGCGGTTTTTGAGAACTATTGATGCTTGAATCAGCAGAGGAACTAAGTAAAATGGAAAGTAGCAAAAAGGGAAAATCAAAGTACTGCAAATACAAAACAGCATAGCATGGCTTGTAAGAGCAATGTAAACAGAATGGCTAATGAATGAAAACGCTCACCTGAATGAGGAAAAGCGTCTAAAGTATCAATTATCAAATAATAGATTACCTATCTCCTTCTCTTCGATCAGGGTTTGTAAAATTGTCACTCTTTATACAATCATGCATCGCAATATTTGGCTTGTCCTTACTGTATCCATGTGTGCAGGGCACAAAACCTGATTCTACAACAGTTTCGTCTGTTAATCAAAACAAATTGCATTATCAATAAATAAATCTGTCCATTAGGGAATCTATATTTGATTGTATGTTTCTCATCATAACACCTTTAAAATGACTCGGATTGTCTGTTGGAAATAAAAATAAAGTAAAAAAAACTAATTGTTTTTTGTTCATGTCTGATGGTGATGTTCATTTCATGATCATACTTTAACATTCTGAACATTCTGAATGACTTCAAAATGACACTTTAAAGGCAGGAGGAAACTGAAGACTTTATTTTATTAATGTTATCAAATTTCAGCAACAAACGATCATTTTACGCTCAGATACGCGCTCGTGGGTTCGCCATCGTATAACCAGTGACATTGTAATTTTTCTACTCCTGTCGTAGAGCGCACCATTTTAAAATTATTTTGCCAGCTAGCAGATATACACATGTATCGGGTCGGTCCAGTAATGAAAAAACAAAATTAAGTACTTTCCGCCCTTAATGTCTTCACATCATCCAAACTCGGTTTTGCCTTGGACAAAATAACGAACTGACGGGTTCCCCAAAAGTGTCCTGTTAAAACTATTAGATGCTGCTCTGATCTTCATTTGTACTACAACTAGTGAGTCAGCCTGTGCAATACACCTTTTCGTTTTTATATATTTACCTTTTCGCGTGTATTCCCAGGAAAATGATGCGTCAGTTATCCCAACGGTGAAACCAGCTATGTAATGTGCTGGTGGATAAATATCAGTTGAAGGACCATAGAAGTGAGAATCCCAATCAACTTCAATCACATTGAAACTCAGTGCGTCCTTTGCACTTATATAAACCACTGTATCCTCGAGACACTCTTCGTCCAACAACGTTGACCTCATGTTGCCGTCGTCTTTAACCAACTTAGCCAGACACCAATTCCATACCGGAGTTTTCAAGACTATAACAGAGTCGTAAACACATGTTTAAAAAGTAAGTCAAAACAATTGATTATAAAGTGTGACTTTCTTTCACCCTATTAAGGTTGTGACACTACAGATTTTACCATAAAGATCTACATGAAAAAGTCCGCTAAAATAAAGAAATGAAAACTGCAACGTAAACTTTTCATTTCCAAATAATAAGTGAATTCAAAGGTTTCAATTTACACCCTTCAGTCTGACCTGTAGTACGCAATATACCAACCATGTTATGCTCTAGATTAGGAATATGACGAAAGACCATAATATGTAAACTGACACCTTCCGTACTGGATTGTTGTTCCTGTATTATCCGTTGCTCTCTTCAACGTGTATATCAAATTATACGAAATTTAGAGTATTCTTTATTCATGTATAGGACACGTGCGTTTTAACCTGTACCTTGTACTTCGGAAGCTTTAAGATGTAATGATTTAGTTAAGATATAATGATACCTTAAGGTATACGATACAAAGTTGAAATTAATACTTTACACTAAAATAAAGTTAAGGACACTATACATGTCAATGCAAAAAATACATCCATTTTAATCACAATAAGTATATTACATGTTGAGGTCTGCCACTGTCACATCATGCTTTTTCATTGCATAAAAAATATATTATTTAAGTTCCTTAAGATAAGAGTATTATTTGTTTCTAAGAGTGAAATACATTTATCAAAAGGAAGGTGAGTCATAAAAATACTTAGGTGTATACCTAGCTCTGAGCTCCTTATAAAAAGGGCAGATTATAAAGAAATGAAATTCATCTTCAAATATTATAGTAAGTACAGAACAGATGCAAATGACAAGATGTTTCATATTATATGATTTTTCAAACTTGCATTCTAAAACTTTTGACAAATTGCCAAATATCATTCATTTAAAAATTAACTCATTACAACCAAGTTACATCAAATATGAAGCTTGCATTCTTAAATTAAAGCGCGGTTACCGAAAATCACTTATTATGCAAATGATACATTAATATTCAGTGGGTGTTTACCAAAATCTTATCAGTTCTTGTCTTCGTGCTATTACCATTATGAAGATCTGCAGCAAAGTTCTTTAGAATTGATAGTGCTTTGAGATATCGTGGAGAGAGAGAGAGAGAGAGAGAGAGAGAGAGAGAGAGAGAGAGAGAGAGAGAGAGAGAGAGAGAGAGAGAGAGAGAGAGAGAGAGAGAGAGAGAGAGAGAGAGAGAGAGAACATAACCCAAAGCATTCACTACGAGAGGTAATAATGCATCTTCTTCACGAAAATACCACTTTATGCAATTGGTTTACTTACTTGTCAAGCAATGTGTAGTTTCATTAGCATACCCATCCGCACATTGGCATGTGTCTGTTGTATTTTGACATGTACCAGGATAACACAGTGTACTATCATGACGCCAGGAGCACCGAGCTGAAAAGAAACCCAAAAGCTTAAATTATGTAACACTGACCACTCATTAACTTCAACATTTGAAACACTGCGGTGGATATTTAATTTAGGAACGTAAGTCGGTGATATCTTATTTTTGTTTTGTTTGGATACTTACGATAGCAATATCTTCTTTCATATCCATCCTTTGCAATTAAGTCATACGCTCTTTCACATTCAGTCCAATCATTGGGGAAACTGCAACCATAGTCATATTCACATTCTCCAAAACAGAAATGATCCAAGAAAGAGTCACATGACACTTTCTCACAGTTTTGGATGTGTTCACAATCTTAAAGAGAGAGAAAATAAGTGAAAAAATAAATATCAACCAGAGTACACAAACTAGTTTTCGCATTAAAGAGACACTCTCTAAGATATATATATATATATATATATATATATATATATATATATATATATATATATATATATATATATATATATATATATATATATATATATATATATGTGTGTGTGTGTGTGTGTGTGTGTGTGTGTGTGTGTGTGTGTGTGTGTGTGACTAATAAGAATGTTTCAAAGTGTTTTATCTAGGATGTAAAGGTGAGGGCCATGTTATAGTTCTGGGTACTTTTTCCACTGACCCTGTCAACAGCAAGGATGGACCTTCCAGAACTTGATCGTATACATTATTCAATATTTCGTAACATTTTCTGCAAAGAATTGAAATTCTGTTGTTCGTGTGCTAGACTGTGCACATCGACTGTATATGAAACTTCCATGGCATTCACTTTTACAGTATACATAATCAAAGAGGGAATGAACACTACTTGGCTATGGAATTAAGTGTCCAAAATGTTTGGTCGATACTGTTTTAGAATGTTACAATAGTAATTATACATACCATATTCGCAGCAAGTACCGTGCCATTCAAGATGACATTGGCAGTGATCTTTCATTGGTTCGCCATGATCATGACATCCGGGATTGTTGCAGCCTCTTGTCTGTACGAGATCATAGTTACAACTTCCTCCACAAGAGGCTGGGTTTGTTACAGTTCGTGTTCGCGACTGTTCACCATCCGTGCCACACGGTAAAGAACACTCGCCCCACGAACTCCACTGGCTAACAGAACAATTTTTGGAATCACATCTTCGTCGGCGTCGACGCCTGATCAATTGGCCATACCCAGGAGTGCATAACTCAAGTACAATCAGGCAACACAAAAGCGAGCCGATGGAATATTTGACCCTCATATTGCAATTGCGCTGAAATCAAGAGAGATTTGATTCGGAAGAGAGTAATCTAATTTGTTAAATTGGCAAGGCAGCGTTGTATCATATTCCTTTGTGTAATTTGTATCTATAATGTTTTCATAATTTAGTGAAATAAAGGTAGTGTACGCGTTTCCAGTCAGAGATGTGTCAGACTAAAAGGGGAATTCACGTCTTCACCACGTTCAACCAATCGGCAAATAGTTTTCAATCATAACCACACAATCTTATTTACATGTTGCACATGTGATTGAATAATGAGGAAACTTTATTTAAGTCCATGCGTCTGTCAGTTAGATTTGAAGCAATTGGATGATGTAGGTGTGATTTAGAGTTCAAGTTTTGGTTTGTAATTGGTATTTTAACCCCCCCCCCCCACCTCGTCTCCCACACTGTCAACATAATCGCTGCTGTCACTTTATAAGGTTTCGGAGATATCGTCCTCTGGAGGTTAATAGTGGCGACGATTGCCGTAAATCTTAAAAAGGTATGCTATGACCTGACCAGGAGTGTTGGAATACACCTGGTATGAAGAACAAATTAGGATAGATAATAAGCCTTTGTAAATTGCAACGCCCTGTTACGACTGATACAGTAGTAATCAACAGGCAACATATCAACCCGATAATGTTGTAAAACAGCCTGTAATGTATCAAATTAATCGATAACGTAGTCACTTTTTCTACCCGATAATGTAGTATTTTTAGCACAACTGAATTGATAAGATTCAGTAGTGCTATAGGCATGGTGCGGTGTCTGTCCGTCCGTCTGTCTGTCTGTCTGTCTGTCTGTCTGTCTCTGTCTGCCTGTCTGTCTGCCTGTCTGTGTGTGTGTATGTGTGTGTGTGTGTGTGTGTGTGTGTGTGTGTGTGTGTGTGTGTGTGTGTGTGTGTGTGTGTGTGTGTGTGTGTGTGTGTGGACAACTTAAACTCATAAACTGCCAAACATATTGATTTGGATTTTATGGGGACATTACTTTTGGTGTCTAGTTGGGAAATTGTTCAAAGCAACTGATCGCATTACAGGTGTGTATTTTGCGTCAAAAACGAATATTCGTGGTGTGAGAAAATCCTTTGACTCATGCCAGCCTAGAAATGAAAGGTTAATGCTTTATTGATGCCATGAAAATCATTAAATCTTTTAAGGGCTACTTCACATCTCAATGTCAATGGCATCAAGATTAACCTCTGTTTGAGGTTGATTGGAAACGCTGTTTTAGCACAGCTGAATAAAAACTGCCATGCATAGTAGTACCAATCAAACCCACACATGGAAACAACAAAGTGTGTAAATTATATAATCGCATTTATCACGTCCACAACAAGGACACTATTATAACAATTTGTGCTGTCTACTAAAAGTCTGGTGATGCACAATAAGTCTGCAAAGTCGTTCTTGCCCAACACATGTAAATTGTATTCTTAGTAAAACGATATGTATTATTATAGCATATGATTATTTACAAAACGTAATAATAGATCTTTTCCTGACTGTATCTGCATTATTCTTTATTTGATAAAGTTTTAATTATCATTGCTTTGGTATAATATTTGATAGACACCAGAGTTATTATTACTCACACCCAAGACCAATGAAGTGTGTGTTTTATTTACCAAAATAATTTCGATCGTCTATTCGTCTAGCAGCGGAACTAGCTACATGCACCACGGAGTTACAGGGTGGAAGTATGAGTAGTGTGCTACCAACGTTGGTATAGTGCAATTTGCTGTTCTTTGTCATTGCATTCATTAGTTTTCTTGTTCGTTGAAATTGTTGGTGAAAATCTAATGCAGTTTACATTTAATATAACTATGGTAGAAACCAACACGCGTATAGTACTGAGAATACGTACTTATACAAACTTTGATAGCAAACGTAAGCTCTGTTTTACTCTGACAGTAGTAAAGTATGGTTGAACTGATTCTAAACTAGTAATATACTAAGGATATATTTGATAGATATGTTTAAAACACTTTACAGCATTCTCCTATACTGTAACAGTTCTTAGTACTTCACTTATCAGCGCAAAGTCAGTGAAATATTAAAATTCTTCAGTAAAGTAACCGTCCTTACCTGTACTATGATTGATTCATGCAGGTACGTTCGATAGAGGTATCACCAAGCTGTGGTATGTACTGCTAGGTTCCGAGTTCGAACTACAATGAAGGGTGTGTTTGAGAATTGGGGTTTAACATTAGTAAATACATGAACAGTGTATAACTCAGTTGCTATGAAGGATTGGATGACTTCCAGTTTTGCATTGATTTCTTAATTATCACGGAAGCCCTTGATAAATTTAACATTACATCCGTGTGTAAATCACTTCAGATAATGACATGGCAACTGCCTGAGATATCTATTTTATTTTTTACACGACATGAAATTTTCTACATGACTGAAGGATACAGAATTCTGTACTCTGTCTATCAAAAGCCACGGGTTGTCGGATGTTCAAAACATATGGCCACAAGAGGAGTATTGCATATTGCTGGATAAATTTATATATCTTTGTGTCAACAGCAGTTGATCCAAAACAATTTAGTTGTACGAATATGTTGGAAATATTATTCGGAGGCATAATATCATTTAATCGAAAGTGTAAGAAACAAGTCTTCGACGAAATAATCTTTTACCAAAACCAGACTGACAGACAGACAGACAGACAGACAGACAGACAGACAGACAGACAGACAAAATCATAACATGACCCTTCCTTGTGAAAGCTAAATATTTCAAATTTATTTGGTATATTCTACGTAAGCTTAAAGAGTTCAAAATGTCAGTTTTCGAACAGTAACCTCGCCTCTATTATGGATGTATACACACAAATTGTGTTTGTATATGCAAAATAAATAGTTATGGCACAAGAACAGTTGTCATTCACTTCCAATAGGAAGATCAGTTCCAAGGTGTATGGCTTACCAGGAAGTTCACTTCTGATAATATGGGTGTTGAAACTTGAACAGAGCTTCTGTATGTTCATTTTGTTTAGATAAATTTAAGGGCAAAATTGTTAGTTCTATACCAAATATGGCTTGTGCTCGGCCATATATTGGTAAAGGTCTCGAGATATATTGTAAATTGGTATGAATATGTGAGTATGGTAACACTTGTGCCAGATTTGTTTGAAATCAAGTCGTTGGTATCAGATAGGGTTCCCCATTGATGGACACACAGACAGAGGGACAGACGCATGTGAGTTATTCATATCATGTAGCCCATCTGGGGGGGGGGGGGCTTATAATAGTCTTAAAAACCACCGTTGATGAACTTGAGGCATGCCTTTTGGTACATTTTCTCACTATACTTATTTCTTTTTTTTATACTTGCCACGTTTTGCCACTCCCAGGCTATGATGTAAATTAGTACTTCAAGTTCCCTTCAATAGTCTTGATCTCAAGTATTATATGGAAGGTTTGGTGTCGTTTACGTTAAGTCTACACACGCGCTCGCGCGCACGCACAAATACACACATTTGAGTATTGAAATCGTACTTTGAACATAACATTGAATTCTCTATCTTCCATGCAAGGGGAACAATTAGCTATGGAAAACAACCTCTTTTATTACAACCAATCGTAATTAGACATGCCTGTAATAATCAGAACCAGTGGACATTTAGTGTGACGGCCCAATCCTCAGCTGAATTACTGCTAGCACCAAATTACCACCAAGGTCAACATGTTTTAAATTTGATACATACTGTTGTTACTATATAAACGTACTTAAAATACAGGCAAAAAAAACACCAACTCAGATGAGAACAAAACAGTCATATGCTAAAATTTATGTCTATATTATGTTTGCCAATCTGCCGTTCTGAATTTTAAATTGGAAAATATTCACTTTACAAATCTAGTCACAACAAAATCTGGATCCGCTTTGTACAATTATCTTGCATTGCTGTTATCACTACCGTCACTTAGTTGCTGGGGTATTTTCTTTATAATGGTCGTGTGGCGTGTAGGTTACATATCGTTTGCTAAGATATCTTCACATGCACGTCAAATGTTGTTTGCATAGAGGATACCACAGGTAAAAATGATGCTGGGGTCAATCCTTACAAAAAGATATGAGTGTTTGTATAAAGAAGAAAAATCACGACAAGATAAACCGTGCTATCTGTCCATTCTTGCAACTCTATACAAATGTCACCATTCGACCTATTATATGTAAACACGTAGACAAAGACAAGATTCAGTTGTGCACGTATGCACATACATACATACATACATACATACATACATACATACATACATACATACATACGTACATACATACATACATACACACACACACACATACATACATACATACATACATACATACATACATACATACATACATACATACATCATACATACATACATACATCATACATACATACATACATACATACATACATACACACACACATACATACATACACACATACATACATACATACATACATACATACATACATACATACATACATACATACATACATACATACATACATACATACATACATACATACATACATTCATCATACATACATACATAGTTAGTTAGTTAGTTAGTTATTTCATTCACTGTACTTTTTAGAAGTAGATACACAAAACCCAAGGCAATGGTACTGATAACATAAGTTTAACACACTAAAGTAAAAGTCGATAAGTACAGAGGGTCAACCAAAGGCAGATGGCACATAATTATATTACATGTAACAGTTCAGACCTGGAGTCAAAAAAACACTGAAAATTTTAACACTTCGGATTTACGACAGTGTATATGGCCATTTTCATATATACATACATACATGCATACATACATACATACATACATACATACATACATACATACATACATACATACATACATACATGCATACATACATACATACATACATATACATACATACATCCACCCAACCACCCACCCATACACACATACACACATACATACATACATACATACATACATACATACATACATACATACATACATACATACATACATACATACATACATATCTATAGCAGCCCGTGTGAGGGGAGGTCGTCACGTTATCCGTGTAGAACGCCATGATGTACAACCACACGGCCGATGGATAGACTTTTAAGTGGGACATTGCGGTACATAAGTTCAATGTGCAATGTACGATAACATATCATAACAGGCATGTCATAACCACTAGCAGCTGAATAATAATGCAATACATCTTGAAGTGTACAAACGAAAACAATGTGTAAATGTACATGCAGTAGAACAAATCAGACTAAAAACGAAGGTACGCAATTTTTTATTTCGAGTTTTTACGCTGGTGAAAATTTCAACTGATATGTGTATGCTCACAGTTGGTCTTATTCTAGTATACTGTACATTATACTACAGGAATTTAAACTGAACTGAAATAAATTGAAAAGGAGATGATCCACCATCCCTCTGATGATTAATGTGAATCTATTAAGCACAATAGTACTTTCTCTACAATCAGTTAGGGCAAGATCAATAGTTCAATGTTGGATAAAAATCTAAATTCTTTTACTTTGGGGGTGGGGGTTTTAGTTCTTATATTAGATTTTACTTTTAATGGATGTTTTGTACCCCTAAATACAAATATTTCTTTAAAAATGTTACAATTAAGATGTCAAAGATTTAATTTATTCGACAAGGGTGTCGTATGTGCAAACCATGCCTCTCAGTGTTGTGCAGACAGCAATAGTTGCAAATACTAAAAGCAAGTTATGCGTCTTTTAAAACATCAAACTTGATTTTAGAGTGTACCTAACAATATTAATATAACGCATCCCATTCTTCATGTGTCCACGTTGAAAAAAAGTTTCCCCCAAAAAGTGCTCTGACCTTCCTCCCATGTGGGTCTACTGCTCTCAGACATTTCTATATTGTTAGTCCAGAAATGTATATCCTGTCAATCCAGGATGTGTTTTGACAGGTGTACCCACAGAGGTAGAGGGTCAAAACACTCCAAAAATGTCAGGGACGTTTGCTCAGAGTGCGAAACATGTAGAATTTAGGAATTGGTCTTGAAGAATATTGAACATTTTTGCGACTTAGATAATATAACCATCAAATCATTTAGGAATTGGTGTTAACATTAAGTAATCAAACTTTATACATTTCCAACATATTCCCACTTTTGAATTGTAATATAAATCACTCAACTCAGTGAAGAGTAAATGTGTGAGCAGATATGTATGATTCTTGGGAGTTGATAGTTATCAAGTAATTTTATTCCTTGCAATCCCAAAGCACACCAAAATAAACTATTACATGCTTATATATACACATGGATACACGCATCCGTGTATGTGTAGGTTTGCATGCTAGATCTCTACACCAATACAGCAGAATGTAATTATGCCTTCAATTGCAGTACATTGTTAATTGTCCTATCTGACATAGTGGACGTTGCTATATAGTTATCACTAAGAGGGGAATATCTCTTTTAATGTATTCTTCATATTTATCATAATTCTAATCATATCATTCTTATCATTGTTATTTATTCTTCTTTGAGGGTATTGATTTGATATTGAGTATCTTCTAAATCTAATCTCGTAGGTATTCTTTGGCGTAAGTTGATAGGAAATAAATGTGGCACATCTTTAACGCGTATATCCTTAATGAACACTGATAGCGCAAAATGCTTTCGGGAAACATCCATTTCTCCAAACACTCGTTTTAATTTTCAAGTTTGTGAACAAATATATAAGTCTCTTGTTTTCCAATATAACGGGGTCCTTTCCTTGAGATGAAATTATATGCGTAAATATGCAATCATTACAGTAAAACGGAGTGGCCTTCGTTCATAAATTAGCATGTGAAAGATGTAAATATTAAGAATTGTTTGAAGATTGTCTTTGCCTGGTTCAGATATTACGATGGCATGTCTTATTTAGCAGCTGTCACATTGGCATGGAATTTAACAACCAAGTTCCATGTTTCCCATGCATGTCGACATTCAACCTCCTCAGGGAAGTTCTCCATCAGGCCTCTGATTTCCTCGCCATCCTTAACATCTATATAGGCATACAGAGTATCTCTTATGCTGGAAATAAAAAGGAAAGAAAGCGTTGATGTATGTTGTGTAGACGAGATATTTAATACACCTCTTTAATATTGTCATCGAGCCTCAAGTTAACCCGAAATAGAACTAAAATGCGTGGAAATACATGTACTCGTCAACTTCTAGACATTCACAATGGTACACGGTGTAACGTGTGATGCAAAGTCTATGGCATGAGATTTTAGTTTTGCACCGGTTACCATTACTTGTTCTGTTTTGTTAGCGATAATGAACATGATAAAGAGTGGGGATTTTTGGTAACACGAAAGTTACAAAACAATGGTGTGATAACGACCTTTTAAAGGAAGATTTTCCTGGAAACAAAGGTTACTTAAAAACTCATCAGATTCGAAGAATGTGAATAGTGTACGCCTCATCATATGCTAAATGACAAAAGAATGTCTTCAGACTTTTCCCGCACATAAAATAGTCTGTTATTTTCAATTAACGTAAGAGGAGGCATACTCTAATGATTCAATGACTACCGGATGTATTACACTAAGAGCTCATAAGACAGACCTCCATCCCTGTATCATCAACGCGTCCTCTTTATCTTGAAAATTTCCTTCTTGGACTCCTTTCTTCTTCAAATCTAGAGCAATATACTCGTGAAGTTCGCTTAAAAGATGTTCTACATCAAGATTGCGGAGGGAGTGACGCAACTTCTCTGATAACTGATTGCCAAGACTCTCTCGGAACATGTCAGATAACGTATCAAGCGGGTCCTAAGAAAGCAGTTTTATTAACAGAGTTAGACAACATTTTGCATGTAATATATCATTTGAAAAAATGAAAAGTTCAGATCATCTCACATGAACTGTACAATGTTTGATTACAGTACTAGTCTATCACAATTTGTAAACGGGAATGAAAATTTACCTGTCCGTTGAGAGTAAGTCTTCGTGCACGTTCAACAGACAACAACTGCCAAAGTGAAATCACGTGTTTTAGCTGACAACGCTGGTCTTTGAGCTGACAAAAATGAAATACATGAGCATAGTAAATTGATTTTCTTTAAACAGTAAAACAGAAGTATCGGAAACCGATTTTAAAAATGCGACCATCTTAATGATAGTGATTTCTGACCCATTATATAATGCGCCAATTTCACTAAATGCCGCAGAAATTCGATTAATGTTTTTTCCTGTCAGAAGATAGTATTACGATTCTTCCGTATTTTTTTCCTGATCATTTATATGAGAATTAATACACAAATAAAATGAAGGCCACATTTCAAGTGTGAATACACTTTTCCAACAGATCAAGGCTACTTGTAATATCAAATGTAATATAAAAAGCATATGACTATGAAAGGTTACTCTTAATTGTAAGAAACAACATATAATCTATGTATGTAATCCACATTAACGTTAATTGTCAGTTTTAACAGAAAAACCATAAATTCCTTATCAGCGGATGTTCTTTTAATACTAAATGTCAACATGTAGGATTATGCACAACAGATTTCTTGTACTTAAGTGTAGCTTCAACACAACAAAAGTGGAATGGCAGGCTGAATATTTCCTTTTAATATACAACTCTTGTATATAATGTTTGCTGATCTGCTTGCTGTGTTTATCGAGGTATCTCTCATCTCTGTCTTTTGGAATTAATCAATGATATTAGGAAGTCTCAATATGCACGATGAATCTTACCTTAACAAGTTCTGTGTCTATCTTCAGAATATTGATTAGATATGCAGAGATAGGAAGGGTGGGATCTCCTCCAGAAGATGATAAAAGACTGATTGAAATATCCAGACAAGCAAGAGAATCTCTTATATCCGGTAAAGATTCCATACTGGTCAATACATCCCTTTGCAATACTTTTGATAAAGGTTCCTAGTTTAGAAATGTTAGAAATGAGAATTATTTTCAAGATAACATGGCCACAGTAAGTAAGTACTGATAATGAATACCTTCAATACTTGTTTAATGACAAAGAACATTAATTGTACGTAGTAGAGAACTATGTGCCAACTCACTAGATATTACTATAATTAGTGTAAATTTCCTTTCTAAATTAATGGGCAAATATAATAAACACAAATACACATGCGCATGCACATACATACCTGATGTATCTTACACTTGAGGCTTTCAAAAGTCGCATAGTCTTTAGCATCTTGTCGGAAAGCAAGTCGTTGTATAGTAAGCTGAAGATATGGTCTTCCATGGATGAATCGTTCTTCCAGTTGTTTTTGGAGACTTACTAAGTCATACTCGGCTTGCAACTCTTGACCTTTGTGTACTTGTAAAGTGTAGTTGCAGTTGGCGATCAAGATTGGAAGTAAGTCTTTATCAGTATCATATGCAACAAGATGAGCAACTGAAGCATCTTCTGGGTTAACTTCATCACTACGATGATAAAATCGAACAAATGGCTTAGAACGTTAAAAATAATTGTCTTCGTTTTGTCTTCAGCACACTTTGTTTACATATGACTGGAATGTTGCATTTCAAAGTACTGTTTGAAGAGTTTAGGCCATAATACAGGATAGGTCGAAGTCATAATTAATGAACTAAGTGTATAATGTTTTAAGCTAGGCTTGAATTTGATTAAGTCAGCGCCCTTGCAACCCCAGTTGGTGTACTTTTTTCAAATACAAACGTGTTTCTTTCATAATCACCTATATAAGGCTGTTGGCATATACACAACACACTATGATTATAAAAATAAGAAAACTGAAAATAGAAAGAGTAAATGAATTTCATTTATACTGATATGCATGGACATAATTCGGCCTGTGACCAACATATAAACAATATATAAAAATAAAAGTACCGCGCGGAAATTAAGTGACATTTCATATATGTGGATTCAGCATTTTTAACAAATAGCTTAAATCAATAGGAATGGTCAAGTTTTTCTTTACATCGATATCGCCACATTTGCTTACTTTACACTTTAACTTTATATGTAATTATAATTAATGTCACGTGATGAAACGGCAACAAAAGTAGTAATTATGGGAAGAATTCTTTTGCGGCCGTTCATTGTAAGGACAAAGAAAAAAAGTTATTTGGTTCCGGTTACCCGACCCTAAACTTGTTTTTACGTACTCAAGAAAAATAGTAATAAAATCGCGAAAATCGTGAAGTCTCACAAGAAATAGTGGATGTGGAAACTGACACCAACTTAAAAAGACAAATAACATGGAGCCCATTTTGAAAACAATGGAAAATCTGAAACACTCACACATGAACATATATAAACCTACCACCTATTTTAAAATTTAATGTAATCGGAACCACACAACTGTTTTTTACACCTAAGGATAAAATCGATGTGAAATTATTAAATACTTGCCTTGTATTTTCTTGTCCAGTAATAGAAAGATATCTGTGCATGAATTCATTATGTGTCATTATCAGAAAGTCCAAAAGGGCTGTAGAAACCAACCCTTCACCCTTTCTCGTTGGTAGAAGTATAGCTAAATGAAAATCCTCATCAATATCATGCATGCATAACTCTTTAGAAACTGGTAATCGTCCTAAAGAATGTAAATAAAGAGAAGTAAAGGAACGTAGCTATTGCAAATTATGAAGAATGATATACCAAACAATGTTTCCTTCGTTCTAATATGAATTGATGTCTTTCTTGCTCATATTCCTTTTTATTGGTTGGGCAATAACTTGACGAACGGTAAAGTGCATGCTGTTTCTTGTGGAAGCTAGTATGCAGAATGTTATAATTTACAATCGGTATTCAAGAAATACAGTACAGGAGCATTTTTGTGATTACAGTTAATTTTATGAGATGGTATTACAAAGGATTAGCTGACAGGTCGTAGCGAATGTTTGCCGTTTTCTAAATAAAATGTATGGATTTTATATGTTTACTGGTAGTTTGCACAAACCAATGGAGTAAACTTAACCATGCTTCATGTCAACATCCTACTTTTCATTCTGACATAAACATAACAAATGTGATTTAAAACAAAGGTATATAGTCAAATACAGTATTTAACCCTAAACTAGAAGTAATAAATTACAATGAACAGAATTTAAAGATTAGTAAAAAAAAAAACACTTTAAAAAGCGGAAAATGTACCTGATTTAGCAATCTCTCTTCTGACAATTTTCCAAGCACGTTTAAATGCATCAATCAATAGTTCGAACTCTTCTTTTTCTTGACCTGTTGAAAAAGTATAAATACCATATAATTTATGTTTAAAAGATGACCCTGAAATGAACTCTTTTACTGTTAGGTTCGAATTTAACGTGTGCAACAATTATGGGATTCGATTTGATATAATTTAGAGTATATTCTGATCTGTTGAATAATAATTTGAATAGAGGCCTGTAGCTTAGTACAAATTGGTACACAAATCGTATATGTAACCGAAATACACCTAGTTGCGTTAGCCCCGAGTTGTATATTCCACAAATACCACTCTTTCCTTTGTGGCAATGACTCGACGTTCTTCATTGTACATCTACATACTTATTTCTTATTTTCATATTTACAATCGCATTAACACTCAAACCAAGTCACGTTGATCGGTTGTCAGGGGCAACGTGGTATGAAAATGAATACATGATAATTTGATGGACTAAGTGAAAACTCAAAATATATACGTATGTTAAAGTCGAATGTAAAGGTAAATGTGATTTAAAACATATATATTGATGACACGCAAGTACACAGGTTGTCGTGTTTGTTTTGAAACCCGTGTATATGTGAATCAAACGATATGGTGAACCAGCTCCTTCGCAGTGACAAAATACCTTGCAATTTTCCTAAAAACATATCGATTGTCAGATCAATAGCTTCAGCTTCGTCAATGTTTCGATGAAAACGATCGATGAGACGTTGTTGCAAACGTACTACATGAGGGAGATATTGTAACGCCCGTAACCTATACTCCTGTAGGGGTAGAATGAGAAAACAACGTAATCCCATGTATGTAAGTAGGAAAGTGTATATAAAAAGGATAGTCACTGTGGTTGTGTATTTGATTGGTAAACACTTTTAGCGAATACTGGTAAGTGAGAAATTAGAAATAACATGGGAGTTGTCATACGATATAATCACGTTATTCAATAAAGCTCCAGATTGTGCGATCATTGTTTAGTAAATGGTACATAATGTGTTTAGAACGTGAAACTATAATGCATATACCAAGGGTTGAATTAGTTTGCCCGATTGCGTATATACATATTAATATGTTAGTAAACTATACTTCACATGAAACAAAAAATAACAGGGGGGAAAGATTACATTAGAGATTGTACTCCTGTAATAATTGCATATGTTACTCACCTCGGCAAGGAAATGATTGAGAACCTTGTATTCGTCTTTCTTCTCATCACTTGTCATATTCTCTAGGAGAAATTGTGTAAGGTGCGCTACGGTAATACGAGAACGATACCTCCACATGGCTGGAATTTTGTGTAGTTCCTTCAATATACCTGGTGATAGGTTTTCATCTATGTCTATTTCATAAATCAGCTTCTCCAGAGTATTGTTGGCCAGATTTCTATCTTCATGTATGGCTTTGTTTGCTTGACCCAGCTTGTCTTTCAATACCTGGTTGATATAAAGTGTTAGTGTAAAGGATAAACCGTACTCTAATGTAGTGGTAAATTGTACACAAATAACAAGAGGTTTGATGACTTATTTTGAAAAGCTCAATGCCGAATTGAAGTTGTACAATTGTTTTTAGCTTGTTGGTGAAACTTAAAATTGGCATATCATAATTTTACGATATTGATGTACACGGTGTAAAATAATACTGAACCACTGACCTTCACAATGGGATTAATGTACTCCTTAACAAATTCGTCTTCCCACTGTACTCGATCAGCCTTTTCTGCCAATAAAGGATCAAAGTTACCCGTACCTGTAAGCAATCATATTATAGATTATGTAAAGCATCTTTCCTAAAACCGAAACATAAATTCAGTGATGGCATTTCATGAAGGGTAGTGTTGTGTATTCCAACCTCTGAAAACACACTAACGAGTCCCTTGTATCGTTATTGATTCACTGATAACGAATTATAAGCCGCAATACGTCGGATAAGACAATCATAACACTATACGAACCTACGTTCTTTCTGTCAAGAATTCCGTGTAATACTAAATGAACTACAATAACTGCATCATCCACACTTTTTCCTAAAGCTGCAGCAATTTGTTGCAAGTCGCATTCCATATGGTGTGTCAGAACATTGGTTATACCTTCATAGTTGGAAAGGTCAATGTTAAACACATCTGTCATTTTCTATGGAGAGAAGGAGAAAATCGATATAGGACATATCTGATATTGATATATATGATATTGAATACAAATGATTATAACAAATACCCATTGAGAAGACATTAGACTTACATTTGGTACTTTATTTGCTGCTATCGCCAGGGCAGCATGGCAAATTATTCTTACTATTGCAGTTGCCAATGGGGACATATTTCTTTCAGTTTCGGCAGTTCTTTTACGTTTCAGTGGATCTCCAAGAATGTGACCTGTTTGGCTTGTGTCCTCACTATAATTGAATAAAACAGATTTGATTGAATACAATCGCTTGTAAATATAGGATCATATTCAACGACTACAAATTAATGGTTTTTATTTGTTTGCATAATGAAATTGTAATAAATTAGATAGTTGCACAGGCAACCTCAGCAAACCTATCATTCGATGCCAAGAAGAGTAAAAAAAGCAGATATGTGGCTGTTTTCCCCGATAAATACTCACTTTCTAGCTGCTGTTCCCTTTTTATCTGCAAACGCATAATTAACCCCACCGATGGCTACCCCACAATCAGCACACTTCCACAGCATTCTTGGTCTGCCACACTGCAAGTAAAGTTTATTCGACGTTTACTTCATTTTAATAAATTGACAATTTGAAAGTACAATTTTGTTAACTATTAAAATAATCAACTGGAAACCATTGTACTTGTCTTATGAGTAACTTTCTTTGAGAATGGATTTATAATCAAGGTATTTAGTGTTATAAACAAAATACAGCCTCAAATAATGAAAATAACATTGTTACCTCTCCAATAGTATATGGATGACCATTGACGCATTCTACAGGAAAACATACAGCACATTTGTTACGCTTATGTGAAGCTCAGTTTGTACATTAAAGTCCGTCGCCAACAAAGCGAAATAAACTTGATATTAAGTAAGATTAGAAAAATGGTTAGACAGAAGCATTAACATTTCCAAGGAAGTCAGAGTAAAGAGCACAGATGTCTTGTAGACACATATTCACACCCACACACAAGCTAGGATGCATACTCACAAACATAAAGTAAACACTGACAACACAACCATGTAATGTTTATGCTAACAGGCAAACCTCAGAGTGTTTTTAATTCAATCTTACAATGGACATAGCAATGGTTTACACAAGGGTCATCAAGGTATTAACGAGAGGGAGAAAAAGTCACATACCATACCACGTTAAACTTTCCACCCTTCTAAGGGCCATTTTCACATCCATTATGCTATCTTCAGGCATAGTCGGAAAAAATGCGCCCTTCATCAAAACAGAAATGTTTACGATGTAAATCTATATCTACAATATGCCGTCAATATTCTAACAAATTGAATAATATAACCGAGGCTGTAGAAGACGTAATGAAAGCAAGATATTCTGTATCTAAACATATCATTGACTCCCTAATGAACAAGACCTCCCTTGGCAAATAGGGATTGGTAAAAGTATGATCCCAAAATACAATATCATTTTAAAGATGATGCATATTCAACGTATCGTTAATGAAAGGTTGTTATGAAAATCCATACCTTCGTGGTCTGTGGCTCGTTAGCAAATGTAGCTAATGTTTTCAGTACTTTGTTTTCCTCTGCACAATTCAAAACTATTTCCGTATGTACTACCACTTCGTCTAACGTTAGCTCTAAGCCAGGTTTACACGGTCTTTCAATAACTCCATCTATGATTGATTTTCCAAGGTCCTATTGATAAAAGACACAATAGATTCAAAAGTGTTGTACTTTCTGTCCATTGTTTTAAAAACGACCAAACACAAAGAGTAGTAAAACTCTTTAAGATAATATCCAATTTTCAGGAAATAACTTTCCAGTTTGTGTTTGAAAAATAATTGATTTCATTACATTGGATTACCAACACAGCTGAATTTTCATTTAAAAGACTAATCTTTTCCTTTTTTCGACCCAAAAGATTGGTAGCAACAAGTACCTTAAATGTAATGGTAGAACAACCCTCAAGAAAATCCTTCAACACATCTGATATCTGCAATAATAGAAAGATAGAATGAATGTTATCAAAATATAATATGCTTCATATATTTAACGTTATATTATCCAAAATACAGAAACTGGTTGAAAATAATTGCTTTCTGTAAGATATCGCATTGCCATGTTGGGCAATGTCGAAGTTGAAGCTCCTGAAAGGAGGGACCAATATAGAATACAAATGTAATATTGCGAGGCTCAGAAACATACTGGTCAATGTGTGGATCTTTTAGGTAATTCTGTGATCTTTCCATCCTTTGATTTGTGCAAACCTTTAATTAGATTTATTATGGATAGCTATTTATACTGTTAGTTTAGGGTAAAATGAATTGAAACTTACTTGCCTATTTGTACAACCATTTCATGTTGTTTTGATGTAAAAATGAATGGAAAGTTACTTACCTGTTCTTTTGTAACAGGGTTTCGTTCAGCGTCTGCTCCAACAATAACAATCGCTCGATATAGGCCAAGAAGGAGGGTGGCTTGCAATTGGTTTCCAGACAATATGTTTGACTGCAAGAACAAATTTTATTGTAGGACACGTGTCAATATAAATGGTTATTTCAAACGTCTGTTTCTTAGGCGCAAGAAAATGAATGGTACATCTGAAATAAATGTCTTTCAGTTGTCTATATGTTGAGTTACGAGGTTTAGCATCAAGATCTGCGGACATGTTATAGCATAGACCATGATCGGGTCTATGGCTATATCATGAATGTCTATCAATGTCACACACGCACGCACACACACACACACACACACACACACACACACACACACACACACACACACACACACACACACACACACACACACACACACATACACACACACACACACACACACACACACACACATTCAAAATGCCACGATCAACGATATCTTGCAGTTTCGTCCTCGGTTTATGAATAAAATTTCATCCAAAGTATTCACCTGAAGCAGGTCTTCGATATCCGAAAAGACCTCGTGTACAACTGCTTTGGAAACAGCATATCTGAACTGAGAGTATAACGGTCCACAAGATAACAATCTATCGGGAACATCTTCGTTCTTATGGAAAACAAAACAAACAGTTACTTGATCATAATGTCATGACTTAAACGAAACAGAAAATGGGTCGTGAATTTTTAAACCACATCAACTATAATTAAGCATTAATGAAAAACTGTAACATTAAATAACGATAATTAGATTCGTAAAGTAAACTGAGAATGTTTATAACGTAACGCGGACATGACAGTAAATTATATCTTATCTCCTTTATTAGTTTTACAGAGTTCAATTTGTTTTACTTCAAGAATAGCATGTACAAATATATGCAAACCATTTGGTGGACTTCTGGTAAAACCCAGTCAAATTTCCTTTGACGTGTTATTTGCAGAGCCGAATCTCTACCAAATCTTCTGAATAGCTGCTTCACTAGAAATAACCTAGCATAGTCGGCTCCGACTTCGACACAATATCTCTTTGCAACCTTAAACAGTTCGGTTGCCTTTTGGTATTCGGAATGGCTGTTCTTTTGCTGGGCTTCTGTATGTTTTTTACTTCCACAATGATATAGGTACAGTAATTCAGCTGTAAGTGTTAGAGAAAATCTGGCACTAGCAATAAGTTCCAATCGAGACACGTCTATTGCTGTTGGTCGGACACTTTTTGGTCGAATACCAGACTTCAGTTTCTTTGTAGCAACTTCAATTATTCCTTCCCGCACATTCTCGTTGGATTCCAATGCTTCCTGGTATAGGGAATCCTGTGGGAAATAAATTACACATCAAATCTGACACCAGAATGTGCTTATGTGACTGATGTGTTATTATTGAACATTGAAATACATGAATCGAAGCTTCAAGAATCTGTAAGAATATTAGCTATAAAACTGTTAAACATGTTAGCCTTACTATTAATCCAGGTTGTCAATTGCTACGAAAAGTAGTCGGACAAATTCAAGTTAAATGAACTGCATAGAGCAGGTGTAAACTGAAAGCCTTCCATAAGGGCTAAACGTAGATTTTTGTTCCCACACATTGTTAGATGTTAGGCCATATTTCATTTTGTAAATACGTCGATGTTAACAGCGTGTAGGTGTCCTATGAAGCTCGTCAACGTAGCTTTGAACCCGAATGAGCGATTAATTTGCACAATGAATGATTTTCAGTAATTCTTGGTACCTGCAATAGCACTTTGCCTCATGCTTAAACGTCAAAACAAGACAGTCGCCTTACCGAAACACACGCCTATAGTAATACATGTGTGAAGTTATGGTGTCGACGAAGAAATCTAATTTTTATGGCAAACCTAGGCGGTCGAATTATGTTGCTGGTACCGAGATATGGCCACATCTTATAATATAACGTGTAATTAGGAACATAAAAGTGTATATTTCCTATAAAGCTTGCTGATGTAGTTGTCTTAATGATTTATTTTCATAATTAATGGTTTTTGGTAATTAGGCAGTATCTTAAGTATGCAAGCTTCACATTTAATATGATATAATTAATTTGTCAATGATGTATTAAATATAACTATAGCTCGGAATTTTGGATCCAAACAATTAATGTGTGTAGGAGCAGAAATCTAAAGGCTTTGCCCTTATGGAAGGCACTCAATTTATGTTTGGTTTTTAAGGTAAAGAACTACCGTAGGTGCGTTTATTACAATTGAAATAACATTCTACCCATAAGCTAAGTTGAACCACTTCAGTAGTCTGAGGTATTGAACTTATTGTGAGTCGTAGGTCGATGTCAGACGCATTAGTATATTGATAATTTAGAACTTACCTCAATGCACTGAGTGAAAAGCATACACAGTTCGACAGTGTCACGAACGCTACCTGATGAATGTTGTAATGCGTCGTTCAGGTAATCACTCAAGTGTTCTTTCACATCGTGACTTTTACTACAAATATATAAATATATAAACGTATTTACTGTAGAAATGATGTTGGTTTGGTGTTTCACTCATGGGACATAATGATTTGACACGAAGACAAACTCATTTCAATTCTACTAACAGGAGATACAACACGCACAGTATCCTTTACCAAGTCACATTAAAAAGTGACAAAACATTGCTATTTGTTTACAGTGCAGTAGAATCAGCCTTCTTGATTTCACTTTTTTAGCTTTCCAACTGATAATCAAAATCATAATGACTACTTCATCCCCACTGTGCGTGACACCTATATAACTGTTTTATTTTGCATTTGAAGTTGTCAGAGTGTGTGTAAAAATGTCATGTCATATGAGTGAAACACCAAGGCAATCTGTAATAAAAAAAAATAAGTTTCCTTGTATTACAGGAACGTTGCAGTACCATGTATACGGGGCGATCGCACACCAGACAGACAGACAGACCGATCGACCGACACACACACACACACACACACACACACACACACACACACACACACACACACACACACACACACACACACACACAATCGCGCGCCCACACACTTGAAATTTAGATTGGGGAACATTACCTGAATCTTAAGAGCAATTGAAGTAGGAAAGACCTTAATACTGGAGTAGGGTCTACACAGTCTTCCGTAAATGGAGTAAGGTTTTTCGTTTTTGCGTTGGTATCAACCTTCCTGGTGACGTAACCAATAAGACGCTCGCAAACATCGTCATCTGGTGGTTTAGAACCTCCAAAGCATTCTCTGGATATGATTTCCATGAAGAATGCATTATACCACTTACGACGTGTACTTAACTGCTCTACCGCTTCCCTGAATTGAAATATATTACAGGTTACTAGCTGAATAGTAAAACGTCACATATAAAAATATCTTTCGAATTATGCATATAACTGTGTACATTAAACTATATGTCGTGTGCCAAATACAACTGTACATTCAATAAACAAATAAATAAATACACAACAAATAAATAAATAAACTTATAAAAGTACATACAGCATCTCCAAAGAGACTGTTGGTTTTAAAGTTGCTGAAAATGGATGTCTGCATGTTGGACATATACACTTTGTTATGGTTATGAATTCCTGTGCACATTCTTTACACATATCATGTTCGCAAGGTAACTTGACCCCTTCTCCAATAACGTTGTCACATTTTGTACACCTTTCTTCCTCTTCAGATCTTTAACAAAACAAGACAGACATCAATAAATTTACATTACCTTTTTATGTATACACGTATGTTTCACTTTAGTGATGTTTTCTACACCTACTACTAGTATATTCATTCGTCATAATGCCATATCCATCAATCCATCCAATGGAATGCATGCATACATACATACATACATACATACATACATACATACATACATACATACACACACACACACACACACACACACATACATACATACATACATACATACATACATACATACATACATACGTACGTACGTACGTACATACATACATACATACATACATTAATACATACATTAATAAATAGATTATTATTATTTTTAAATTCGCACCCTCTGTATGTTACGAAACTTCCTAGAGTGGCCAATGGAAAGGGTGTGCAGTAGTCATCTGGACAGTCGCATTCTGTAGTTGCCATTACATCTTGCAAACATGTCGTGCATAGTATATGATCACATGGTAGCGGAGTTGGTGTCCGTAATGCTTCTAAACAGACTGGGCATTCTCTGATGTCAAACCTGAAATAAATACTTAAGTTAATGTAAATTTAATATATACAGAAACAAAGTCAAAGAGGAAAAATAACACAATTTCATTACTTTGGCAATCGGCTTGGTAGAAGCATTGTAGAAAATATTTGTAAAATACGGCATTTTCAAAGGAAAAGAACTTGACTCGTGATTCTATTATAACGATCAATGTTGAGTAGACCAATGTAGACAAAACAGTTATCTTGCTTGTATGAATGTACAGAATTGTAATTAAAATAATAAAGAAGAGCAAAGTGCCACTGTGAAATCTAAATGCACATGCTTGAACAAGTCATACATTTTAGAAATACTATAACGTTTGAGGCAATAACATCGAGAGATTCTATTTCGATTTTTTTTCATTCACACATACCTTCCAAAGTGAGGGCTGACGTTATTGATAAATTCATTGGCAAGATTTTCAATAATGCCCAGTGAATGCAATTCTTTGAAGTTTATGTCTTTGCATCCTTCAAGAACCTGTACAAGTAAAACACAGAATATAAAAATAAAACAATAATAATAACGCAAAGTTGAAACATGAGTATGGAACCAGAGACAACACGTTTAAGAATAGATGATAATGTATCTTATATTCTAACCTGAATCATTACCATTAACATTTTATTTTTAGATATTATTTCTCATGGTCCTTTATGACACTCTTTAAATTACTTCCACCATTCTGCTTAAAGCAATAATCAATCATACAATACTCGCGTTATACACATGTACCAATCACAATTAGTTTACACAACGAGATATCATTATATCATTTGAATATACCTTTTGTAATCTGATACAGTGCTCAACATTTAAATCTGTGAGTTCGGATTCAGGAATGCATACTTGTTCAACAAAAAACTGCATGACTCGAATTCTTGTCCACATACACCTACAGGTATAGATGGGAAGGCAAATTACGTTAACATACAACCAAACAGATTGAAATTGCTCTCGAATTTATCAAAAGAAACAAAAGAAATAGGTGTTGTATGGCATCACCCATAGCCTATTTTTATTATTTAGAGAACATAATGGTACTTCTAGGGACAGTTGATGAATGCCTCACAAAACCGTATCACCCCCTATTCACCAAATTAACACCATCGTAATGTTGATTTTTTTCTTATTGGAAAATTATCAACATCAAGTTCAACATTACCTTGTAGTATCAACCAATTTCAGACTCTTTTCACCATACACTTGAGCCTCTTCTCCTCTCTTTTCCACCAAACTTAAGATCCTGTTTATTATAGGAGCAGACGCCTGTATGCTTGTCAACCATCTCTTTCGCAAAGAGTGATCAGCAAAGGTTTCATTTCTTGGAATGAGGGTCTCAAGTAACATCTGCATAGCTGTAATATCACTAATCTTAAGAAACAGAGCACGAGATTTATTATAATATAATAGTTGCACTACATGATGAGGAACCCATTACAATCTTATTACGTTTGCATTTCTATCACGGCATGGCTAATTTCTCTACTATGTAAAAATATAATTCCATCTTTTTGATCACGATTTGCAACAAGTAAATTCCATAATATCCTATTAGTAAATAGAATATCAAAACTGACTGTTTATTGTGTTACAAACCATTTCGTGTGATGCATTGATAGTTCTAAGTTTTTGAACCACTTTTGGTAGAATCTTGATGATGTTCCTTAGCGATTCAATACGAGACTGTACTCTATTGTACGCAAGGTGAATGACAGGTGGTGATTGGCTAGATATTCGGGTAGCTTCAGCATGTCTGCTAAGAACGTTGTCGTATATTTCTTGAGCTGCTCCACTTATAGCAGAAGTGACCACCTAAAAATGAAAAGGGTATTAAAAACTCAATTACTATAGGTTTAATTGTATGTGATTTATAAAATAGGCCTTGTTCAAACCTTCAGTACACCGCACAAAGCTTTTGTACTGAACACTGGAGACTTCATCATAGATAAACTGTGGCGTTTACATGACTGGTTTTTGAGTGTTGGTGAGGTTAAAATCAATAAGCTTGTCAGAATAGACTGCTTAAAGTGGCCATGTGGATGGGATTGGGGGTATATGTTTTAGACTTTTAATTAACAAAACAATTTTATCATGGCTTTCTACTTGAAAAATCAATGTGAAACAACATAGACCAAGTCTGTGTTTGTAACTCAATACATTGCAAAGAACTAAAAGATGTGTAAAAAGTTTGTTATTGTACGTACAATAACAAAGATTGTACATGTTTTGAGTTATAAACACTGGCTTGGTCTATGTTGTTTCACATTGATTTTTCAATTAGGAAGCCATTATAAATTTTTTTGTAAATTAAAAATCCAAGATAAATACCCTATCCCCAACCATATGACCACTTTAATGGTTTTCATTATACACATGGGATGTCAAAATTGCTTCATGAAATTACCTCAAATTCGTTCTCTTCTGATGTGTTGTATACCATTCTTATAAAATCATGCACGTATCTTTGAGATAGTATTTGTTCATTGTCCTCTGCCAAGTCTTTACATATTAGATTACCAAGGTCTGACTTTTCCACAACATTGATATAAAGTACTTCAATAGCAACACTGGTTTCGCCAACTACCGAACACAGAAAAAAATTGAAGCATAGATATTTAAAATTAGGCTTGTCACCTGATATAACTGATACAAACTATATGAAAAAATGTCAGTTATACCCGCCTGACTTACAAACACACTTCGATATATGTGCCACAAAAGCATGTGATTGGAATGGTTTCATTCTCACCACCACCACCACCACCACCACCACCACCACCACCACCACCACCAACAACAACAACAACAACAACAACAACAACATGAAAAACATTATCGTCGTCGTCGTCGTCATTTTTTGTTATTGTTTTCATAAAATCTTTCACGAACAATTACAGCTATGACAAGACAAGGATATACCTTTTGAACGACATGCACCATGTAGGTATGATATCAGACGAATGTGATAAACATTCACATCGTATCATTAAATTGTATATAGACAATTAACAGAAACATGGGAATTTAGTACATCTAGTTTTGCTACGACTTATTAAACACAATCATCCCACACTCTACGTCTTACTTCGTCTATTCAGTACACTCTCCAACATGTCGTCTAGACGTTCCTTGATTAGCCAGGAAAACGGACATTGACACGTGAAATGCTTTCCACCCAAGCCAGTTGATCTAACAGCGATCTGTGACTCTTGAATACCATGTGGTGACAGGAAGGAATCGTATGACAATTCTGCAATTTTGACATCTGACAAGATCTGCAGCCACAATTCTGATATCCATCCAGTCGAACCGTTATTGCACACGAGGTCCAAGTTATCGTTGATGTCTGCATATGCAATGACCTCTCCCATGATGGGACCAATTATTGACAGCAGCCTTTGCCACAGCGCTTGTCTGAAAGGTTATAAAAGACAACGACGAGACATCTATGACTACCCACGCTTGTTGAAAAAGTGATTAATTTCCCTTCATGATTCTCTTTTTGCTTTTTGGAAATTGAATGAAAATTCTTATGAAGCCATTCAATGAAAACAATATTATTTAAATATTTGAGCAACATGAACAGAAACTGGTAAACATCATTCTTGTATAAATCAATTCCATATACTACCTGTGCTTCTACCAAGGTGTAAATCCACAGAACTCGTAAATTAGTAAACATATTGTGTACTATAATCGTAATCCGATTGTTTCACGCCCAACGTGCTATAAATTATCACGTCGAATTATACTCTGATATCACATCGATGTAGGATGGGACTACATCACTTCTTACTGAGTCTTAACACTGACCTGAAAGTTCCACTCTCCTGGATTCTTTGCCCAGAGGAAGCCTCATTGCATAGCCATGCTGTTTTACTGGTCACCTTTTCATCCTTTTGCTTCAATAATTCTAGCATTCTTTTCTGGACTACCTCCCAAAATCTATTACCTGCTCAAAACATAAGTATGATACTTCTGATTAAGCCATCTCTGAATAGTGACTTGAATATGCATATACTTGATCGTTTAGATATTTTTTGAAAGGCTATTCAAACTCAAGGTGATCACGATCTCCTCTAAACTCTGAATAGCAGTCAGACTGAAACATGAATATCGATGTTATAACAATATGTATTTCACATCTCCATTATTAATACACAGTAATGCACACTAAACATACCGTCTCTGGATTCGAATTTCTTTAACAACATGCCAACTCGATGCGACCCTCTTTCCAGATTGTCTTCGTGGTCTTCTAACATTCCACAAGCTGAATGCAAACAGGTGCGAATAACGCCTTGCGTATCCAATGCAAAGTTGCCACCTGGAAGGTATATACATATAATTACAGCAGGCCAACTAGTGCAGTTAATTTGCACAATAGATTTGTAGAGGTGTACATGTAGATGGAGGTACATCATTTTGACCTTGTAATTACAAGAAGCTTAAAGTATGAGGTTTGTGAATAAATGATGCTGCTCTATTTCACCACAGTCTCTCATCAACAGTAAAATTAGCATAATTAACTTTGAATTCATAGTGATTATAGTAAAGCAGACATGACCGTTTTGATGTTTCTTACCATTTTTCTGGATATCAATATTTTCGCCCTCCTTACAATTCATGTATTCTGTGATACCCATTTCAAACATGTCACTAATTGATTGGTTTTCCCAGTGTACGACTTCTGGCCTTTTTCGAAGGGGTTGTCTAAGCTCATCTATATGTACAGAAAGCCAGTTACCACCTGTGTAGAAAGGAACATGTGATATGAGATATCATCCTATCGTTCCCAAAGAACGCAATGGCTTAAAGGACAGATACAAGATGTAATAGTCACTATATCATTATTAACAGACTATGACGTAATAAATGTCAATTGTCCTTTGTACAATCGACTGTGAGGGTGTTGTTCTTCCTGTCAGTGTGTCCCACGGGGGTATTACCACTACTAGTGCATGAAGTACTGATGTGTCCTACGCTGGAAATTTTTGGGATTGCAGGTTCACACATCAATATCACTAGATCATAATAATAAAATGAAGATCTTCAAAGTCAATTGATTTACAAATACCTTGAAAGCCATCAAAGCATCCTCCAGCAATGTATGGCAACTGAATAATAAATACCACATGGGTACTCATTAATTTTCCTGATTCTGCAACTCTTTTGGCAGCTTCTGCTCTTTCATCAAGTAAAATGTAACGTGAACAAGCAATAAGGTTGATATTTTCATTTCCCATGGCACACTGTATTAGTAACACTTTCTCCTTGCTAGATACTACATTGAAGTATTCACTGTAAACAACAATGGTCAACATTATATCATTGACATAAATTTTGTGGTATACGCAAGTACATTGCACTGTTGTGAAAATTGATGGTTTATACCATTTAGTAGGCCAACAGAAGGGAATGACGATACATTACATTGTATTGACTAGAGATACCTAATCGGATGGTTCTTAAAAAAGATAGATGGGACAAAATCACTATTATATTGTTTCACTTGTTGTCTCAACTTTTGTACCAAACAATCTCATTTTTATTATATATTTAACATTTGCTCGCCCTGTATCAGAATTACACTTTCATACACGACCAGTAAAGCAACACTACCGACCAAAAATTATGTCAAGAAATCAATTATGCTAGAGTAGGAAAAACATTGGTGTACAAAGATCATGATCAATCTTACCGGACTTTACTTGTAAATTGCTGCTCAGTTTGAAATTCTTGCAGCGATATAGCATGCACATGTTGTATTCCTAAAGATTCACGAACTTCGTCAACATCATGCTTTGATAAAAGGCGGGTGTGAGTGGTTACCTGTTGGTGAAGAAATCATTACATTTTTCAAAAAAGAACGACGTCGTAAAAGTATGTATGTATGTATGTATGTATGTATGTATGTATGTATGTATGTATATCCATCCATCCATCCATCAGTCTATCCATCCATCCATCCATCCATCCATCCATAACACAAATGTTAACACAATGTTAATCCTTCCTCTTAATGACGAACCATTTATCATCACTCTTCATATCGCATACAAGTATACAAGTATATGTCCCGCTCTATGTTATGGAAAAAGTATGGAAACATTTTAAAGCCTTGCACTTATATTAAAGTATAGATACCTGAAGGAGCAAATCATCTTTTCTCTTCTGTTTTCGTCTAGTCTCGAGCTGGGTTTTCAAAAACGAAGCCAAACAACCATGGGTTTGGTCATGGAAGTATGTATGCCATATTTTACTAGCACTTTGAAATATTAGTGATTTACTTAATCTGGCCACTGCATCCGGAGTCGCACATTGCAGTAAAATATTGGCGGCAGTGTTGAATACCTAATCAATTAATTATAACAAACAATAGAGTAATTGTGTTAGGTAGATATTGACCACTTTTTGAAAATAATCAGATACCTTAATCTATAAATTATTATTCGTAATTACCTCATTTGACCAGTCTTCCTTGTCAGCTTTCTTTTCTTTTGCTCTAAGTGCACACACCTGTAGAACTATGGAGGCTGGTGTGTCACTGTTATATCCAACAAAAGCATCACACACAGTGAAGTTAATTCTGACGAGGAGAAAAACCAAACAGATGTGTAGAGTGTTATCATTTGACCTTGTACGTGAAGGTTTAGGTCACAAGCCAGTGGTTGGATAGAAAGCTTGACACTAGCAATGTGGGTTTAAATACTTGTGCAGGAACTTTAATGGTGTCTCTACGTCCAAATGTTTTTAAATTGAGTAATTTTTATTTGTTATTAAAGATGGAAGTCAGATCAAAGTTCAGGCTATAAAGATAAATTGCACAGTCATTAGATAATACGTGTATACATATTTGAATAGAATCTTTGAGTTGTGGTAGAAAAATATATGTACATTTTGGCTATTTGACCTTGAACAATATGGTCAAAGTAAAATGTCAACATCTCACTGGGAACCTCACTATTGATGTGGGCTTGACACTTGAATGAAGGAAGGAAGGAAGGAAGGAAGAGAAGCAAGGACTATAGCTAGGAGGTCATATGCATTTTAAAACAAACATGGCCACCATTATGCCATAAATGTTAAGGTAGCAAAATAAAGTGACGTGAATGCTACCCTTACAGTGTTTGACATTTGTGCCTGGTTTGTGTAAAATTGGGTTATAGACGTCTAAGATATTGATGACTTTATATGGACAGACACACGAACATTGATCATTCCTATAACCCCCCCCCCCTTTCTAAGTTGTACCCTTGGGCTGATAATAAAGTTACCTTCTTTTATCATGCATCCCTAACTTAATAGTTGCGAAGTCGTTTGCCCATTTCTTCAGTCTCTTCACTATATCCAATTGTTGTTTCATTAAAATGGTGTCCATAGCAAGAAAGTGTTTCTCAAGTCGGTTTATCAGCGGTATGGGGAATCTTTCATACACTATTTGTCTTTCTGCAACGACAACCAACCTGAATACGAAGAAGTTCGTATTAAATTTTCATGTACTTGGCTGTTAAATTATATTTAATATTTATTACTAGAAATAAATCAAAAATCAAAATCAAAAATAGTATATTCTTGTGTAAAATGTATACTACATAACAAAATTTACGAATAAATAGGTTGGGAATAATGATTAAAGAATTGTCAAACTACGAATGAGTCTGCGCATGTCCTGGTATAAGGCTCTGAAGAAAACCCGCGGGCACCATCTATTCGCTCCAAATTAGCTTGGACGATAAACAACCTAGCACGAAACTACTTTTTAGAGAAAAAATACAGTTTACCAACGAATGAATCAATCAGACGGAAAAAGCTGATGTAGAGGTTCCATGTAAGCATTGACCAATGTTTTGGATATCTACTCACTTGAAATCCTTATGAACCCTGCACTTCTTTCTTAGTGTACCAAGTCCAATATCCACATATCTCTGACCACCAAAGTGAAGGTAATATTGGTTTAATGTGTCATACAAACTTTCATATAGTTTATCCAAATTCAGTAAAATTACATTCCTACCATTCTCCATGCAGGTCTTGATACGATGAATATTTCTACAGATCTTGGAAAAAAAACATAATGAAAATTTTAAAATCAATCTTACTTTTTAAAAGATTGAAGCATTTGATAATTTCTGCAATTCGTCACAATGTTGCAAATAATTACAGCACTGTAAACGTCACTTTATACAGGTTTGTGTCATTGAAGATTCAAAGGTGTTAGAGGCTGTGACATAGGAATCATAGATGGTTCTATCTCACATATCAGTTATACCTGTGTATATTCCTGGTCTCTAGGAAAACTACTTCCAAATATTACAACGGGATTATTCAGTTGATGTATTTCCTGTTGTAGGATACCAAGGGCTGCATAGTTTTCGGTTAGAATCAATAGATATCGGCTGTCCTCTGCCATCACACTACAAATGAAAACCACTTAAAATTGACTGTTTTCCGTAAGACAAAAAATACAAGCCTTTAAATTGTCATTCCTACATGCATTAATGCAAGCTTCTGGGCTATAGGCTATCATCCATTACCATTGTACATCATACTTATTGTTATCACTTGTAATTTTTGCACTCCCACAATACATATATGCAAATGACACATTAAAATTACAAGCTAAATCAATTAGCTGTATAAGTAGCGCGTGCTTTGTTATCATCAATGTACATACCGAGAAATGTGAAATTGACAGATTTTGTGCAATGAAATCAATTATGGAAGTGACTCATTAAAATTAAAACCACCACGAACCAACTAAAGACACATGTGCTTTGTTATCGCAGATGAACTAACCGTTAACCGAGTTATGTATGTAGAAGTTGAAGCCTGCAACTGAAGACATTGCCAAACTACCGAAAATAATTTATTGTGAAAACGATTCATAAATATTCATGACATATGTACCAAAACCTAGCCAGTTCTTGCGATACCATGCCAACACACACACACACACACACACACACACACACACATGCTGACACAGTATAGCATAACTTTGCCTTACATTATTAGGTAATAAAGTTGCCGTACTTTTTGCAAAGCAATGTAAAACACAATTTAATAGTTTTTTATCGTCAGGGGTTATGAATAACATGAAAATAAACAGAACTCTTACATGTGTTGGTCAAGGCCCAAACTTGCTCTTATAAGACCCATGGTTGTACAGTCTGTATTCGTTTCAGTCGAATGTTCCTGAAAGAAACGGAGAAAATAAATTGAAATGAAATTACGATGGTGGTAATGGACCTTTTTCTTGGACGTTAGCAGTTCTTGTGATCGTATGAGTTACATTACCTCTATATGGACTTCTAGTGCGTCTCTGAATATCTTCACTGGGTCAATTTCTGAGAGGCCACCAAAGTTTCTGAGAACTGCGTGTTTTAGTTGCGACCAGCTTGGAAATTTATCACTGGTTTTGGTGAATGCAAATACCATTTTGATCAAGCTACAAAAAAACAATAGAAACCAGACAATGTGTTCATATAATCGTATCATTACATTTGAATTGCTGTTTAGACTTTACTAAACTGACTGTATACTCTTGTTGAAATGTGTAAAGCCAATCAACAGATGACTGAATAGTAGTTCTTCTACTATAAGGGTGTAACATAATGCGTTAAAAAAAGTATATTACAATTGTGACCTTTTTCAATAGTTTTGCTATTTTTGGCTACTTAAGTCGTTGACACTTGCATGAGTACGTGCATTACGACTTCATAATCGGCATCCATCGTCGTTCAATCTTTGTAGCTGTTTTGTTATCACCCTTCATATTGATGACTGATTTACGTTATGCAACAATTTCACCAAGTAGTGTACATATCTTTAAACAAGAAACCAACAATTCCATGGAACAAAAAAGTTATATACTAACAGTTTGGAATGACATACAGAATGACTGATAGATGTATACGATTTAAAGAATGTATATACCTATAGAAATCCCTCAATCCAAAGAATTCTTTAGGTTGCTCCTTGTAAACTTTCAAATATGCTTTGGCAAGATGAGGAAGAATGACGTCAATAATTTGCAGTACCTTCACATCAGTATCACAAATACCCCTGGATGGTGAATAAAAAGAAGGTATGACGTATTGAACAAAATAAGTGTAGTTTACGATTTTGTCAGTCATGCGCGCAAGTAATCATAATAGTTGACTATTGGCTGGCAATATTGAACACATATTGCCTGGCCATGAGGGCTATAGCACCCGTTTATTACACCCGGGGGACTGTGAGTTACCAGAATCACATGCTATTTCCCTCGGCCTTCGGCCTCGTAACTGGTAACTCACAGTCCCTCGGGTGTAATGAACGGGTACGTTGCTATAGCCCTCATGGCCAGGCAATATGTGTTCATTATAAATACCTAGTATTAGCATTCGCCCAGGTTGATTGACACTATACCTACACAATCAGTGTCATCAAAAAGACATGTTGCTATTTTACTAGTAAACCTCGACAAACGGTTTCACATTGACGCCTGGTCAAAACATTTTTATGTTGTATGTAAATCAGTGAGTTTATCTTTTATGTAAATCAGCTAGAAGTGAATCTGAGGATTACCATGTTATACTGTCAGATGGCTTAGTTTTTAGATGTAAATTAGTTAGTAGGGTATTAGCATATTCTGTGGTAAACACCTATACAAATATATGTTTAGTCACTGGACACGCAACTTCATAATCCTGTTTGAGAGGAATCTGGAACTAGAATGTAGTATGCTGTGGCATCCTCCGCGGAGAAAGTTCGAACTATATGATCCCTGAGTGCAAGCTCAACGTCTATCAACTGTGAATCGTGTGTGGAATTCGAACATTTTATCAGTGTGAACATCATCTATGACTTGTGTTGTGTTAGGTATTTACGCGCTTTGACACTTCTACAAGAAGAAACATAGTTATAAATTAATTATGCGTCAATACAGTTGAACTTGGAGATTTTGAGAATTTGATTGTTGAGCACCGCAGAGATGAGAAACGAAATTTAAGGAAACGGTTAGAGATGTTTTAGAGAGCGTGTGTTGAGTAAATTACCCAAGTTGGCCATAAACATTAACTGTGTATGGTTTACATGAAGGAATACTCGCTGTTGGTTGCATTCAAAACATGGACGATTGCATAAATTCAAGAGTGAACTTTAGATGGGTGAAACAACTGGAGTTAATCAAGTCTTTTCTGCAAGTTTTTTAAAAACTGAACAAAAACTAAATAGATCGCTATCTTTTCACAGTAGGTGCTAACAATCAAAATTCCTTAAACTACCAGTTCATTTTGTCTTCGCTTGTTCTTGCTGTCTAGAGACGTGCATTCATACATTCCACCACCCAACATACAAGTACCTCATGATCTACCTGTAGTTAAGTGAGATATAATTTTGTGTAGCAAGGAGTCTTGTGTAATGCCAATTACCTAGCACTTGCAACAAGTTCATCTTCATCTAATTCAGGTCTGGATACAAGTATGCCTCTATTCATCTTTGCTGGATCTAGTGCCCAGTTGGATATTCCAATGAAGCCGACCTTTCTCTCTTCTGGTGATACATCAGTATCATCCTCGCATCCATACTCAAGAAGTGGATGGAGAGTCTAAAGACAGAACGCATTCGTGCAATAAACATCAAAACCATAATTACGCGAATGTGTGTACCAAAAGGTATACCTATTAGTAAATGGCATATAGACTTGATGGAATTCGTAGTATACATTATGCAGGTGATACACTACCCGATCCTAACTTTACATTGTTTTGTGACAATGATCTACCAAAGGCAATATAAGAATTTGAATACCTTCAATGGCATCTTTGGTGAGTCTTCTGCCAGTCCCACTTCTTCTAATACTACTGTCGAAGTAAAGGAGTTCAGATCACTTTTCTTCTGTTGTTGACCGCATAGGCGAAACACATCAATAATTCCCTCTGGCGTTGACAGTTGGCTACACTGGAATGACATCATGTTAACCTTGGAAACAGAAATTGTATTATTTTGTCAATTGTATGGTTTTGAACTTTTCATGGGAAGAAGAACCCTAGTACAGTTAATGAGCCAGATGTTCAAAATGCAAATATGCAAATAAAAGACAATAGATGGGGTCACTGGAATCCTTTTGTATGGGTATAACGTGTTGTCATACCAGAAGGCTTCGGAATATCCGTATTTACAGAAAAAATATATTTCCCCGAAACTACAAAACGCAAGCATTTTATTAAAATCTACATCGTCGTTAAATAACTTTTTATTCTTGGGAATCTCTTCTAGTAAAAGTGACTACAAAACTGAACACAAACATGAAGCCACGCACGCATGCATGCATGTACGACTTACCTTCTTCAAGTCTTTGAAAAGATCATTTTCAGAATTTGCCCCTTGCATCGCGTTAGATACAATAGTTTTGGCGAGGGACTTTGAGCATCCTGGCTTTCCCACAAGAAACAATGGAATCCTTAATTCTAGACAAACTACCATCATGAACACATTTTCTTTTAAAGCGGTATTTCGTGCAATATTTGGTCCCAAATAGACGGCATCTAAGAATACATCCTGGCATCTGTGTGAAGACACAAATCACAGATTTAAATGAAACATGTAGTGAACAATGCGCCATACGTTCTATAATGATGCGATTTAAAAAAAATCTCAACTTCGTCAGTTCTGTAGTATTTGTAATTTAATTGTGCAAAGTAACACTGTTTACTGTATTTTATGCCCAAATATGTACCGTAACAGGACAACTACTACCTTCAGAAGTCATCCTTTGACTCCGACGTATCAACCAAAATAGATATATCTATGATAAACGACAAATACCTTGAAATTTCTTTCAGCATTTGGAGCCCACCACCTGCAAGCTCACAGGGTTCCCTAAATGATTGGGCAACTTCTTCTCTATACGCCTTCCTGTTATCCTGCAGGCAGGCATGGTAACAGACACCCAAGGCAAGGATTAGGGATTTTGTAATGTTATCAGTAGGCTGTTAGTTAAATGTAAAATACAGTACTGTTAACAAAACATGAATATTGGGAAAAGTATTAGAATAACTTGATAATGCAGTATATACTATATAGCTCGAACACAGACTGCAAGAGACCAATGGAAATGTAGGAAGAGGCCTTTGAAAATCAAACTTAGTAATACTCATCCATCAATCCAAACACTGAAAATTTCACGCACGATTCAAACTTCACGACAGGACTATAGCTATTTATGATAATATGGAACGCGGTGTTTAGTGAATGTGGCACTGTACCGTATACATGGCAAACCACAAGGTGTGGCTGCTTTAATATATTACTTCAAAGTCTCTGCTCAGTCAAGTAATCTGACGATAGGTTCACAAGAAAAAAGCTACATTTTGAATTTATCTAGATATTTTATAACTTTGAAACAAACCTTCCATGAGATCATATTATCCGTACTGATGGGTTTTGCTTCAAGTAAAGGATTTAGTTTGGTGAGTTTATTTAGAAACCATTGCATGACATCCATAGTTCTTTCGACATCTCTGAGACTGACAAAGCTGCATTCATTCTACAGAAATACAATTTATTGAAACAATATCAGTCAGTTGGGTTACGTGCCATTCCTGTAAATTATCATATTTAGATATACTAGTAAAAGTAATATTCCAGTGTAATGTTTGACAATTTTGTTTTAAAATCTTACTTGAGCTTTTCTCATGAACATCTGGGACGCTGCAACAGCTTTGCTGATGACTTTGTCACTTCCTGGTGTAAGTCGATCTCCCAACTGAAACAGGTTCAAAGTAAAGTAATAAAAAAAATTAAAAAACTATGCAAACTGATTTTTGATGCAATGTCATTGGAATCGTATATATTATTTGGCATAATATAAACTCAATGCACCAACTTGTGTTGGCGATGATGGAGATGGAAGTCGATTACTTTATGGCTTAGAAAGAGAAAGTCATCATGTTGAATGTTAGATACTACTGCTCCGACCATATTGTATGATATACGGATGTCATGCAGTGAGTGTACAAACACTGAATTATCAATGTCCTGCATGGTTGCACACACACGCGCACACACACACACACACGCACACACACACACACACATCCCCCCCCCCACACACACACACACACACACACACACACACACACACACACACACACACATTTGTTTGGTGTGTGCATCTCGAACGCAACTGAGCCACGTCCAACAAGTATAAATACACTTACATAACGTCGAACGATTTGAAATATGTATTGTTCTTCGACGTCTGTCTTCAATTGTCCGAAATCCCAGACTAAGGGCAGCAAACTTGGAGGTAAAGGTTGCACTCTGTATACAAGTTGTCTCATTGGTATACTGCCTGGATATATTGACGAAAAGATTAAGGATTAAACAGGCCCTATAAAGTACACATCTAATTATATCCACTGCACTTAATATCATTATATTATATTATATATATATATATATATATATATATATATATATATATATATATATATATATATATATATATATATATATATATATATATATATATATATATATGTTGAGGGTAGAAGAAATTCAAGTCGGGTTTTTCGTCTCTGCAAGCCTGTTTCGTGAGTAAATCACTCGTCAGGAGATGTTGATGTACTCCGCTCTGCGCTCTGCTTGCAGACGTATCGAGCACTGTGCTACGGATAAATCTTACCACTGACTTCATATATATATATATATATATATATATATATATATATATATATATATATATATATATATATATATATATATATATATATATATATATATATATATATATATATATATATATATATATATATATATATATATATATATATATAAACTTAATGTTGTAACAATAATTACTTTTTGGTACCTTTTGAGAGTGTATGCCCCTACCGTTAACTTTTAACTGTAAAATTTTATCTCTTAAACCTGAAAGCCATCACAGTATTGAAAATAAAATGGCGCTAACCTGAATCAGTTTAGTGTTATCTCTCAATACATGACGCGTTTCCTTGTTTGGACATGTGCTATGTCAAAACTTAAGTTTATTTGTTAACGATTATATTTGCGAATTTATATGTCATACTGAACTTGTGGATAATTAGATTTTTTTCCATTACCATTTCATGGCTTATACACGAACAACCAGAACTTTGATACTCTGCTGCGAAAAAATACGCATGCGCATATAACTTAGATAATTATTTTTTGTACAGGTCTGTACGGGCATAGTAGTTATGAAACTGATGACCGGCTGAAAAGGGTTAACTGGTCAATACCATGTGTTCTTACATTTTCAAATCACGGCGTGGAAAATCGATGATGAAGTGTTTTAGAACTATATCTGTTTAACATACCTAACCTGTCTTCAGTTTCATCTGACTTTATATAGTATCCAAGACCTGAAGCCTCAAGACGCCTTACCATTTCACTAGTATGTCTAATCAAAATAAGAAGTTGAATGTGAGTTCTGAAGGTATGGAAACACATATTGAAGATAGTAATTAGATTATGTAAAGAGAATATAATGATAAATGTGGTGTCGGTCATTTCTGAGTAGCAACTAATGCAAAGGATACTTATGAGTCTAATTCGTTATTACATATTCTTTTGTTTTGTTAATAATTCAACTCCATTTTAGGCGAAGTATTATGTATAAATGTATCGTCTTTCTTACATAATTAAAATATTAAGTAAATTATATGTCAAAGCACATAAGAAATCTCCACAGATTCAGAATTGAATTGGACTGAACAGCTATATCTGTATATCTTAAACGACACAGAAAACATTAAATGCTGTAGGTCTTCCATTCTGAGAAAAAGAAAGAAAGTAGCAGTCACACACTTACCTTTTGTAAGGGTTGCAAGCTGCAACAAAATGTAGTGTCCCATCAACACTGTCAATCATTTCACCATTCATTCTTCCATCACATAATATTTCTTTGATAAGCCCAATGGCTTCCGTTGTATTTGCTTCATCAAAGAACAGCACCGTATCGGGAATTTCATTTTGTCGGTTTATCTTTGCCTTCTCAACTGCTGTACGTACAGTATCCACAATATCTTTTGACGTGGTTCCTCCATGCACCTGTACGGGAAGGATACTGACAATATCAGTACACCTAGATATTTATTCGCTTATTATAACTCCAAAGTCTACATGACATGACATGACATGACATGACATGACATGGCATTGCATTACATTATATTACATTACATTAACAAAGACTTTGACAAACCAATGATCACACCAAGTCATACTCTCTATTTCTCTTTACTCAATAGGTTTAATCAATATGCACCTTCAAGAAGTGATACTCTACTTTTGACCAATCCTTGAACAGCTTAAAAATTAGAATTAACTCTGTAATATAACTGTTATAATCTCTAAGCGTTTAACCCTTTCAATTTGCTGTGGAAGCAACGAAAACATCTTCTACCTTTAAGATCAACATATTCTCAGGCCCGTTAGCCGTGTTCTTGCCTACAGGCTTTCCAGCTTGCAGTTCACACATGTATCGGATTAGTCTTGTTTTTCCACAGCCAGTTTCACCCATGATGATAACAGGTATTCCACATCTTTAAGGTAGAAAATGTGTACGGATCATCAAATCGATTCTCAAATCAAGCTATGGTGTTTTAGAAACGGTGAACTGCAATTAATCCTACATATACCATCTGATAGTAAGAATACTATTGTATGGTTCATACTATCTAAATAATAATATTTTATGAGAACCCACTGTACCGGCTTACACATTGCGTAGTCTTACCTTTTTATTTCATGAGAAATGTTGATTTACTATATACTTATTTGTATCTGTGGCTGTGTATGTGGTCGATAGATTAATATGTAGTAGGTAGCGTCGCCCAAATTAAATTGAAACATTAATATTATATAATTGATATATATACCTAAATCTCATATGTATAGCCATGATCTTCTTGACATTGTCTACTGTCAATTCATAGTTCGGGTCAGGGTCATCGTTGCCATGGCTTCCCAAAACCCTACGTAGTTTGTCTAGCATGTCATCCCTATAGGATAAAAAATACAAATACAAATGAATTTGAAAATTACAAATAAAAGAAAATTTTACTAAAGTGCTTGGCCATGTACGAACATATACGAAGCGGAACCAGAGTTTGAAATATCTTATTCAAACTTGCAAAGGATGTTATTTACAAAATGTATACTATATGATCAAAAACCTTTGTCGTCCTTACCTTGTTAAACCAAACTCATCAGGTACAAAATCAACTTGTTGACGTTGTAAACCACGGCGTAACTTTGGTTGCATAAAATTCATTTCTAAAACTCTCTGATCTTTTGGATCTATCAAATTGCCACTCATGTCGATGTTAAATCCGAGAAAAGTCATTGTCACTTGATCTCGATTGAAGAAGATGTATGGATGAGGACTGTCGTGATACAAGTAGAAAGCAAGTGTTAATAGTTAAACTTGATCGAAAAGGAAAACAATTTGTATGAAAAACACCAACGTCTGAAGATTTAGTGTGGAGTATATGAGAATTATTACTAGGATGAAACTACTTTCTAAACATACCCATTAAACTGTCATACCCCCCCCCCCCCATACGGGGAGGGTCCTCTGGAAGGGGGGGTTGTGCTCACAAGGTATAAGAAATGGTATACTTTTAAACACGCACAGGTATTGCAAAGGGTAGGGTTTTAACCCCTAGTAAATTTAGATTTAGAAAATGTTCTAATACACAATTACTTTGATGTCATCGAATCGGTTGGTATGTGGGTTCTTCCAATAGTGAGTGATGCTCGATTCAATATTATCTTACCTATTCTCCCACGTACGACGGAGTTGAAATTGTGAAATGTCTTCTTTGTCAACTTCAGAGTTCGTGCCAATCTGTTCAGAGCTCTGGTCATCAGTTTCCAACGATGGAGTCGCAAAATCCTTTATAAATGGATAAATGTATTGCTAATCAATATATATGCCATTATACCTTCATTCGAAAAGGACACATCCAATACCAAAATTGAACATTTAAATTCATTGACTATAGTACACAAAATTATCATATTGCGTACACATATCCAGGTATACAATTTGAGTCACTACTCACTACAGAACCCGGTATTATTACGACATGCAGTGCACTGACCTTAGACATTTGAATCATGAATTTAACGACGAAATTCTTGAAACCAGTAAGTTCAGTGTCTGTCAAGTTTTCTGGTTTACAGAACACAGATTGTTCACAGTCTTCTAACTGTTTACCAAGAAATGAGGTGAAGTACCTCAACTCAGCCCAGGACGGATTATTTAAACCACAATATCTGAAATTGAACAAGTTATATCTTTAAAGGATATAAAATAACATTAATGTTGAAAAAAATATGAAAATAGTACAATCAAATGAAAGAGCACATTAATATAAATTGATAATAACTCGAACTAATAAGCCCATGGTTTAATTATAAATCGAAGGAATTGCAGAATGATTTGTCAGACTGGTTTGTTAAACGAAGAAATAAATGTTAAAGATAATGGAAATGTATTTTTATCACAGAAAAGAATGTATTCATTATTATTGACGAGTTCATTTTTTGACGACAAATATTACCAAATAAAGTAAATTACTTCAAGGGGTGTTTGATAGATAATACACCAAGTCCTAGAATATGTAGTTGAATCGCGTCAATGTAATCAATGAATTTATACTCTATATTTGACATAAATGATTAACTACCAAACACTATATGACTAGGAGTATACTGAAGGTCAAAATTTTATGTAAAGCTCTTACTTGAGAAGTGTTGAAATGCATTGCAAATGATTTCCTTCAGTACTTCCAGGTGTGTACTGGAAGTGATCGAGGTTTTCGTTACCCTCATATCTTAGCAAATATTGCAAAGACTGTTGGAAAGGAAGACTCTTAAACTCGGTATCATCCAATCGGGGATCCCTTTCCTTATTTTCTGTAGTAATAAAATAAAATGAAATACCATTATAACAGAATGAACTAAAGCCATTCATTTATACCAACGTCTAAATGAAATGAAAACACTGTATCTGCATTATAGCTATCAACGTTCGTTCGTTTTTTCGCCAGTGTATTATCTGCCAGGAATATATTTCATACATTGTCTATTTTTTTCTTTTGACCGTTTTGCAGTATGGTGACAAGGTTCGTGTATGGAGCATCGACTTAATCGACCCCTTGCTGAAGTTCTTTTGACATTATCTAAACGTACAATAAAGTGTTCTTTTTGTCTACATATGCAAGTTTTGACATAAATTGCTGGTTATTTTCTTACCTGGGAGTTCGTTATCCTGTAATAGACGTTCGAGTTCCTCGGTTTCCTTTGGGGCATAACAACTAACTGACGGTAAAAGCTCAATGAACGATTTGTAGTCCTCATTCGCATTGACCTGTAAAAATTCACAACATATGTCACTCTTCAAAAGTTCCCCTTAAGTTATCATACAGTCTATTTTCCATACAAAATAATGCTCATTAGTTTATGGAGAAACTCACCACTTTGCCTTTTGGTGAACTAGCATTCATCTCTATAACATAGAGATCCCAGGGACTTCGCCTCCAAACATTTCCTTTAGCATCAGTGATAGCACGTAACACGAGCAGGTTAAATAGCAGATCATCTATTCCTTCTTGCACCTAAAACCGTAAATATGTTTACAGACGTTTAATCTAAGGATCCTGTATAGAATACACATTTATGTTTTGAAAGCTTCACCATGATTGTAATATAAGTGCCATACAGCGTTAATTACGTCAAAAGTCCTAATTTGTACTAACACCACAAGGCTTGTCAATCTTTCGACCAAAAAGTCATGATCCCAAATGGAAAGTGTTATTGTCGTTACTACGTCATCATGTATATCATATCTCAGACATAAACCTGCTGTAATCTTCCGTTTGACCTGATGTATTCTTTGTCCTCGTTCGCATTTGCATTCTCGCGAACCAGTGCTGTTATCTCTTCCGCTACACTACAGCGCGTTCAGGACGGTGCCGTAAACGAGGCCGTGGTTTTGCGACGATGTCGCATTTGATAAAATACTTACCAAAGGAGAAATATCAATATGGAATATAGCTGGTGTACGCTCTTCCGGTTTAGACATAAATTGTTTCAATAATGCTAAAACTGCGGATATATCTATAGCCGCCTCAGCCAATGGAACGGTAATACAGAATGGAATTTGTCTTGGTTTGGTTGAATGTAACTCCACCTCCAGTTGCTCGGCCAACCGTTTCACGAAGAGAGATTTCCCTGTGCCACTTCGGGAGGACAATGTAGCCAACACTGATGATCTACAAGTTAACAATAAGGGAATGAGCTGAAGCATGATAAACTTGCGCATGCTTGGAAACCCGATAGTGAAGTTTCAGTCTCTTTGCTACAACAGTGTGTGTGCCATGCTTGCAGTTCCCTGCATTGTGGATTTTAGATAGAATGTGAATGTTTATCTTAAAACGATAAGCTATCATTGCAATTAAAACACGTGACCTGTCCAGTCCTAATGTGACAATTTTGAATTTATTGAATAAAATTCAATATAATTGTGTTCTTTACTTATTGAGAAAAAACAACCAATCGGATGCAGTTATCACTATCTAATATGCGCATGCATTTATAAAATGATCATTTGGATTTCAACTACGTATGCTAACCCCCACTATACTTTCTTTGCTCGCTTCCATTGCCTAAAAAGGCGCAAAATGAAGTCGGTTTACTCAAGGATCTGAAATTGTCTGTTTTTAAACAGTTCAGTATTGTGCAACAAACATACATTTGCGTGATTTAACATCATTTAATTTTTTTTGGACATAAAAAATAAACTTGCAGGTACACTTACTTATTGAAGGTCACATTTCCAGCTGCAACTTGCCCTGATACATATTTGCCAGCACTGTTTGTTTCTGCAACAAACTTGTTAAGGAGGTAGTCTGCTAACTCTTCCGGCCTTGGGACAATAGGGGTGTCAACTCTGTACCTATCCAACACTGTCACCATATTTGAACGGTCCTCTCTCTCCTTACAACATAATACCAATAGTCTGTAGTCTGTGTACGTAATGAATGAATACTCACCGTATTACACTGTCACTATTTTTTTCAGCATCGTTTTAACTTAGTAAAAAGGTCAATAACTGCCGTGGAATTATGCATATACATCCAGTAAACATTAGTCAACGGTACGCTAATTAGTCTATAGAATCGATTGCACGATCGACATGGTCGACATGATTTCACTATCATAAATGTAACAAGGTTTGATATCTTACCCTTTTTAGCCTTTTCCTGGATACGACCAAATGTATCGTCAGCTTTCGAACTAACTTCATAATCCAATCTGTCCGCAAATCCAAGACAAAATATCCGTCCATGTTTGTCAAGTAATGCTCGATGCCAGAATAGTACAACCTGCAAAATTAACGAACTTCGTCAAAGTACACTAAAAGAGTCTCTGGTTATACTTTGCTGATTTGACTGACTGATGCAATAGTTGAACAATAATAGTCATGACTTTTTCGCAAGGCTCCTAAGGTATTATATAAATGAATATTCATTTTTCAACATTGCACAAACATTTCTGCTGACTCCCACGAGGCAATGTGCCACAGTAAAGATCCCTAAATGGTGCTATTTCTCTGAATGTAACCGGCAGTGTGTCTGTGTGTGTGAGTATGTATATATGTATGTATGTATGTATGTATGTATGTATGTATGTATGTATGTATGTATGTATGTATCATGTATGTGTGTGTATGTATGTGGATGGGTGGGTGTTTGTTTGTTTGTTTGTTTGTTTGTTTGTTTGTTTCCTTATTGTTGCTGTGGTGGTGGTGGTGGTGGTGGTGGTGGTGGTGGTGGTGGTGATGGTCACAGATTAGTAAATAATCTTTCACTTTACCTCTTCTTCAGTGGTATTTTGGTTACATAGAAGTACTTCATCCGACGAGGGAAGAGGTAATGAAGGATCATTCAAGTAAACCGACAGGATAATCTTCAAAATGTTGGCTGGTACGAAAAGGAAATGGTATCATAAATAGTAATTGTTGATTGTAGTAGTAATAATATCAGACGGGGTATGATTTGAAGCACTGTCATCTATCGGTGTGATAAATGGAAGCTAAGACAGCTATCATAAGTGGAAACCAAAATATGAAATATACAACTTAATTCATATGACACTGTTGCCTAATCTTCTAATCTGTAATAAAAATATATAGGTACATTGTATATATAAATAGTGTGTAGCAGGAGTTTAAATCGAAAATAGTGAGATATATATCATACTTCACACATCTACTATATCTACCTGCTGGACAGACAACTAAATTTGGTCTTCCTTTGACGATAAACTCTGGTGCCGAGCGGTCGTATGCTTTGTCTGGAGAGAGAGAGAGAGAGAGAGAGAGAGAGAGAGAGAGAGAGAGAGAGAGAGAGAGAGAGAGAGAGAGAGAGAGAGAGAGAGAGAGAGAGAGAGAGAGACAGACAGACAGACAGACAGACAGACAGACAGACAGAGAGAGACAGAGACAGAGAGACAGAGACAGAGAGACAGAGACAGAGACAGAAATACATAGAAATCATGGGACATATCAGTTGAGATTCTAGAATAATATAGTTTTTTAAGTACATGTAAGTTCATTAGTTCCTGTTCATTTATCGCAAACGCATAATGGATGTTTTCTTAAAATCTTATTACACGTGTATATAGAGTATTGTCCATATTTAATTCTTGGAGACATATTGAAGTGAATAGCAATATATAATCCTCAGGTTCTGAGGTGTGACTTTCTTTCAGAGAGTCGAACACAACTGTCACTTAGTCTGAAAGGGCCAGTCGTTGGTCCGTATATGTAACCACTTGCTACAAGCTGAAACAACCCCTCGATCTTCCAGGCTAAACTGTCATTGGCGGTAACTATAGCAATCTTGTATTGACTTTATACGTACTAGCACCCGATCTTTTAGACAGGTTTCTCAAAACCTTCCTTAGGTCTTCAAAACTAATATTTGTATCTGTCGTCGTGCTGTTTTCTGCTTCCAATGAAATTTTCCATAGACCTTTTAAACGCCCCAACAGATCATCTCTATGAAAGACATAATTAAAAAATAGTTTAATAGCAATGAAACATTCTTGGACTGTTTAACAGGAACCGGCATACACTAGAATAAGTAGTTTGGTTTCTATGGTGATATGAGCCAATACATACCCAAATGAGTGTTCTGGTTCTTCTTGACTATATGAAGCTGTGCTGCAAGATGCCTCTGCAAGGTCTGATTCAGCTATCTCAATGTGACGAGTTGAATCCTCCAATGTAGCATGGTCGACGTCGTATTTCATCACGTATTCAAGGTATGCTGCATCTGCAACCTCTTCGAAGTCAAAATGTTCATAACACCATTTAAGAGCCAAATCGGTGTTTTCATAGTAACCACATTTGATATACGCAGCTTTTGCATAAATCTCATTCATGCCGTCGTTTATCAATGTTTGCACGAATGTCTCTCGTTGATCTTTTTGGCTTACACCCACCAGTGAAGACTCCACTCTTTCTATGTTAGGACTTGGTTTCCTCGGTTTGTCGTGACTTTGGCGCATCGCATCTAGAACATCGGCATGGGTACAGCGTGGATGGAGACAGTCCAATAAAGCGAACACGGAAAGATCGACATCGTCTGTGCCATTTGGACTAATCAGTTTGGCAAGTTCATGTCGAAGGAAGATGATTTGTTCAGTTGTAAAGTGGTTTAGCTCATAAGTCTCAAGACGTTTCTGAGCGATAAAATCTAACCACTCCTTTAGGCAGTCATCCAAAAATTGACACAGTTCCGATAGCTGCTCAGTTGCATCTCTCTGTTCGTGTATCAGCTTTTCTGGTCCGCTAAATGTTACTTCTGTTTTCTTTTTTGCATTGTTAGGATTGCAGGCCTGAGTAACTTTCCAACCAGAGAATGGAACGCATCCTGTTGACCTTAGTTTTATGTAGGTATTCGTCATCCGAATCACATAATCCAAAATCTGAAAAATAGAAATAAAGGAATTTTAATCAATTGTTTATAGAGTCCAAAGGGTATTGTTATGTTTATTAGATTTTAAAGTTGAAATACAGTATGGAATAACAAGGAGAACAAGCTGAAGGAGACCAAAACATGTGCGTGTCTATGTCACTGGTTCTGCTGTGTTCGAAAAGTCAAAACATTCAAATTTGCCCGATTCTTCTTTGATAGTACTGGCAATGGTATACTTATGTTATTCTCCAATATTTTCTACGTTCAGCTAATAACATATAAATATTATACACATCCACAAGCAACATATTAAGAATATATTCGATTGCATGTGACGTATAAACAAATTTGCTTTTCGAATTTCAATTTGCTATGTAATATAACTAAAATGTATGGTTATGTAATATATTTTGTCGGCAGACATACCTCAGTAAATTTGTCCACGATCTCCCCATTGTCTTCCTTACAATGTGTTATCAGCATAAGATTACTTCGTAGGTCGTTTAAAGCATTAATATCATACTGTTTCTCTAGTCCAATTGAAGCATCCCTACTTTCACTTTGCTTTCCCCGCTTGCTTAACACTTTCAACTGAATACATGATGCCAAAGGAAGCTAGAAAGACGAAAAAACCGTGGCAAATTGTCACACAAGCAAACGAAATATTTGATAGATTTAAGCTATTAAGATGGGTAGCTATTATTATATTGTTTCCCAACACTTTGTCATTCATGATATTCGAAAAATACTGGTGAAATTGGGGTTTTGCATCTACCAGTTTTTGACAGTTACGAGGCCCCTTTATGTACGAAACCCATATTTTATCCCGGGTTTCTCAAGATAATATACAGCAGGTTGACTGAGGCACAATCGTGGTTCAAATCTTGCCCAAGAACTTTAGCCATTCAAACACAAATGATAGCGACGGGGCTCGAGGCTTTCGAGGGATCGCACGAAAGATGTTGTAGTTAAAATTTCTAGCTTATAGGCTACCTTTAACTAGACGAGTAAATGGTAAGAAGAACTACTGAAAACATTACTTCAATCGCTACGATGCTTGCATCCGTATACTACATCACCATATCAGCACCTGATTGGACGATACCATTATATACATTTCACTGCAAAGTAAAATACGTTTGTAGACCTAACAAACTCATTAATTAATGGTACTGTGTACCTTTTTATCATAGACGCCTGGCTCTTCGTGATCAACACCAATGATATAGAAACCCCTTTCATTAATACCCTTTGCTTGTTGGATAGATGTCTCTTCTGTCGACCCATGAGATTGCTGAATCCGTCTGAAAAGTTCCAGGTAACGTGAAGTACCGTCCTAAAACGAAAACAGTGTTTGCATTTTAATACCACAATAGTACGATCTCTTTATTGCAAAGGCTTCAAATGGTATACACGTAATACAATTGATGTTTGTTGTCCTCACATCGATAATCGGACGACCCGTCGTCTTACCGACCGCACGATTGATTAACAAGAACTTCTAATTTGGTAAACTTACCAGTTTTTCGGGGAGATGAGGATCTTTCGAAAGCGACGCCCAAAGATTATAACATTTGTTTAAGAGTAAAGAAGATCCACAGTGTTGAGGTAGATCGTAAATAAGTGGGGCATATCCAGAGACAGCCTGGTCAAGAGTGGTAACACGGTCAATGTCCAAATCACCGTCTCCTGTAGCACGCATAGACAGCTCAACGAAGGCCTTCAAAGTTATTATATCTGCAAAGATGTCAGAAAGGGGTAAATTACGTAGTATACAGGGTAACGACCTCTTGGCGTAGTGTTGCAAAATTTACAGAAACTCACTTGTATTCTCTTTAGGAACACATAATATTTCAAACTAAAATCACACAAAATATCCCTGGGACATCTCTTTATCCTTTGCCGCCATTTGACAGTCTTGGGTCAATGTGCGGTACACTTACACGTCATCATGTGTAGTTATCATATCACTTCCAACCCTACCAGCTCATCCTCATAGTTTTAATAACAGAATCACTAAGAATATCCTTATTATTGAAGATGATAATTTATGTAGCTAATCATAATCGATTTATACCGATCCACATATGATGCATGAACAGCCTCTCAGCAATGGCGATGGATTCAAATAATTGGTAATTACATACATGGTTTCAAGACCAGTGATAGTTGTCAAAGATACAATTTTGCTCGGACTAATGTATTTACAACTGAAGAATATACTTTTATCACAGATGAGTGATTGACATAGTTGCAAAGAAATCTAGCTTTACAGTTTAAAAGAAACGAAATAATTTACCACGTAGCTCCTTCCTTATCCATTCCACTAAGTCCTTACATCTGCTAAACATTTCAAGACAAATTCTACGTTCTTCATTTAAGTCTTGCAATGCTTTCCCTGTACGCACCATGTCATCTGTCATTGAATCTAGTGGTTGCTTCATGTAGTCTTCGCCCTGTAACAACAATTACCATTACTGGAATAGCGTATATAGCGATTTGTCGGTCTGCCTGTACCTACATTCTGTTCTGATACATCGAAAAGTGACATAGGAAATATATTTCAATGGCGTTGATATGACAGGGCGTCTGAATTCTTTTTTAACTCCGAAGTATTTGGCATTGAACTAGAGCTACACTGTCAGCTACTTACGCTCATAACTACATCTGGTCGTAAGTTAGTGTACTTTTTTACAGTTAACGTTGTTGTTTTACACTTACCTTGACTGAGAGCACCTCAACTGCCTTGAAGTCTCCCGTAAGTTTATAGGTATCTCGTAGTTTCATGATTGTTACAGCGCCCTCAACCACAGATTGCACCTGATGATGTATCTCTATCTGTCGTGTTCTCATTCCCACCCAACTTGCACTATCCTTTCCACCGATTTGAGTCAATTCGTCGCTAATGTCACGATATTTATGACCAAAATTGATGAAGAAATGATCGATCTCAGCCAGTGTTATTGTACCATTCTTTAGCCTGGTCTGTAGGTCGGCGAGGGCGGCAAGTACAGGTTGCCAAATATCCTTCTCCATTTCATCAATGGAAAGTCTCTGAATTTTGTTGTCTTCATCTCTGCATCTCCTTTGAATAGCGTCATTCCACAGCCGATTGAAGACTTGAGATGACTTAAAACCATGCATAGTTTTAAGAAGTGTCATCTGTTGCTGAGAGAAAGGGTAGCATATGATATGTGGAGTGTACGCACTCACGGATTGACATCCTGTATAATCACCCGGATTACAAATCTCTCTGGTTGTAAGTTCGTTGGTGGGTCTTCCTCTTACCGTATCAATTTTCTGAAGGATACCTGGTGTGTAAATAAGAATTGAAATTTCTAAATCAATTACGCCGACAAGTGTCATAATTAGGTAATATAGAATATTCTTGTAATAGGGAACTTGCAATCCAGACTGAGCATGCTCAGATGCAAAGGACTATGGGATTATCTGTGGTTACCGTAATACCTAATCTGGAGCTACTGATAAAATTAACCTCCCACAATGGTCAGGGTGAGTATGAATTGATTATTTGTACTGTAGTTACAAACAATGTATCCACATTGTTGACTATACTGATTGATTAGTATTTATTATCACATTTCCCAAGATGCAACATTCAACATGGCGGGTTTGCAAGTTCCCTATTGATGACACTCATAACTTTGATCATCGTGGCCTTATGCTATTGGCCTACATGTACTACTTAATATTCAATCACTCATTCGCGAAAAGTTTTACGGATCAAATCCATACTGAACTGGACGTATAAACGTTAAAAAGTTGGGCCGAGTTACTGATTCCAATTTCACATATGATTGTCCATTTGGCAGTGGTAGGAATTACATTTTCAACCTATCGTACTTGCCTTGCTCAATAAAATGTTCTACAAGAATGACATAAGCGTATACCACTTCTGAACCAGCCTTCCAAGTGTCAATCTCCCTTTGCCTGCACTGAAGTACCAATTCTACGTCAGCATCACGTAGCTCGGTCTGCTCAATAGCACATAGCTTGGTAAAATGTTGTCGGTATTTCATGATTTCTGACACATCGCTGATTACAACACTGCCGTCAATTAGTTGTGTTAATATCTCTTTGATACTCTGCTGCACGTCAGAAATGTAAGCTTTGCTCTGCTGACTCAAGTAGACCCCTTTCCAGTTTTTGTCACCTGCTGAAATGTATAGTTGGAGAGAAAGTATAGACGGTATTATAACATCTACCTGAAACATGAAATTCTCCTGGATCGAATGAGAACATTTGCTCACAAATCAGCCAGCCGTCGTCGCCAGCTGGAAACGAGCTTCGTACTAACATGGGAATAGACTGGAGTGGCATTTACCCGCTATGTTGTCACTTGTCAGCGAGTCAGACCGAACGAGGATGTGGGATATTGTAACAACTAATTTGTCATAACCATGCCAAGAATAATAGACGGAAAATAAAAATGGACAGCGCTCTTGTCGGCATGGGTACGTACGTATATGAAATCAGCCTGTATACTTTCGTAAATGTCAGTATTCATTAAAACATTACTTATGATCGCATCCTACTATTGATAGAAACCGATGTGTAATAGATTTATGTCTACCTCCATAGTTTAGTTAACCTTTGTGTGAGGACAGAGTCATTTTAACGTGACATTTACAAAATAACCATATATATGGCTGGCTTTTAGTTGTAACAAGGGGTATGCTAATCTCATGATGCAGATAACACGAAAACCAAGATAGATAACACGGCTTCGTATCTTAACACTCACCCATCAAATTCAGAATGACAACCAATGGTTCCCATGTCAATATATGAACTAGCAGTACCCATTGTCTCCGTTTTTTATCATTAGGCAAATCTGGCATGCATCTATCAAGAATGTAGGATATTAAATCACCATACATCGCCATATTTTGTCCATTACTACTCCTGTTGGCCGTTCCGATCGTCTCTACCAAGGGCTCTATCTCGCCTTGCTGCACAACGAAACAAATTTGTGACATATAAATTATATTGCGCATTTATTACACCAGTGTACAAAATAAAAATATGTTTGTCATCAAAGAAACCACATTATGCTGTCCTTCGATAGTGCCGGAAGCGAATAATTATTCGTAACACTGAAGGATCTCTCATTTCGGAATTAAGAATGAAATGAAATTGGAATTTCAAAATACATGTACATACCGAACACGCACTGTCTATGATTTGAAATGCCCTCGAACGCAGTATTTCCCAAAGATCTTCATGGTATGTTGAAGAGATTGTGTAACAGAAAAAGTGAAATACTTCTTGATCGTCATGCTAGAAGAGAAAATAAAGTCAAAATTATTCAGGAAATTGATTTGCGTAAATATCTGGAAGTTTCATTTCGACACTTCATGCCCATATGTGGGCATTATTTCAGAAAGGTTTGAACTCCTAATTTCGTTTACTTCCCATAATGCCGCCGCCACCAACGTGTACAGCAGAACTATTTTCAAGCACATCTGTTACTATTTATATCACTAAATGTCGCGCGTTGCAGGTTTGGTGAAAACTAACGGTAAATCCATCCTCCTTTGCTCCCCTCTTTAATAAACAAACTTCATTGGTACCATAGAGAGAAACTATTACATAAGATTATATTCATACTGAAAAATTATTTCGTCACATTAATACATCATGATTTAATTTCACCGTCATTTTTCTCCTTAACTTATAATAAACCACTACTAACATTTTATTTGTACAACGATGACTATAGCACTGGCACTTACGTTCCTCAAAGACGATGCAACAACTCTGCTTAATGTTTCTTTCCAACTTATAACATCCCTCCTTCCAGACTCTACCGTTTCGAATAGTCTGCTCACAAGCTATAGTATTCACAATATTGAAAAAAAAAAACGTTGATTAGATTTCTTTTCAAAACAACGAACACTAATTATTATAATCTAATATCGTTAATAAAGGTTGCATTGTCATGCTTACTTTTAATGAAGTTTGAATAAAGCGTGTAGATAGTAACATGTAAATGTTTAGCCCATATTAGATTGGTTTTAACGAAGTTGTTATATTTCATTTGTATTCTGTGTTTCGCTAATACAGTTATGTGAGAAATTATCATATTTATCAAAAGATCCCGAAAAGTTGTCTCGTACGACTGAATTTACTGGTAATTGATTCTAGATAAAATGCAATTACCTCAAACACTTTACTGTATTCATCCGTGTTTTTCCTTGGTTGACCACTGGGTCGTGGCTTTGCATTCTTTATAATACCTGCGATCCACTTCGACATGGTATTTAGCGTTAGAACGGTATATTCTGGTACTTTCCAATCTTCTAATGGTGCTCCCTGACCCTGAGACTTTGCCAGCACGTAGGCGTAGTTGACAAGTAATATACTGAAACACGTTACAACAAGTGAACTGTCTTCCATCGACGAAAATGAGGTTGAAAATTTGGCAAGTAAAGCTTGTGTAAATTGAATGGTTGTCATGGCATTGTTGATAGAATTGGCACATCTAGAATAAAACATATGGCAGTGAGGATAAATATAATCATTTGTCGTAGTTCCAAGAAGAAGTCAAAACACAAACACACATGGTACACACACACATGGTAGACCGAATTAATCTCCTAAAAATATAGCTGTAATACCAGTTGGTCAGCCGATAAGATGTCTGACGTTGACGCAATTTCATGTCGAAACTGTATGATACTTTGATCTGTGAATTGTTTAAACCAAGTGAGTGGTAATATTGTATAGATAGGCGCTTTCCATCATGTTTCTGAATTGACCTAATATTCCACCGCACCGTACACAATTTTATGACATGGTCTCTTTCACGGTCATTTCAAACATAGTCTAAAGTGACAGTACTAACAGGACACTGGTCATCAAAACCTATTTATCATTTATTCATATGTTGATAACTAAAGATAATGAAAACGCTGGCACCAAAGCACAAATAACTACCATCCAGTCAATCACTAATCGCTTGATAATATGTAATTCTGTTAATCATTTGATTACCTATAACTCGATATTTGAATTGATAAATTAGTCATTGAATTGAATTGAATAAATGTTTTGAGCAACTTGCTAATCAATAAATGCAAAAACTTATGGGTACTAAAACCTACTTTCCGAGCCTTCCCGAGTCTTCCCTCTTTTCGATGCACCCGAGCACGGCGATGACGGACTAAAATACAAAGTCATGAAGTAATCTAACTTATAAGTCATAATTAAGATATTTGTATATTATAGGTTAAGTGTATACGTATGCAATGAATGCAGTCGTTGAAAGTTGAAAGAGGATTACTTCAGTACTTTCAACGTGCTCTTTGTCTTCTACTAGTCTTTAACCATGTTTCCAAGTATGAATTGGAAAATACAGAGTTGAAGTTTTTAGTATGTAAATTGTTATCCCTATTTGCCATAATCCAAAATTCCGACGTCGAAAAGCACTAAATATGACCTGACCAGTGCCAGTATTGAACAACCTTAGAAATGATGATGATGATGATGATGACGATGATGATGATGATGATGATGATGATGATCATGATCATGATGATGATGATGATGATCATGATGATGATGATAACGATGATGATAACGATGATGATGACGATGATGATGATGATGATGATGATGATGATGATGATGATGATGATGATGATGATGATGATGATGATCATGATCATGATGATGATCATGATGATCATGATCATGATGATGATCATGATGATGGTTCGTTCATTTAAGTACATAAAGTATATTTTGATAATGCATACCTTTTTTTGTTTTTGTAGAGAGCCGCACGAATCGATGAGGCGATGTAGATTAACTACGAGAACGTAGGTTGGAAAACACTCTGAAACTGTTGCCAATTCTTCTGTTACATTTAGTATGCTAGCAGCAGTTCGAGGAAGTAAATGGTCAACGAAAAACAATGGATGAAGAATCCGAATAATTTCCTCCTTTTGTCTGAAACAAACAAACAAACAAACAAACAAACAATACTATAATTGGAATATCTCAATGATTGGAAATGTTAGCTAACATGAAAAGCATATCTAATTTTGTTTGACCAAAATTTTATATTGATTCATCTTAAGCTTGTTGTTAATGAATTTCAAAACAATTTAACTAACCTTGGTGAAGATCTATCTCGTATGAGGTTTATTTCAAGACCAAGGACTCCAGCCCATTCCGAAAATTGACGAGTAGGGTCGTAAGAAAACAGCTCTTCTTTAAATGGTTTACTCTCACCAATCAAAAAGTGTAGGAGAGGCATTCCTTGCAGCCACCTCAATTGTCCTTTCCCAAGGACGGACTTCCCAGCACTCACATTAAATTGGGCTTTAAGAGCTTCGATGAGATGCCTGAAATCAGACAACATTTGCATTTACAAAATGAAAGTCAGAGCAGATATTTTTTATCAATGAATTATAGTCCCTACAGAGACTAATAGACCAGTAACACAAGAATCAAAATCCCTTTACGTTTTCACTTGATTGTAACATTCAATCATGGAAGTTTCGACTGTAAAATGCATCGTGTCGCTCCGCCCTCACCGGCCTTCTCTCATCGAGTGGTTCGAGTGGTTAACCGGTGTGTGAGGATACGGTCCCCGTTACGGTTATGGTGGAAGTTTACATGTAAACTTTATGATGACTGAACACATCGACGTCATCAACATTTAAAATATGTTTATTTACTTACATTTTGCTTTCCTTTGAACTGAAATGTCGATGTACTAAACACTCATAGTCGGATAAGAAATCTTCCTTTAGTTTTATATCTTTCTTGGGTTGTAATAATAACGCGTTAAAGAGTGTATCTAAAGCATCCCTTTTGATATCCATATCAAAGTAGTGAAACAGGCAGATTATTGATGCAGCAGAAGCTAGTCGTTTTTCACCTTGTTTAACTGTTTCCTCTTCCCGTTTCAAGTAGTCCAACTGCAACTGCCTCAATTTTGCCTCGAGAAATTCAAGCAGCACCTTTGGAAAGCAGAATCAAACAACAGATCAAAGGCTGATATTAATGTTGTAAAATCATCTTGGAGACATACATAGCAATGAAGATGTTTGCCTTTTCAACTCAAACGATGACTGTGTAATTGTGTAATGATTATCTTTAAAAAAAATTGTGAATTGCAAAATAATACCATATTGCAAAACATGTAATACAATTACTGTCTGACAGAACACACACACCAAATCACACTAACTCACTCACTCACACACCCACCCACCCACCCACCCAATCACTCACTCACTCACTCACTCACTCACTCACTCACTCACTCACTCACTCACTCACTCACTCGACCTCACTCACTCGACCTCACTCACTCACTCACTCACTCACTCACTCACTCACTCACTCAATTTCATGCATTCATCATTCATTCATTCATTCATTCATCCATTCATTCATTCATTCATTCATTCATTCATTCATTCATTCATTCATTCATTCATTCATTCATTCATTCACACAGACGTGCGCGCGCGGACTATATTATGTTTCCATGCTTGAAGATATGAACTTACAATACTTGTGACAAAAATAGATTTAACCTCCAACAAAAATGTCAGTACCTTGGCAAATTGAAAGCCTTCTGGCATCCAGTTAATCATCACATTGTGACTCAAGTGATGCACCTTTTCAATTTCCTCTATTGCAGATCCACTCCTGCCCTTTTCACATACAAAACCTTCCCATTGAGGAAGCATTGCAGTCGTAGCTTTCTGTTTATTCTTGACAATCTTCCCAGAGTTGATAGCTGCTATGAATTTACCGACGACTGAGGTGACCTCTGGGTATATAATATCATCATACTGATGCCACACACCTGCATGGATAAATCCATGGATTGATTAAACCGGATGTTGTCGTTTAAGATATTATCAAATGAAATTCACCAGTCTCTACTTTTTGCACGTTGTTTTTAATAGTGCGCCGTCTTCTCTTCAGACGAATGCATATATACATTAAAAATCAAAATCTAATTGCGAGACATATTTCCACAACTTTGTCTACTACATACCGTGGATTTGACATATTCCTGGTGGTGGTTTTAGCTTGCGATTAAATACTTCTTTCCGCTTGGCAGGGATATACTCAGTAATTCGTTCTATTTGCCCATGGTGTTCTCTTTGTATAAAGTACTTGTACTCAAAATTCCATCGTTCTAAATATCGAGGTTCAGCGTGAAGGGTCCCTTCAAATAGGCTGAATTTATCTGCATGTCTGTGGAAAGATCAAAAACAACATCTGAAGTGTACAAAAAAACTGCCGTGGCCTACTAAAGCTTTAAATAGTATTACTCAATCAGTCCTATAGAAATAGAAAGGTGTCTTTGAAGTCTCTTTTCTGGTTGTATGTATGTATGTATGTATGTATGTATGTATGTATGTATGTATACATGTATGTATGTATGTATGTATGTATGTATGTATGTATGTATGTATGTATGTATTTATGTATGTATGTATGTATGTATGTATGTATGTATGTAGTGTATGTATGTGTGTGTCTATGTGTCTCTGCGTGTGTGAGTGTTCCATTTATCACATCGGCCAATTTATGCATTACAATTATGTCTCATTGTGGTTGAGCTTAATACAAAATCCTCTCGGCGACAATTGTAGCTTCATATACAAGAGTGTAATTTGCTACTCAACATCGAAATACAATGTCATGCTTAACGATGTTCGACTCGTCACCACGTTACTGATAGGATTACCCGTATACTTACTTCTTATGTCGACATTGCATTATAACACAAGGTTTGTTCCAACCTCCTAATTGTGCAATATTACAGCAAATTACCACACTCTCTGAATCCTCTTGGTCACGTGATAAAAGAACATGGAAACGTATCTCCATTGTTTTTGAAGTCGGGGGATAAAGGAGCAAGGACGTGGACATCGCACTCCCAGGTCTGCTGTCTGCAACAGAACTTGCCATTGATGTCGTAGATCTAAGGCTAACCAGAGAACCTGGTCTAAAACGAAAACAATATTAGTATTACATTCCATTACTTACATTAATTGACCTTGGTCCTCTGTGAATAACACATTTCCTTGATATATCCGATGTGTCCCATATACTTGCAGCAAAGTCGTATGGTTATAGTTCATGCTATGAAATAGCTATTTCATGGAATAGTTATAAATGTCAAAATAACAGAGTTGAAAACATATAATTTTACTAATTAAAGATGTAAGTGTATGATACAGTGTACACTTACCTTGATCCATAATCGTTTTCGAAAGACATCGGACACTAGCCTGTGTAAATTAGTCCTGAGAAACGGCTGAAACCAATACAGCAGTAGGTGACTGTTATAAAGAATATCACACTATCAAATATTAATATAAAGAATTGTAAGATTTGAAACAATTATTTAAAAACTAATAACATAAAATTCTTTTCTATAATCCATCTTCTAGTACTAGTTAGTATTCAATTACATGTTGGCTAGCATTTATCAAAATATCTTATTATAAGCTTAACCACAGTAGCTTGGACTGGAACCATTTGTCATATTGTTTCTAACTATCGACTATGTATTTATTGTACCTGCTGAAGGATAGTGGATCACCTACTAAGCAAACCTAATCAGCACCCCGAAATTTCACATCTTATGACCAAAGGATGACATGCATGGTCCGTTCGTATATATGCATATTAGCTATATGCCTATGTGACAGCTTTCAAGACCAGCAAAGACACATACACACACATACATACATAAATACATACATACATACATACATACATACATACATACATACATACATACATACATACATACATACATACATACATACATACACACACACACATACACACACACATACATACATACATACATACATACACACACATACATACATATATACATACATACATACATACATACATACACACACATACATATATTTATATAGATAGATAGATAGATAGATAGATATAACTTGTATGATCATTGATCATACATTTGACGAAAACATTCATATGTAGAGTACATCTTCCTTTGATAAGAAAAGTATATAAATATAAAAATGTATGCGAATATATATAATTGGAGTTTTTATTTTGTCCCAATTTAGCTAATATAAGGCACACATGTTGTAAATAGCATGCATACTTTGAGACTAGACAGTTTCGAAAACAAATCTAAGTAAATTGGCCAAAAGTTATAATTGATCGAAATCTCAAAGTTTATTTATCATTGTATTAGCTTGATTATATCCAATTTATATGTGACAAGGCAAATGTAGGGAATCCTGGGATACTGTATAAGTTTATGGGTTTCCTATTGCCAGTATTTAGCCTCCAAAATAACGATTTCAACATGTACGCGTACGAAAGACCCTCGACATGTTATGGTGACTAGTCAAGCTGGGAGTACACTTCTTGCAACAGTCATTAATTTGGCTGGCTTCGACAACAATTTGACCTCAGTTTGACAGGGTTCAAATGAACACTTTACGACAGTGCAATGATATACTACGACACTCAATATAATTCCACTTAGGGGTTTATCCAGGTTGGTAAACAGGGTGGTTTGGGACTCGGAGGCCGTCAGCAGACACCATATCATGATATTCTAACGTGAAGACCGAGTCTTTTCATAGCCAACTAGTTAAACTATATAGTTTTAGTAACCAGTTAAACTGTTAGTCATTATCACTATGATAAAATCACGATAATTGATTCACAGTATATATAAATCCAATATAATATTCGCTGCTTAGGATATAAGCTTATGCTTTGAACCTAATTTTTTTTATGAATGATCTGGCATTGTTTCCGTTCAGCCATAGATGTTGCATGCAATTGGAGAGAGCTCTAACGTCTATGGTTCAGCGAAGTTTGGGTTAATACCTCGTTACTGAACGAATGACCTCCGCTGAACCCGACCCCCCAAGCAGTGAACTGCATACCAAAAGCTCGCTCTGTTTTCTAACAAAACAATCGTATTCACTGATCTGTTAAAAGGAAGAGAACGCTTTTGTTGGTAGAGAAGGTGAAAATAGTATGATTCAAACTGACGCTTGCACCTTTCCTTGTGCCATTTCAGTTGAGGTCGATCACTATGAAAAGACGTTGGAGAAAAGATTCGATAAAATTTGTAAATACTGTAGTATACCAGCCTATATATATAAATATAAGAGTTCTCCCCTTAGTCATGTTTCACTACTAAGCAAAGCAGAAGTAACATTTTTATTACAAAACAAAAATGGCGCGAAAAGTACGCACAAGTTCGAGACCATATTCCTTCAACTGGAATTCAGTTCAGAAGTGATTGTCATGACAACCAAAATAAGAGGCATGGCTTCGGAGTATGGAAAGGGACAAAGATTAGTATAACAGTAGTATGTATTTTCATTTAGGTAATTTTTTTTTCAGATGTACTTTTGATGTTGGGTGGACGCAAGTGAAGGTGTTTGGCACCTGTTTGTTCATTCCTTTCAAAGGCTGTCTTTTGTTATTTTTGTATGCTATTGTTCGTTAGTCGTTAGTGTTTGTCGTAAATATATTTGGGTTATTTTTCTAGTTGTCCATAGTATGTTGTTTTCTATCGTGTACGTTCTTGTCAAGCCAATGAAGAAGAGTAATAATAAATTTATTCATTTATTTATCTATTTATTTATTTAATAATTTATTTATTAATTAATAAATTAAATTAAATAAAACTGCTTATATAGCCAAAAGTTTGCTTTATGTCACAAATACACTGAACCTTTGAAGCCTTAGAACGCCATGCTCGAATTGGACTCTTTGTTGAAATATCATATATCGCCATCTAAAGGAACTTACATAACTTTGTTGTTAGATTTCTTTGTATTAGTAGTAATATAAGCCTACATCAACTGAATTCAATTTACTTGTATCGGGTGTGTAAAGTGTCCCGTCATCTCTCTTTTGATAACTATTAAAAATTTGATTCGTTGCGAAATTTGAATATCGATTGAAAGGCATTGGAAATACCCTTCATTTGAACTGATTCTTATGAAACAATTTGAGTCAACTAGACCAACGTAGTTGTTTGTGAAATTCGAGAATTGAAATGTGGCTACCATCAAAAACAACATGTTACCGCTTTAACTGCAATCAAAGCCTTCAGTCACTTTATCAAACTGTTTGTAAAGGTGGCGTAAGATGTTTTCATACACTTCAGAATGTTTTGAAAGATTTTTTTCGCACAGTCATGCATGACAGTATTGGTAAAATAGAAAGGTATGTCTAGCTGGTTAGTACAGATACATACTATATTATCCAACATGGCGTACTATGTCATGGATGGAAGAGCTTCTGTAATTTGACATTTTCGTAACACAAACACAAATATCGTGTCTTTGTTTTGATTTGATTTGATTTGATTTATTACTCTAGGTCAATGCATCCATAAATGGATTTTCATGCATTGAATATAAAAATACAAAGCATACGTTAAAATACAAAGATACATAATTTAAAAATATGGGAGAGTAACAAAATTTATAGGGCAGAGTACAAAGATAAAATAAAAGTTATAAAAGTAAAACACGAGAGATGCTAGAATTATGAAGTTATAAACGGTTTAAGACATTAAAAACTAAGTGTTTACTAAGTAGTCGTATTTGCGGAAATACATGAGCGGTATTTGAAAGAACGACTGTGTGCCTTTGGAATGTGGTATTTGGTCCGAGTATTGTATTGGTGTATTGTTGAGTTTTTGGTGACAAGATCAGATAAATAGAGTGGTACTTTTTTGCTTATACATTTACTGACAATATTTTTGAAGTGTTGATCGTGTCTTTCCTGAATAGTTGGCCAATTTAGAGAATTTCTGGCAAGTGTTACATGGTCTGATTTTTTAAGGCCACATTGAATTCGTACAGCAAAATTTATGATACCTTGAAGACTACTTTTCAAAGTGAGATTACAATTAGAAAAGACTGTGTCACAGTAGTCTAAAAGGGAGAAGACAGTAGCAGCTATTACATTCTTTCTGACTTTTTCCGGTATACAACGCCTAACACGTGCCAGTCTTGTTAGACGGAAACCACATGCCCTACGGAGATAAGACACATGGTTTGACCAACTGAGTTCAGGGTCCAGTTTCAAGCCTAAGCAGGTAGCAGACTTAGTAGCTTTGATAGTAATATCTTGAAAGGACAGAGAATTAATGTGATTTGGTATTTTCTTTAGTTGTTGACGTGTACCGAAGAACATATACTGATATTTAGAGATATTTGGTTTCAAAGTATTTGCATGGAACCATGTAGTTAAACGATTAATTTCGTATTTTAAGTCATTGTACATCAATGTATGAAACTAAATACATGCCGACAATCACATGCTTGATCTCAACACCTCTGATCATCGATCGGTTGATTACAAATGTCTATATTTACCGTGTATCGCGTTTCTGTTAACCTTGTGTATGTACGTGCTCTATATAAAGTCATCATATGATAACACACTGAATAAATTTGCAAACCCCAAATGGGCTTAAGTATCCGAAAGAAGTATGTTACAAAAGTTGCGTTGTTTACAAGAAACTATATAGTATTGATAAAGAATTCCATAAATGTTATATGTAAACACGGTGTTCCAGACATTTAAAACCTAAACAGGGGGAAGTAAGTATCATGTACGACAGATGTAGATTTACTTGAGTTTAATTCTAACCTGAGGTATCAATAATGTTGTATATTTCACATTTCAATTATTCCCAAATATATGATGGTATAAGAAAGTCATAGAGGTCTGTCAAAGTATTACCGTGCTACGTTTGTTCACTGCATTCGTAAACTGGTTTCTATTCCAGGTAAATGTCGACAAAATAACTACTGACAAATATTGTCCTGTTCTACTTGAAGATTTTAAAGACACTTCCTACAGTCAGACTTACCTGGGAATGATTCCTTCGTCGTTTCGAGATGGATATCAGAATATGTGAAAAGTTTGTATTGTGTTCTCAACTCATTAAAGTACCCGACATCCGGGTCGTACCAGGATAGACTAAATTTGACACTCGCGTCATCCCGTGAGTGATGCATACATGCGATATAGTGATATAGTTATTTAATTTAATTAGCTTAATATGGCCAGATTATGGAATCGTTTATTATCTATGCCAGATAACAGGATAACCAAACAAGTGTTTTTATGGGACTACGAGTTAAATTCAAAAAATTGGGCCCAGGATATGTTGAAATTATTTACAGAAATTTTTCATAATATGGAGACATGTAATATTTCGTTTGTGAAAGAAAAACTGAGAACCTTTCATGGTAATAATTGGGAAATTAATGTGAAAGAAAAGCCTAAGTTAAAAACATATGTTACTTTCAAAAAACATTATGGTCTGGAAAATTATTTAACGTATAATTTGTCACGTGGTAAGAGATCACTTTTAGCTCAGCTCAGACTAGGTATTCTTCCTTTAAAAATTGAAACTGGTAGATTTTCTAATTTAGACAGGGAGGAAAGACTTTGTGATTTCTGCAAAGACGCAGTTGAAGATGAGATACATTTCCTTTTTCACTGTGGACTTTATCATGAATTTCGAGAGTTTCTGTTTTCAAAAGCTAGGGAAATATCTCCTCACTTTGACACAAGAGACGTTGTCGAAAACCTAGAATTTTTAATGACAAACATGCCATTTGACCTAGCAAATTTTGTTAGCGATGCTTTTTGTAAGAGAAAGGAATTTATGTACAATGTTTAAATATGTACGCTTACTTATTCATAAGTTAAAGATTTGTATTACTTTAGTGTCTTGTAAGCCCTAGGGGCTGGGTGTGGCTATGGGTAAGTCCACACATGACACTTTAATAAATAAACATTCACATAGCATGGTGCTAATTTATTGGCGAATAATCATTAAGCTCCAATTACCATGTATTAGTATATTATATGCCATAACACCGAGTAGTTAAATCATTACCATTTCGATCAATCGTATCAAATCAATACAAATCAGTCAATTTATCCCTACCACGATATGAACTAGTGAACCGAATACAAATCCTCAAGCACAGTCCATTGTCTCTGGTTTGCATCGATCACTGCTCTTATCAAGAATGACTAAACACAAGATAGTTAGAGACCATCCTTCGTCTAATGTCTTTTACGGTTTTTTTCATTCTTAGTTTTCAAATATTTCAGGACCGTTGGTGTATGCATTGTTGTTGTTGTTGTTGTTGTTGTTGTTGTTGTTGTTGTTGTTGTCGTCGTCGTCGTCGTTATTGCTGCTGCTGCTGTTGTTGTTGTTGTTGTTGTTGTTGTTGTTGTTGTTGTTGTTGTTGTTGTTGTTGTTACAGAAATGCTACCGATGGGCACTACGAGTATACATTTTTTTGTGAACTTTTAACATATCGTGAAAAAAGTCAATTTATGCTAGGAGATATTTGTCAATAACAACTGTAATCCTAATACTCTAAATTTTTTATTTATTTTACGACAGTACAATGGACCTAGATAAATCACCTTTTGAAGCATTATTGATAAATCAATCACTGATAAGTCTCTACGGACAGCAGTTGGTAGTGATTAACCAATTTATCAATACGTACCGTTGAAGAGGCCGGTGAACTATAAAGTTGTAATTGATTGGGTAATGTTCATAGTCTTTTAGTTCCGAGGTCTACTGTAAATATAAACAGGCTAGGGGTTCATTCTACTGAATTAATGGTAAAGATAAATCGAAAACATTTTCTCCTTGAATGACCACGATCCATAATCACACACGTTAACTTACACGTTAATTAATATAATTAAAGGCAGCCCTGGAGTATGTCTGATATTTGTGACTGAGTACGAAATTAGAATCACCAACATGTTATTACAAATGTAGCAGTCTACCCGAGTTTGTATCTATACAATGCAAAGCTATATATTTTATAATTGAAAAACTTCAAGATATTTACCTGTTTCCCTTATGTCTGATTATTCTAAGTGTATACAGCGACAGTTTCTATATGACGCACAGCATGAAAACAGAAGTTGTCATTTAGATTTATTGGACATGACAAAGACTCGTTACGGTAACCATGGGTACGATGGTTGATATTCAGAACCACAAACCTATATATATATAAATGAGCTATATGAGCCTACACGATAAGGTAGACTGGGTTGATTATATGCCTTGACTATTGTGTTGCCAACGACAAATGGCCATTGTTTATTTTTGTACCACTTTGTATTACTTCAGCCTCAGGCCACTATCTTCTCTAGTGGTAACTGAGCTTCAACGTACATCATGTCTTGTAGACGGGTGAGCTAACATCACCGCAACCTGTTTAGCCAATCAAACTTTAGCTCTAATGAATAAAACTTATTGTAATGCATGTGTCATCCGTAATTTAGGCCAAACTGTTTTCAGTGTCTACATAAATAACTAAATAATTCAGTTGCTAGCCTTTGATGATGTCTGTGTCTTAATGCTCAATTTCGACCTTTCAAGAACCAAGAAGGAAGTAGCTAATAAGAAACCACTACCGTGCACAACTTAGTAAAATTAGTGTGCTTCATTGCCCAGCATACCTAATATTTTATTAAATTACAAATAAGTATATCGTTATAAACTGTGAACAAAAATAATGATGTAGTTGTTTCAATGTATGGTGGAAGTAATACTTTGTACCGGACAGAAGCTAATCACAATATCCGGGTCAAAGTGCACACATTTTAAACCTGACAAGTACATCCTACATACCTGCCCATTTAACTCAGTCGTAAAACATGTTATTAGAACAAAAGTGTGGTATAAATGAAGAATATTCATAGATTGGTAAATTGACTTGTCGCATGCTTACCTTGAAATGATGTCTTGATCGTTTTCATGTACTGAACAATGGTAGAAGTATGACAGTAGCAAATACACTATATAAAACAAGTAACAAGTCCGGGTCCAACAGTTAAATGTATCTGAGCTCAAATCTGTCAGACACCTTCACCGTGAAGTTCAAGACCATGCCTCATTTAACGACTCTGTTCGACATCAATGAAGAATACTTGCGTTGAGAATATAGCGACAGTGATAAGATTGACTTGTTTCGTTTTCTGACACTTAATAATAATATATGCACCTAAAGCGAGTGTTCCACAGTACTTGAGGGAGGTTAGTTAAGAGGCTATGCTGGCAAAGGTCCAACCACACTCAGCATATTTGATTTGAGTGGCAAGTTTGTTGTATATTGTACATTAATCGAACAGTGTCACCTGCACCTCCCTCCCACGAGGTAATATTTCCACCCGCTGATAATTTAAAAATAGCTCCGAGTATAATTTTATATAATATCTCCGAGTACAAAATTATTTTAGAATATCCCAAAGTCGGGGTATAATCACGATGTTACAATATGATTATGAACTCCTTTGCATAATGCAATGTGTATAAAGTGTAAAATGTTATTGATGGTGACCGTCATGCAAGCGGACTTAACTTTGACGTTTCGCATATCAATAATAGCAAGGTAGACCGGTCGCCTTTGGCAAGCTAGTAAATTTACCAAACTGTAATTCTGTGCAGTGTGGACCTGGTCCATTACAAGCTCTTTACATCAAAGAATTGCAGTTTAGAATGAACTATGGTGTACGATGCGATGATACACCGTGCATGAAGACATACCATGCCACGCCGAGTGAGCAGTGGACTGAGATTCCATGGGACACACTATGATAATACGTTAAAATCAATTCTATATTTTATTCACAAACTAAGTTACATGAAATGTATCATGAACACACTTAATTATACCAGCAGACATGTCAAATGTAAGTATTATTCAGTGCCAGAATATTAGCATTATATATAATTAGTTTATTGTTGAAAAGTCACCCAAAAAGTTAATCACAGCGTATAAAATGTGCCTACCTTTTTTTATCACTCATCGACAGTCATGTGTATAAACCTATATGATCACGACAATCTGCGCAACGCCACCCTGTGTCTTAACACAAACTGTTTTCAATGCGAGTACTGGATAGCTGTACAAAATAAGAAATTAACAATACATGTGAAAAGTGGTCCGGTTTGTGTGAATTATTCAAGAACTTGTAATGTCTCTTTTTTTCCTTGAAATGTACCCCCACTTGAGCCCAAATGGAAATAAAGGAAAACATTGTAAATACCAAAAAACTGTTTGATAAGGTACTCGTTATCTAGCAGGCCAAATCTCACAAAATATGTATTCGTAATTAAGGAGTCGACTGTCTCAGTAATGTCAATAGCAAGCGCCTATAAACTAATCGCTATGAGAGTCAAGAGCATAGACTTGAATCTAGATATGTTAAAGGTAGAATGCACCTCTTAAATGAAAGTTTTACACTTCTGTTGTTACTTTGTTTCAGAGAATTCCAACCGAATCTAAATTGCCATAACGAAAACAAAATCAACGGTCAACATATCAATTTTTGAAAAAAAAAGTGGTCAAAACAATGTAAAAAATAACCTAGTTTAGCATCCACAAATGGGCACAGCCGAATACTGTAACTAATACAAACATTGTTAAGTCCTGTGAAAACAAGACGGTGAACCCTAAGTTTCTTTTTTTACTTAATCATCAGCATCCAGAACTAGCTCTCATATGGCAACAGTTGGAGAGATTTGAATAACTTTGATTTTCTGTGAAGTTGGTCCTTGAGGCACACTTTGCAGTAAATTCCACTCTCGGGTTAGTGTGAAAACGATTCCCAAAAAACACTGATAGCAATACAAGGACTTTTTGAAGAGATGCAAAGCAACCCTCAATGGTGTCGTTGAAGAAAACTTTCGTTTTTAAAGGGCACGCTCGAACACTACATGGAGTATGCCGAATGAACTATTCAGTGTTGTTTCACTAGCCCAAAGGCTGACCTTTGACCTCGATGATGGTTTTGTGTATCTTCATTGCCCATGTGGTTCTTTGGCTGACTCAGAAGGTATGTGCTCTGTATGTAGCTATAGTCAAGAACAACAAGTATTCAATTTGACACTTTTTTCCTAGTTGTAATTATAACATTGTAAACTTTAAAAGCCATACCGTAGTAACAATGTTGTATACTTTAATACAGACAAAATTATTTGATATGATGTTCCAAATTACATTGCACACCCTTTTATATTAGATGTCTTGTGACTTGTATTCCATAATTAAAAGTTTTGGTAATAATTTTATAATGTGTACATATATATATATGTGGCATATAACTTGGTAATAGGTAATTTATCACCTAAACTACTTCAATATTGTGTGATATTTCGAGAGGGAAAAGTATGAGATGTTTTTTAGCGAGAAGAGTTGTGTGATATTTTGTTCAAAAACGTTGGCCTTCAAAGGAAACGTCCAAAGTTTACCAAATACGAAATATAATTATTTAATTCAAAATGAAAAAAAAGAAGATAATCACGTCCGTCTGTGCGTATCAATGATAAAAGCCGTTTAGATTTATCTCCAGATAATATATATTTTTTGACATAATTCCCCTCTTGTAAAATGTATGCGTACAGAACTTGGATCACGTGATACAGGAGACAAAGGAGTACGAGTGGCGGATTAATCTACATCCGGGGATGAGAATCCGAACTGAAGCACAGGATCTTATGTAAGTTTTATTTCATTTGTTAAATCTAGGTACGGTTTCAGTTCAAACACTGACTTCTTACCTTCGGGTTGACTATATCAATCTTTATGGTCGGTCAGACATTATGCTAATATCAACACACACATCTGAGATAGGCTGTCTTTCTCAACTCAATTAACATAACTTTATGTTATGAGTAGACATTACTATGCATGCTATGATAATGGTAGTCGGCATATTCAAGAGACTAATCAAACCCATGTTAGTGTAAGGAGGGGTGTGAACGTAGAAGACTTCTTGAACTCAAGTTCTTTATATGATAATACCCACCCCGACCCTTCCACCCCTTGCTAATTACTGAAGGCTTCCAAGGTCAAATAGTTGAGAGATTTGACGATGGCACAACCGATTTCTTTATACATGTTCTACACGAATTGGAGACGTATAGTGCGGCCCGGTGGCACAGTGTGCCAAACACATGCTAGTACTTTGTAAATTTCATGTGAACTACTTATATAGCCATAGCGGAGTTACCCTGGTGTTTTCTCGCGTGGAATCCGACGATATTTACAAGTGGCAAACATAGAAAACTTCAAAGTCAAGATAAACAACTACCAAATTGTCGTACTCGGTTTGATAATCCAACATTAGCATGCCACACAGGTTTTACATGTATGGTCACACAATTGACATTTTACACTCTGAAGCAGATAATATCAACAAATGTCCTCTCGACCTATGAAAGATACGATGCTGATTTATGCCTATCACGTGACAGAGAGTGCAGAAGCCAGTGTATTGTGCCCCTGGTACAGTGTTAGTTTGGGGCTATTTTTGCTCTTACTTTTATGTAAAAAAAACACCATGTCAAAACCCCACCATGTCCCACGAGTGAAACACCAAGGCAACTCCTGTTGGTTGGGTTGTACAAGGGTGACATACTGGTCTCGCAAAGACGACGTAGGGATGATACAGCATTTTTTGTAGGTTACATGATACTTTAATAAAGGAATTTGAACCAAAACGGGACTGCTGCTTCCCCCTGTTATTCCCAACACTGTGGTTCATGCACGAGTTAACAGAATGAGAAAAACCTGACAAATGAATCACAGACTAGATCAACAGTGGAGTAGAATGATATGTTTCTCCAATTGATGTTTATCCATCAAAACAAGTTTTACACTTACATCTATGAAAGAAACAGGGTTACTGGAACGTCATAATTCTTCAGAATGCACAGGTCAGGGTCGGCAATGTAAGAGGAGACGGAACATCACTGAGGGCAGGGATAATGTCAGGGAAATGCAGTGTCATAGATTAGCGGATGGCCTTCAAAGAAAGAAAATCTGGTGCTGGTCCAAGATGAGTTGTATAAATTTGATTGATTGGTTGGTTGGTTGATTGATTGATTGATTGTTTATTTGTTTGATTGTTTGTTTGTTTGTTTGTTTCGACCGACCGACCGACCGACTGACTGACTGACTGACTGACTGACTGACTAACTAACTAACTAACTAACTAACTAACCGTGTGATTGATTACACGTGGGAGTTTAGGTACAAGTGGTATTTATTATGCATTTTCTGTACGGAAATTTCGTAATTTAACAAATTCGAATATCACTTGATTTTGGATCCGTTCCTATCCCACTCCAACTCGATATCTACACATCCCCCTTATTAATTACTTGTCAACTTGCGCCCTCATAGACCAACAGACCACGCCTTGACCAGTGTACGTAGTACTATCAAACTTGAGTTTACACTACGGTTGTTCTTTGTGACATAACAGTAGTTCTTCGTGACAGGTTGTGGTAGACACTAGGCGGGAAAACGACTTCTGAACAAAATCTGTAGACCACTTAAATTCCATAGGAACACTACCAGGCTGGCTTCCATCGTATGACGCAGCAGTTTCTTGTATCACTATACAAGCTACAAGGTCACTTGTAATTCCAGTGTACAACATCCTCAATATCATTGGTAAGGGTAAGCAAATGTGTTCACTTCTTCAAAAATAACTTTTCCTCCCAGTGTATGTATATGTGATTGCATAGTGGTAGTAATCTAAGTTTACAAAACGGGCTAAAAGACTTCGAATTTCCGTAACTATGTATTTTAACCGTGTCACCTTAGTGATAGCTCCCTGTGCGCCTAGTAATTTACAATAATGGAAATCGGCATATCAAGGTACATGGCCCCAAACACGAAGTGCTTTTCATCAATTACATTTCATATAGTATATTCACAACATATTTTTTCCTGAGTTTTATTTCTCATTGATGGCATAAAGTCCCGGGGGTGATACCAGTCGCCAGCCCTGGTAAGGGTGTGTGGCCAGTGCCGTCAAACCCATGCCCCATTTTAGACTCATTTCGACCAAAAAACCAACACCCATTTCAGACCATTACAGGTTTTGATAAGATCCCTTAGGAGACAACATTTTTGGGGAAATATAATGGCACATTTATGATTGGTAAAGGACGATATCGATGGACAACATGTTAGGCTACGCAAAATCGAAAATAATGCAGGGTGGACCACATTTTCAGACTCTTCAGCGCGAAAAAAAATCAGACCCCATTTTCAAGACCAAAGGGCTAAGGGACCGGTCAGTTTCTCCAGCCTGGGGGGGGGGCGGTGGATTCTTAAATCGGGCCGACAAAAAGTCACTGACCCCCCTATCTGTAAAACCCAAAACAGGCTGACCCCCCCCCCCCCATCACTTAATTCTAAAACATGATGACCCCCCCCCCCCCCATATATGATATTCGCATGAGTGACAGGTATTTTTTGATCGTGACTCAGTGTGGACTGCTTGACTGTCTTGCATCTACTTTATAAGATCCCGGGTTAGCACTATCATAATTATAATTATTGACTACACAGGGTAAATATATTTGAAAAGGAGTTTAATAGCATCTTGACAGTGAAAGGTAGGGGGAAAGCTTGAGAAGGGAATATGTACAGCTGTCATGGGGGGTACTAGGGGGTCTCCCCCTAGAAGCCCAGGAGGTTTTTAACTCTGAAAAGTCAATTTTGAGACTATTCAGACATTTTTAGAAAATCATTTCCAAGCTTTACAAGACAGCACCAACATGTAAAAAGCAACTACATAAGGTTGAAATATTTTTGAAATATAGTTTGATAGGATCTTGACAGTAAGAGGTAGGGGAGAGATCTTGAGACTGGGATGTGTACACCTCATGGGGGGGTCTGAGGGGGTCTCCCTCTAGAAGCCCTGAAGGATTTTTACTCTTATAGCCAATATTTACGCTATTTAGACCCTTCAAGCAATAACTTAATCCGTGCTTTACAAGACAGCAAGTATCAGAAACTATTCTTTATAACTTACACTAAGGGTTGAAATATGTTCTTAAAAAGTTAAATGGCATCATTATATACATGTAGGTCAGCACATCTAATGGTAGTATCATTGGTAGGGGAGATTTGTAGATTAAGGCAATTTTAGACTATCTTGGCAAACATTTCACATCTTGAAAAGACAATATCATCTCAAATTAGAATAGGGTGAATATATTTAAGAAAAGTTTAATACCATTATGACAGTAAAAAGGTTAACGTTGTTGGTGTATCTGATTGTTGGTTGAATGCATGAGTGACCTCTGGGGGTGAGGAAGTCCTTGGGGTTTTCCCCCTGGCAGATATGGAGTTTTTTGCTTGAGATACTAAGGCAATGTTTAGGTTATTCATAACCTTTGAGGTAATATTTCCAAGCTTCGAAAAGCTAACCTAAATGTACGTTTTAAATGAGTTTCCTATATCACGTAAAATAGACATGTAACATTAGTATAGGGGCATTAATATATGTATAATAAAGTCACCGGTATGTTAGAGAACTTTAGGTGGTCATACCTAGTGTATAATAGAAACTGGAATCTGATGAGATGTGGTGATTTGTAGTGTCAATAACATGACGAGTAGAACAATTTAGATTAACTTCATTTATAAACTATCTATGAAAATTGCCATTACGAAACCTTCAAGTCACAAGTTCAATTTTGCCCCAAACTGCAATATAAGTGAAGCATTGATTGTGAAACAGCCAAGCATTTACATGACATGTTCTGTAACTAGTGTGGTAGCTAGGTAATACATGTATATGTATATGTATAGTTATGTTTGAACTAATAAGTAATATTAAAGAATTCATGTAAGAAACAGGGACAAGAACAAATATTGACATGTACCACATTTCAGACAAGGCTATATGCCATTGTAGAAAGGATTTTTTTCTTCCATCACAATTTAAAACACAATGACCCCCCCCCCTATCCACAATTTTCAAAACAGCATGACCCCCCCCTACTGCCAATTTCAAAAACAGGGTGACCCCCCCCCTACCAAGCCACCCCCCCCCCGGCCGAAGAAACTGACCGGTCCCTAAAAAATGCACCTCAAAGGGCTGCACATATATACACTATACGAAAAGTCAGATTTACAGGGTGGGTAAAGTATGTAAAATATGTAGTAATAGTGTCATGTTTGCCCATGTATGTCCATCTTTGTCCTTGTTCACAGTACCATGTTTGATATCACCTTTGACCAGGATGGTGTATCTACCATAGTGACACCTATAACCATAAGACGTAGGTAGATATACAACCTTGTTATACCCCTGGGGCATAGGAACTCAAAGTTGGTAATATTGACGGGGTGTAAAAATTGGCTTGTTTATCTGTATATACGTTATAACCACCTTTGCCCCCTATGTAAAGATAGGAACAATCAGATAATTGTGTGTGGTGACAAACTTAGGGAAGACATAGAACTTTACCCTCATCTCCCCTAACGGTAGAAGTTGACCGTTTTCCACACAGACAAATGTGTGTCTTTAGCACCCTTTCTAGATGGGGGCATACACGTATACACATGTACCTAACGCTAATAGATGAACTGGTGCTAGATGAAGTCAGAGGACCATGTTTTGTACCGATGAATTAGAATGGGAAGGTAATACACAGAGGACCAAATTTACCGAAACGATACAGCTGTGACTTTGAACTACTGACACAATAGTGAACAATAAGGGTAAAAATGGTACATTTACCATTGGAACGTTCATCCACATATAACCACCTTTGCCTCCTGTGTAAAGATAGGAACAACATAAGAATACCACTCCTATAGATTTACGAGCAGCTATGATCAGCGAAGTACCACCGGGACAAATATGTTCAAATTACCAGTGAAAGGCTAACATTTATTGGACCCCTGGTAAAAGTTTTGACAAATATTCCACTATGTCCAAAGTTTAAACAACCACGTTTACCTTGATTTCCTGTGGGTGAAAAGGTTGGGTAATGGTGTCACTATGGTAACTATACCCGGGGTGTCAAATGCTTCCAACACTTGCAAGTATTTCGCTGGGTTTAGGAGGACAAAACATGTTAAACACTATGGTTTTCCCCCTGTCACCACCCCTGGTGAAGATGGATGACAGTATGGTCTTTCCCAGTAAGACAAATATACCCCCAAAATACGACCCACCTTTATCCACCCTGACAGACATGAGCAAATGAGACTTTTCGTATAGTGATAAGTATAGTCAAGTAAGAAGAGTAGTCCCCATCATCACCGTAGCATTAGTGCAGTGTGTACCGATCTGTACCATACTGATCTTGTACCCACTTCTTGTACAATGATTTGCCTGTGAAATATCTACACTTATACGACCTGAAAAACTCGCTTGGAACGTAAGACGGGTCATAGCATATGGTGAAGTAGCATTGATACGTACGTGACTGCCTATCAGATTTCATTTTATCATTGACTAGAAGGAGCTGCACCGTAATAAGCTGCCTTACTTACATACAAAACTTATTTTCTTTATTTGCTGGTTTCCATGGATTCAAATAGTGAGATTTACGTTCAATCATCATAGACAGTGTGTTACTCGATGTGATGATAGCTATTGTAACATACATTAGATCTGGAGTTGATGTTAGAGGCAATGGGGTTCATCCACCCCTTATCCTGACGTCACATATGAATCATTAATCATAGACGGTCTGACGATTACATTTACTTTGAAGACCAAGATGTCTGTCACTTGTCAGTCATAGTCACTTTAGAAGATAACATCCCCTCGATAACGACGTAATATTTTTTACATGTAATTATGATCTATCCTTTTGGACTAGCTGTTGTTTTTGATGGCAACAGTTCACGTCATCACGTCCTATACTGGACGCTTCTTCAGGCCGATAGAGTAGAATTGAAACTGTTGCCATTCAAAACAACAGCTAGTCCAGTAGGATAGATTATAATTGCATGTATATTACGTCGTTATCAACTTCATTACCTTGATGATTGGGAACATTCATAGACATAACATCCCCTCTACACACACACACACACACACACACACACACACACACACACACACACACACACACACACACACACACACACACACACACACACACACACACACACATCCCAAAAATACAAGATTTTCCGGAGTTATTATACATTGAAGGAGACATACAACCGTTAGACATGGCCTTTAATTAGGTCATTCTGTGTATTGAATGAATATTTTTTCTTGGGCTATCCTGCAGTTACAATTTCGTTCGAACAAAACGTTTATGAACACCAATCAATCATTTGATGTATTAGTGTTAATGCTGATAGAGTTTGATGTAGACTGACAGATCGTCCGTTGTGGGCGTGGTCTAATCTCCCTTTCACGTCACTGATTACAGTCTAAGTCTGATGAAAGTTGATGAAAGTCGCGTCGAATGATAGAAAAGATTTACAAACAGCACTTGGATGCGTTGTTACTTGATTCACCTTATTTACTTCTGTGAGATGTGTTTTTAAGAATTTATCAAGAGCTACCCTATCGTGATTTAAGAGGAAAAAACACCACAATTACTTTTTGTGTCGAGTAACCAAGAATCCTGCACAAAAACAGTGAATACAAAACGACTATAAATTAATGCTCCATAAGATCGAATAGTCTTGTATGTATGTATGTATGTATGTATGTATGTATGTATGTATGCATGTATGCATGTATGTATGCATGCATGTATGCATGCATGCATGCATGCATGTATGTATGTATGTATGTATGTATGTATGTATGTATGTATGTATGTATGTATGCATGCATGCATGTATGTATGTATGTATGTATGTATGTATGTATGTATGTGTGTATGTATGTATGTATGTATGTATGTATGTATGTACATGTAAGCATGCATAAATGTATGTTTTTTGTCTGTTTGTTTGATTGATTGATTGTTTGTTTGTTTTTTGTTTGTTTGTTTTTTGTTTGTTTGTTTGTTTGTTTGTTTGTTTGTTTGTTTGTTTGTTTGTATTATGTTGCCTATATATAGGTTCTAATATATTGTATTACTTAGTTTTGATTGATTAATATGTGTATGTGTTTTACAGTCTCATCAACCATGTCAACACTGTGGATCTTCGTTGCTGTTCTTCTATTCCATGGAATTGTAGCTGATCAAGTGAGTATCCAACATTTAGATTCATCTACACTTTATTGTTTCAAATAATCATACCATCAATAGTATATTCTATTGAAGACTAATCACATGATAATATTGATAAAAGGTTCGAACGAAAATCAGCAAATGCCACATGGATGTACAGGCTGGAAAGACAATACACCCAGAAACCACAATATACTGGAGATCGAAAGCAAGAATATGTAGTTGTTAATAAAAATTATCAGTTATATAAAACATGTGTATCAAATAAGCACGAAGGGAGCAAAATAACTCTTCACCAACTGAAAGTAATTTTGCCGTATGACATTACGTAATGTTTTGATCACGTGGTTTATTTCAGATTTAAAGCAATGTTATTGATAGCCAGCTTACGATACTTGGAGAACGTAACGGTTTGGTTAAAAGGATACTTGAAAATTTTTTAGATGTAAGAGTATTTCCATTGTCATGTAGATGATATGTTTCCCAATATTTTCACATCAAAAACCTTCGATGTAAACAAAGAAAATACTGGGTTTTTGTCATAAAATTAAAAAGGATTGAAATCTGTCCAAAAATTGTATGAACTTACTGTTCAAAGTTTGAGATTCTCGAACAGTACAATTTATTTTGATAGTTTTGATCGTCTAATAACGTTTCAAACATTTCTGTGACCTTTTATCTACGTCTCCCAGTCCCCAGATTCGTCAGACCCACCTCCCAAACACGTGACGTCAGAAGGATGCGGAGTGTCGAAGGGTTGTTACGTCATACCCAAAGGATGTACTGATGCATATGACTGTTTCGTTATGCTTACCTGGAAAGAGGCCGACAACTCCAGTTCGTTAACAACATTTGAACTCTCGGGAAAATTAAACGGTCACCAGGAATATGTATCTCTTGCATTTTCATTTGATGAACGTATGGTATGTCATTTTTTTGTAACCATGTTTTTTTTAATTTTTTTTTCAATGTTTGACATAATTGTCCATTAAATTGCATACACGAAATTGTCGATCTAAGCTAAGTGAATCGCACACTTTCAATTGCCTCTCATCCTATCTATGTGAGTAGTCGTGTTTTTATTAATATCAATACCATATTTTACGCAATATATTTGTGAAGAATATGTAATAGGGCATCGAAGATGGAAATACCCATTACGACAGGTCATCTAACAAAGTAATGCGAGTACGATAATGTTATCGTTGGTATGCCTGAACGAACGAACGTATTAGTAGTAGTATGCATGCATGCATGCATGCATGCATGTATGTGTGTATATGTATGTATGTATGTACGTATGCATGTATGCATGTATGTATGTATGTATGTATGTATGTATGTATGTATGCATGCATGCATGCATGCATGCATGCATGTATGTATGTATGTATGTATGTATGTATGTATGTATGTATGTATGTATGTATGTATGTATGCATGCCATGAAACTTATGAACATTGCAATGCCCTCATATTTGGTTGTTTATTTCTTATTTTCTGTTACCAGAGCGACGATGACGCCTACTCATGCATATATCATAAAGGCATTGTACAGTTTGAACACACTTATCATGACTATATACACCCCATACCAGCAGATATGCCAAATGTAAGTATTATGTACGAGCCATAATTTTAGCTAAAATGGTGAAAATGTCCTATTTTCTAATACCGTTCATCGAACATCATGTCGAAAGATCTAGAAAGTATTCAGTATAAACTCAAATTCAAGATTTATTAGTAAAAATCTCACAAAATATGTTTTTAATCCAAAGTAGTCAACTTCGGCAGTTATATCAATTTTAGAACTTTTACATTTATAAGAGTCAAACGTAGATATTTGAAATCAAACTCTGATTATTAACAACGCCTCGAAAATTAAAGTTTTAAACTTTGCTGTTGCGTTTAAGAAAACTCCCAGACAAGCTCAATTAGAATCACGAAAAAAAAATCTCAAGTGTCACCTTGCAAACCTTTGACCAAGAGGTCCAAATGATATAAAAGGAACTCAAAATGGTAGTCGTCGAATGCCATAAGCTCTGTGAGAAAATGATATCGAGCTTCTCCTTGAAAACAAGACGTTTGACCCCGGGTTTCTCTTCTTATTTGAAAAGGACCCAGAGAACTAAGCTCCCGTATGGCAAAGTTTGGAGAGACTCTATTAATGCTTTTGAATTGTTTACGAAGTTGGTGCCCGAGGCGTATTGTACCTTTAAGCCCCCATAGCGCAGTAAACTAATGATTGAAGGAACAAAACAGCCTCCAGTGATGACATTGAAAAAGACTTTCATTTTCGCAGGGAACCATCGAACACTACATGGTGTATGCCGAATCAACCATTCAGTGTAGTTTCACCATCCCAAAGGTTGTCAATATAGAACAACTTGGCCTAACCTTTGACCTCGATGATGATTTGTATATCTTTATTGGCCATGGTTCAGTGGCTAACCCTGAAGGTACGTATTTTGGATGTAGTCAAGAACAAAAATAAGTATTTGAATTTGACTGTTTTCTTGTATAAATATATGAACTTTAAAAGGCCGTCCATGGTAATTTTTTAAGTGTATTTTTAATAGACGAATTTATTACATCAAGAAAACTCATTGTCATTGTTCGCCGACAAACCTTTCACTGTTTGCCAATCTTATCAAAGTGAGAAGGAAACAACATGTTTCCTATCAAAGACGTTAATGTATTTATACTAAAAATATGGTACATTTGAAATGAATCGTTCAGCAGTCAAGTAATAAGCTTACAATGTGAGGCATTAGTGTGTACAATACACCATGGGTGAAGGCTAAATGATTGTCGGAAATAACGTAAACACCGTATGTAATGTTTTGTAATGTCTGAAACTAGCTTTACTTGATCATTGGAAACTAAATCGTTTATCTCAACTCAACAGAAGTGTTTATCTTGCTGTCCATGCCACATAAAGTAAGAGATATCTTAACCACCTTGCACAGTGGAATCAAAATGACTTTATCAAAACTAGACCTATCAGTGACGAAAAATACTATTCTTGCACAAAATGCAATTTTTTTTTTGGTTCTTACGTTCATTTTGTGCATTTTGACTGCGTGACTAAGGACGGCCAAGTGAAATCCTAATCTATCTACAGATGACGTGGTCGTTGTTTGACGTAATGTGAATTCGTAGTAACATTCAGAATTACATTTGATTTTCGAATTTGGTTTTGGGGTGTTGATTTCGAATTTCAAACGTTCTTTTTTTTAAACTGGAATCAAAAATCAACGTACGAAAACGGTTTCAGTTACTGGAATGTTAGAGAACTTAGGGTGCACGGAACACTATCCTTTTTGATACATTTTTGTTACAGTGTTATTATCTTTTGGGGGACTGATCTTTTTTACACCCGATCAGAGAGAAGATCAAATGAACGCGAAATCACCTTGAAAATAAATCTGTTTTCTAACAATCTCATTAGCGATTATAACAGAAAAGAGCATTTTATGGAAGGGGGTTTGAAGGTGAGCAATTATTTAGAATGTTTTGAAGGTTATGAGCTCGAGGATACGTTGAAAGCTGGGGGGTATGTTTTCTTCAACCGCTAGTTGGAGGGACAATAAGAACAACTAATACCCCTCCCCCTCAATTTAACTTTGGGGACTTTAATTTAGAAATGTGTGACAATCTGACGCCAGCATAAGTGGTGTTTGAGATGACAGGTCACTTTGACGTCATTAGTCACGCACAACATCTCCATATTTCCAAACATGTTGTGCCAAGTAATATTAATCCAATTCATTTGTTCACTGTTTGTAACAAGTTTGACCTGTTCATGTTAGCGTGTCACTGGCTGTTGTTAGTCTCTAAATGAAATGGTCTACACAACGTAATACGCTTTAAGTGGTCTTACATACAATGTATTACCAGTCTTCTTTTGAGTACTAGCATTTTAACCAGTACATTATATACAACATAAATCGACAAGCTCAGAGCTTTCGACTGCAAACCGTTAGTCTTGTTCACTCGTAGGTGTTTGGTAAGCTCTCAGCTAATCAAGTCATGTCGTGTGTACTGGTTACATTGGTAGTACTGGTAGTCTACCAGAACTGTTAAATTTCCACCAATCTTCTTTTTTCCTTCTATTTCATCACAGCGGCTGTGCCTCGAAAGGGGAAGCATCATGTTCTACCTATTATTTCAGCCTCAAAGATAGATTTCAATTCCGTTGATACCGACAGTTCTGTTGCCAAGCGACCAATCTTCGTCAAATTACATGGTAATAAATTGCAATTGTTGTTGTTGTTGTTGTTGTTGTGTTGTGTTGTGTTGTGTTATGTTGTGTTGTGTTGTGTTATGTGGTGTGGTGTTGTGTTGTGTTGTGTTGTGTTGTGTTGTGTTGTGGTGTTGTGTTGTGTTGTGTTATGTTGTGTTGTTTTTCATTGTGATGATGATAATGATGATGAAGTTGTTGTTGTTGTTGTTGTTGTTGTTGTTGTTGTTGTTGTTGTTGTTGTCAACTTCGTGAATTTAGACCGTAGCATATTGTAGGGTATTATAATATTGGTGTTCATGATACATATATTTCCTTAGCCTTCACAGACTGCTATTATTAGAAGCACTAGATAAGCTGTAATATGATATTCATATATCGTCTTTTAGAGACTCGTGTTTGCATTAAATGTTATATCGGTTAAGATGCATAGATTTAATGTACACATACAATTTACTTACACATTTTCGACAATTCTGTGTCTCCACTACATAATGCGCAATTCGTCGAGTCGTCATCCACTAAACCCCAACCCCCATCTCTTGCTACACTTCTAACTTACAATTGGTCCTATGGCATAGACATTGACAAATTGGTCTTCCATTCTATTCCTAGTCATTTTAAAATCCCAAATCAAATTTTATAAATATTTTTTTCGACAGCTTGTCTGTTCTTGTTCGCCTGG